>NC_132911.1:3484871-3819730 GCF_047675955.1 Chlorocebus sabaeus | reverse complement strand
TAGCAGCTAGGACTACAGGCGCCCGCCCCCACACTTGGCTAATTTTTTGTATTTTAAATAGAGACAGGGTTTCACCATGAGGTGACCCACGCTCCTCAGCCTCCCAAAGTGCTGGGATTACAGGCAGGAGCCACCATGCCTCACCCAATTCCTCTTATTATATCTTTGTTCAAGAATGTCCCCCTAGGTTGAGTGCAGTAGCTCATGCCTATAATCTCAGCACTTTGGGAGGGTGAGGCAGGTGGATCACCTGAGGTCAGGAGTTCGAGACCAGGCCAACATGGTGAAACCCTGTCTCTACTAAAAATACAAAAATTAGGCAGGCGTGGTGGCACATGCCTGTAATCCCAGGTACTCAGGAGGCTGAGGCAGGAGAATCTCTTGAACCCGGGAGGCGGAGGTTGCAGTGAACCAAGATCACACCATTGCACTTCAGCCTGGGCAACAGAGCAAGACTCCATCTCAAAATAAGAATAATAATAATAAATAATAAATAATAAAAAAGTCCCTCTAATATTCCAGTAGTTGTAGTTATCTGCAGAATTGACTGTGAGTGAAATCATGAATCTAGCTGTCCATGAGGTAGTTGTGACATCTGCAGGTATAACTAAGGGTTTGGGTGTTTAAAAGGAAACTGAGAGTTTGAACTGGGGATGGGAAGATGGGAAAAACCACGGCTGCTGGGATTATTTTTCTGAGCAACAGGGAGAGATGCCTGGTTGGGCGAAGAGTGGGTGGAGGGTCAGCCAGTGTCCTCCTCAGCTCAGACATCTATCTCCCTTCGTTTATCTTTAGTCATTTATTTGTTGGATGAAATGAAGTATTATTTTCTCTGAAAGTCAACCCAGACTTAATGACCCAAATCATGTATGGGAGATTCACTCATCTACGAAAAACGATAAAAGATGGGACTGAGCACTTTAAAAGGGAGAGTCTTCCTGTGTGTATCTAAATCCACATCAGGCATCTGGACGCTTCAGAGGATTGCCTTCTTACGGATGTGCCAAACAAACAAATAAAAATGAAACAAAAGACTATAAACAACAACAAAACACCCAGCTTCTCAAAGGGCTTCAGGGTTTGCCAGATACTAAAGTTGAATGATGTGTGATGGAACAAATCCGTGAATGGAGACATTGCCGGAGTCTTCTGCCTGCTGAGGTGGAGGGTGAGGTGCCAATAGCTTGTTCCTTCCATGTGGCAATTATACGACCTGCTTGGAGTCAGTCAGCGTGTCCAGATTTGGCAAACTGGTTTTGTACTGTTAGCACCCCAAATTTCACAATTTGCCTACTAGCTAAAAGTGAATTAGTAACACTCTGAAAGATACAAACGCAAGGAGAAATGCTAAGGCTGCTGGGGCTGTGGCAAAAGCCTTGGCAAGCACGTAACTTGGGAGCCAATATTCCCAGGATCCAGGCCAAGAGAGAACACCAACATCCACACTTAGAAATCCTGGTTGTTAGTTCTCCTCATACCTAGATTGAAAGGGGACTTCTCTCTGGTGCCACCTTTATTTTGTGCTGATCAACGTGACTTTGTGGAAACCTTTCCCCCCACCATAGAATCAAGGTCAGCAGAGTTCCCCTCAAGGAGAAGAACTGAAAGCTCCAAGAATTTTCCTTCCTAGCAAATCCTTTATAACCTAAGATCTATCTGGAGAGACCCGGGCACTATGCCAATTTCTGAAGGCAATATTAAGGAATTTTAGTGCATTATCAACACCAGATTATAGGAGACAACATTCTGGAAAATTTTGAACCTTTGAAAAGCTTCTTTATTGGAGACCACGATAGAAGGAATATTTGCAGTTACCAGGTCATGATGTCATTACCACTTGGACACAGTAAACCCAAGAAAGTCCCTGTGATGGTTTTCCCTCTGTGTGTGTGTGCACTGAGCTTGATTTATTGCAATCCTGGAAAGGAAGGAGCCCATAAGCGAATCGATAGCACATACGGTGCACAACACTGACAAATGGACCTGCCAGTCCTGAGCCCATGGAGTTTCCCTCCCCAAAATATACCGTAAATATAAAACAGCTCTGGGCTTCCAGGGCAGAGAATTTAATCAGCAGCATAATGATAAAGTTGGAAGAATCTGTCTTATCGGTTTTCCCTTTAAAACTCCAGGTTGCAAAGCTAGATGGCTCCTCATGATCAACCGTGAATTCCACAAGACGAAATGCACCTGTGACAACACGGCCGGTGCTGTGTCACGCACGGCTTCTGTTTCTCATGTGGGCATAAGCCTGGCCGATCTGCTGTTTTCAATATTGTTCCATGCTCACCACTCGCTACTGCTTGCTTTCACTTGGCAGAACTAGCAGCCCCGTTTATTGCTCTACCATTAAAATATTTAAACTCACCAACATATTAACATAATTTATGATGGACAATTTACACAGCTGTTTCAGATCCATTTCAAGCATTGAGCATAATACATTATATTGATGCCACAGCACCCCTTCCAAAGCCGTCTCATCTGACGCCCTCTCCTCTCCTGCAGATCTTGTGACTGAAATGAAACAGGCAATTACACAGGAAAATATGTGTGAGCCTCCTCATGGGTTACCTTTCCAGGGGTGCCGTCGTCTGACAGCAAGACTAGGCAAAGAGCTTTATTCCTGTCACCTCCTACTTCAAAGAAAAAAAAAAGAGTTATGAGAATTAATCAGTTGATTTGGTTTTTGAAATGAGCATAGCTTATATGTAGTATAGATTCGTAACTACTTCAGCAGTTGAGTAGAATGCTTCATGTATTTTGTGTCTTTGAAGAACAAAGTACCTTAGATGACACCAATGTACCAAGCACCTCCTTGACATCCAGGCCATGGTATTTGGACGGCTGGCCTTGAGGGTGTGGTAGAGCTTGGACTTCTCCTGCAGAGGAACAGACAAGTCCTCTCAGCCTGTGGGTCTTGCCCTTTCCTCGGTCTTCCTAAGAGGGGCCTCCTTTGTCAGTGATGAGTTGCTCGTTGGAGGTGAGTTGATTAAGAACGGTTCACAGAACACCACTCCTGAAATGTGAGCTGCTCAGATGAACTAGAGCTGACCGCTTCTTACTCCACTGCTCACACTTCCCGCAAGAATAGAAGCTCCCCAGGCACCGTGGCTGTTCGTCTCCCAGGGCAGGAAGCCCCTCATCCCGGCACCCAGCAGACCCTACCCCTCTCTCTCTTCCATTCTCGGAGTTGCTGTGTGCTCGCAGGCCATCACATCAGCAACTTCCAAATGCAAGTGTCCAGGGACTTGCCAGGCCAAACCAGCCTCAGACTTAGAAGGAGACGGTGGAGTCCTCCGGACATATTCAGAAAAAAGGCAAGGGTGGTCTCCCATCACCGTGCCATCTAACCTCTTCATGGAGGAATCGGCCAGTGCAATTACACAGGAGAAAAAATAAAAATAGGGACATTTTTGAAAGAGGAAGCAGAGAAGACACAAGAAATAACTCTATTTCTGGAAAACTCAGTTGAGAAGCAACTGAAAATTTGGTAAAATAGTGAGACATATAGAAACTATAGCTACATTATAAGCTTCGTATGTAAAAATAATGATAAATTAAAAGATAAATTAGAAGAAAAGGCTCTATTTATAAAGGCAACCCAAAATATAAAGTCCTGAGAATAAACATATCAACATTAACAAAATCACTCTGCCCTCATTAGCATGCTCCAGAAGTGCCCAAGAGCAGAAATGAACAATTAGAAAGACCGACTTAAGCCTTATGTAAGAAATTCACCTTTGTGAATATTTCAGAACTCCCTACTTATGAATTCATCAGGAATCCAATGAACATCTCAACAAAACTCTCTCTATATATATATTTTTTTTTTTGAAACTGGAAACATGAGAAAAATTAAGAAGCCGTGTAAACCAGTCAAGCTAAGATCTGGGGAAAGGTGAAGCCCTTTGCTGGGAGCAGGGCTGGCAGGAGAAGGCCCCGGTAGCCCGGGGCTGAGTGGGATGATGCGAGCACTGCACGTGGTAAGGGGAACGCGGTAAGGGGAACGTGGTAAGGGGAAGAGGTTTTTCCCGCAGGAATCAGAGGCCATGGGAAAATTGCAAGCAGGGGGATGACGTGGTTGCTTTCATATTTTAGGGCTTGTCTGTTCCCCAGGCTCTGGTGTAGATGATGGACTGTGGGGACAAGGAGGGAAGCAGGGAGGCTGTTGCACTGCCCCAGAACCTCAGAGCTAAGCAAAGGGCCAGGCGCAGTGGCTCACGCCTGTAATCCCAGCACTTTGGAGGGCGAATCACCTGAGGTCATAAGTTGGTGACCAACCTGGCCAACGTGGGGAAACCCCATCTCTACCACACACACACACACACAAAAAAAAATACAAAAATTAGCCGGGCGTGGTGGCAGGTACCTGCAGTCCCAGCTACTCAAGAGCTGAGGCAGGAGAATCGCTTGAACCCGGGAGGCAGAGATTGCAGTGAGCCGAGATCGCTCCACCGTACTCCAGCCTTGGAGACAGAAAGAGACTCCATCTCAAAAAAAAAAAAAAAAAAAAAAAAGAGAAAAAGAACTGAGCAAGAGGTTCCCAATAAGGCTGCTAAGCAGGCCCACCTCCAAAGCTCAGCTGGTAGCTTAGACACTGGTAGAAAAAATTATCTGTGGCTCAGGGATGCTTCAGAAGAAAGAAAGAGTCCCTGAGGCTTAACCCAGCAGACCCAGACTCCAACAGAGAGCAAAGCCAGGGGCATGTTCACCTTTTAATATTGGCTTCCTGAGAAACAAGTAAACATCTAATGGTGAAATTTCAGGCATTTGTGTGGTAGATGAGGTGCTGTTTTGTCAGAGGGATTTGTGCTTCCCCCGTGGGCCTCCCCCTGCCGGCCGGCTGTTGACGCTTGTCTAGCGCTGTGTACTTTTACTCACGGCACAGGATTATTAATACTTCGTGTTCAAATCACTCAAACCATCCTCAAAAGAAGGGAGAGAATCACTCTCCAAATGGCACTTGGCCCCCGGAGATGAAAATGTATGCTTCAGCTCCCACATATCCTCACATACTTTTCCACTGAAAAATGTCAGGATTAAATTTGCTGTTTAAAAATCACCCAGGTTCACATGTCCTTGAACACAAGCCAAGTTATCAGCATGAAAATTGATCAAATAAAAAAGAGAACTGAATATAATGCATTGCACTTGTGAAAAACAGCAATTCCAAAAAAAGAAACCAAAAAAAAAAGAAGGAGAAGAAACATAAATAACTTTGTACCCCAGCAAAAGCAAAAGTTCAAAGTGATGTGGCTGCCCGTTCCCTCACTGAGGGTGTCTTAAAACCAGGAGGTACGAACAAGAAGGGTTTCCTTGTGCCGCCCCTGAGGACTCTTCACAGCATACTGTTTCCTTGGCAATGCAGCTTCTCGTCCTGAAAATAAGATCTCAGTTCAAAAATAGTCCAGTAATAAGAATGCAGAGAAGCTCAGTACCCTAAAGAGTAGCTCACGGAATAACCTGAAAAGTTGCATAATAGCAGTCTGACCAGAGAAGCTTAAATTCATGCTTGGAACATTTAAAAAAAAAAAAGAAAGAAAGAAAGAAAAAGAAAAGGAACAAAACAAAAGAAAAGAAACTCCATCCTATAGAAATGGTTTTTCTTTGTTATCTCAGGGGATAATTAAATGCAAAAATACTTTCAAGCTGCAAGCATGCAGAAGGGAGTCATGGAAGAACCGAGGCAGCTGTAACAGGTGGGTGATACCCCCTGCTGTCTTTCTCAGTTTCATTTCGGAGAGCAGAGTGTCCTAGAGACAGCCTGTTAATGTTCAACAAAGTGGGAGGTAAATTAATGCCTCCCAAAAGTCTTCTGCCCTTTCCCCATAAAAAAAGTTCTGCGATGTCTCCTATTTTTATTCACTTATTAAAAAATCATTCTCCAAAACCAAACATGGCTGTTTTGTTGCCACTGTAACGCTAGCACTAAGGTTCCCTTACATCAGACTCGGGGGTACGTCAAGCATGTTGAAGGTGTAAGGTGTCTTCTGGGATGACAGCCAGGCTTCTAACACCTAATGCAAAGGCTGGCATGCGCTAGACCCCTGCTTTTGTTGTTGTTACTGCTGTTGATGAAAGTTTAATTAATGGGGGCTCCTGAAACTGTTGCAATTTGCTAGAAAGGAAGAATTAAATGATGCAAAGACAAATGTAAAATGAAACTTCCTGGTGAAAAAAAAAAAGCATCTTGCAGCTTGGAGGAAGACAGAGAATATACCAAAGTGTTGACAGTTCCTAAGCTTTTTAATGATCTCTTCATTTGGTTCAAATTCCTTCTCCTTCCAGAGTCAATTTGCATTTGTATGTCATATCTTACACAAAGTCTTTAATGTGCCTTGGGATTGGCAGACAACCTCTCCTCTATGTAAACTCAGTGTCTGACGGTCCTCTGGTGATATATGTGCTTGATAAGATAGTTCTAACCAAACTAAAGTTTTCTTCTGCTAATTAACGTTGGAAGAATCTTGATTTCTTAATAAAGTTAGCTACCTGCGGAAATGACCCAAGAGACTGTCTTTGAATATAAACGAGGGAATGCATGAGCAGCTTATTACTGAGAATATTATGAACTCTAAGAAAGCTTATAAATGAAAAGTAGAAGAAAGAGCTTTGGGTCTGTGTTCTATAGGCTGGTTTGCAGAATCCTCATCTCCTTCACCATCCTCACCTCCACCACATGCATCCAGTGCTCCTGTGAGTTTCTGGCGGCTTCACCTCATTCATTTCACTGCAGCCTCTGCACGGCTGGATGCCTAATTTCCAAGCCCAGTAAAAACAGCAACACTGGGCCCTTTGTTCAAGTAGCAGGGTAAAAGTGCTATTAAAGATACTGAAATATCAAGCTTTTTTTTCTTCTGAGATCTCCCTCTCGACCTGAAATGCTATTTTAATTTGCTGTTTAGTGTCGTTCAAAGGAAATGAAAACCAAACTTCAAGATTATCAGTATGGACTTGAGGGTTCATCTTTTATTGTTCGATGCCAGTTTTCAGTGAATGTATCAGACAATTTTACTCCTATGCAAATTGGGAGCTAATTCATGTTCTGTGGTTCCCGTCTCCCTGTATGGAAACGCTACAAAGCTAAAACCACTGTTTTTTTCCACTTCTGATACATGCATATCCCAGCAACACTCTTTACCCCAGGGTTGCTGATGCAGAGGGACAGGCTGAAAGGAAAATGCACCCAGGGTTGTCCAGCCCTCTCCCTTTGTCATTTCCAGGGCGCATGGTTGGCCAATGGAGAGGTAAGGACCTGACAGAGTTCCTAGGTCTCTGGTGTGTCCTGCAACACCATCGCCTTCTTTCTGAATTTGCAGCAAGTCCTGCTTTATTCAGCCATAGAGGTCACCACTTACCTGGTGCACACCTTCAGTCTGGCTGAACTGCCAGGCATCCCGGGCCCCAGCAACCAGGGCTCAGGGCTGTGTAGAGTAACACACACTACACGTCCACAGCAAACTGGAAGGGTGGACGCCCGGCATTAGGCTTGCTACACACCGAAGTGTGTGTCCTCCCCAGATTAACATGTCGAAGCCCCCAGCCCCCAGCCCCCAGTGTATCTGTATTTGAAGATGAGTCTTCCAAGGAAGTAATTAGGATTACATGTGATCACTAAGGTGTGGCATTGATATCATAGGATTAGTGTCCTCATAAAGAGAGACACTGTACAGGTTCGGTGGCTCACACCTGTATTTTCAGTACTTTGGGACGCCAAGGCGGGTGGATCACCTGAGGTCAGGAGTTCGAGACCAGCCTGACCAACCTGGTGAAACCCCTGAAACTCTACTGAAAATACAAAAATTAGCTGGGCGTGGTGGTGCGCACCTGTAATCCCAGCTGAGGCAGGAGAATCGTTTGGACCTGGGAGGCAGAGGTAGCAGTGAACTGAGATCATGCCACTGCACTGCAGCCTGTCTGACAGAGCAAGAGTCCATCTCAAAAAAATTAAAAGACACTGGAGATCTCTCTGTCTGTCTGTCTGTCTGTCTGTCATGTGAGGACACAGGCAGATGATACTCTCTGTGACCCAGAGCCCTCACCAGGCACCGGATCTCCCAACACCTTGATCGTGGTCTTACACCCTCTAGGACTGTGGGAAACAAATGTCTGTTGTTGAAGCCGCCCAGTGTGTGCCATCTTTTCATGGCAGACTGAGCTGGCGATGAGCTTCTCTCTCCTGCCCACCTGTGCGCTCCACTGTCCCAACTGACGCCACCATGAAGCACCTGTTCAGAGGTGAAATTATTTAAAATGTCAAGACTAGGACAGCAGGCATGACACCAAGCAGAGGACCGCCTCAAAGGGGAGGAGGGATGGGCCATAAAACCAGGTAAGGCTGTTATCTTCATTTTCCTTAGGAAGAAACTGAGACTCAGGAAAGTTCAGTTTGTAGTTCATCTGCATCTTCATCTACAAGTGCAGGGTTGAAATCAATATTTTGTCCTTGTTTTCATGGGCATAAATCTACATCCTGGGCGCCCTGGCAGGAAACATCGTCTGGGTTTATCTGAGGTTGCTGGAATTCAGAAGACTGGGCTGGGGCATGGGAAATGGGGCAGAGCCTGGACCTTGTGCCAGGGCTGCTGCTGGACCTCTGGACTCAGGGCATCTTTGTTTTTCCCCACAGAAGAGACACACGTGGACTGAGGAGGAAACACAGCAGCTCAGCGTCGCGTTTCTGCAGGCCCGTGCTGGTCTCTGCTACTTTTGCTCCTGCTGCGATGGTAGCACCCTCAGAGCAGGGGTGTGGCCGGCTTGCGGCCGGCTTGCCTCAATTTCCATTTATTTCCCTCACAGTCTTCCAGAATCTTCCCCTACCTTCGAACGCATTCACTTTTCCTCCACACTCCTATAATCCCAGCACTTTGGAAGGCCGAGACGGGCAGATCGCTTAAGGTCAGGAGTTCAAGACTAACCTGGCCAACATGGGGAAACCTCGTCTCTACTAAAAATACAAAAATTAGCCAGGCGTGGTGGCATGAACCTGTAATCCCAGCTACTCAGGAGGCTGAGGCAGGAGAATCACTTGAACCCAGGAGGTGGAGGTTGCAGTGAGTTGAGATTGAGAGACTTTTGCATAAGCTCTTCAGATAGTTTGTGATTTTTCAGAAAGAAGAAACACTTAAGAAGTGGCTCTTATACCTATAAAACTACCTAAAAATTTCTATTATCTGGACATTATACAAACATGTTTGAGAAAGCGTGAGTTAAACCATGGTAAATATGCTTCCAGACAGTGAGGTTTGCAGAGCCCTTAGTGAACTGATTTGGAGCACCAAGATAGAGATATGCCTAGTTTTTCACCCACGTATTTCACTACAGCATGTATTATTTTTCATAGTTACCTATTAAAAGTTTATTTATTTTTTTTTTAGAGATGAGCCTTGCTCTGTTACCCAGGCTGGATTGCAGTGGCAGTTATGGCTCACTGCAGCCTGGACCTACCAGGCTGAAGAAGTTCTCTTGTCTCAGCCCCTGTGAGTAGCTGGGACCACAGGTGCACACCACCAGATCTGGCTAATTTTTTAAAAACTTTGTATAGAGACAGGGTGTCTCTATATTGCCCAGGCTGGTCTCAGACTCCTGGGTTCAAGCGATTCTCCTGCCTCGGCTTCTCAAAGTGTTGGGATTAGAGGTGTGAGCCACTGTGCCAAGCCTAAAGCATGCATTTATTTATTTATTTATTTATTTATTTATTTATTTATTTATTTTTTTGAGGCAGGGTCTTGCTTTGTCAGCCAGGTTGAAATGCAATGGTGCAATCACAGCTCACTGCAGCCTGGACCTCTCAGGCTCAAGCAATCTTCCCACCTTAGAGTAGCTGGGACTACAAGCCTGAACCACCACTCCCAGCTAATTTTTTTAATTTTTTTGTAGAGACAGGATCTCCCTATGTTGTGCCGGCTTGTTTCAAACTCCTGAGTTCAAGCAGTCTTCCTGCCTCAGCCTCCCAAAATGCCAGGATCATAAGTGTGAGCTACCATGTCTGGCCTAACATTTCTTCATCAGCCTTTACAGCAACATTTAGGAAGCGCTGGACGAAATTGTTGCATTCCATACTATCTCTAAAAATGACATTTAATAGCAGATGGTTCATATCTGTTGTTGGACAGAGAAATATGTTACCGGAAAGGAGTCCTGATCCAGACCCCAAGAGAGGGTTCTTGGATCTCACAGAAGAAAGAATCCAGGGTGAGTCCACAGTGCAAAGTGAAAGCAAATTTATTAAGAAAATAAAGGAATAAAAGAATGGCTACTCCACAGACAGAGCAGCCCTGAGGGCTGCTGGTTGCCCATTTTCATGGTTATTTCTTGATGATACGCTAAACAAGGGGTAGATTATTCATGCCTCCCCTTTTTAGACCATAAAGAGTAACTTTCTGACATCCTGACCATTTGTAAACTGTCATGGCACTGCTGGGAGTGCAGCAGTGAGGATGACCAGAGGTCAGTCTTGTGGCCATTTTGGTTTGGTGGGTTTTGGCCAGCTCCTTTACTGCAACCTGTTTTATCAGCAAGGTCTTTGTGACCTGTGCTTTGTCCTGACCTCCTATCTCATCCTGTGACTTAGAATGCCTTAACCATCAGGGAGTGCAACCCGGTGGGATTTAGCCTCATTTCACCCAGCTCCCATTTAAGATAGAATTGCTCTGTTTCACACACCTCTAACATATCCACTTACTTATTTAAAAAAAAAAAAAAAAAAAAAAAGCTAAAACAATAAATTAAAAAGAAACTAAAAACCCACAAATGTATTTTTTAGGAAAAGCATACAATTTACGTTTAATCTATGGCTCTTTTTCCCAGTAACACCTGGGAGAAAATATCTAATTCAATGGTTGGTGAAGTTTTTATTCAGGAGACCAGACAGTAAACAAACACTTTAGGCTTTGCAGGCCACAGTTCTCTGTCCTAAGGATGCAACTCTGCCGCTGCAAAGCCTCTATCAACACGGGTGCCTATTCCAATGACGTTATTTACAAAACCGGTGGTGAGCAGGACGTGGTCTAGGGCCACATCCTGCTGGCCCTGATCTAATCTGTACTTGGGTTTGTTCCTGTAGAGGAGGAATTTCCATCAGATGACCAATTTATACTCTGAATAGCAGTTGCCACCATACTCCTGGTGGTCTGAGTGAGAAGGGAGCTCTTTGATGAACTTGGACAAAGAGAGATGACAAGACCTGACTTGACTTTAGAGGATTTACTGACTCCAGATGAAAGAGAGATGACAAGACCGGACTTGACGTTAGAGGATTTACTTAACACCAGATGAATACATCCTGAAGATTTGATGGACGGCGTGGTGCCTGCTGTTAATCACTGTACGTCATCTACTTGAAATGTGCTAAGGAGTTGAACTTACGTGTTTTTGCCACACCCACACAAGACGATGACTGGGTGAGGTAATGAATATGCTTATTAGCTTAGTAGTGGTAGTCATTGCACAGTTAACTTGTTTTCCAAAACATCACACTGTACACCCTGAATATGTACAGTTTTTATTTGTCAAGTAAACCTCAAGAACCTGGGGGAAAATACATTTACTCTGTGTGTTGTTATTTGCATAAATATCCAACACAGATTGAGGACTCAGTGAATGGTATCTCCTATAATTCTGGCAGAATTTGCTGATAATGAACTAAATATATTGTCTTCTTGATCTTCAATGTTATTGTTGCAAATTAATAAGTTGGAATTTGGCCCTTTGCACAAAGGTCTCTATCGAGAGCACTCTTAAAGGAAAGAACCCCAGAAAGAGCAGCTCTATGAGATTGCCAGCCTGGGACCAGGTGCCCAATTTCCCACATTAATTTCACCAGAAGAATGAACTTGAATTCCTAAACAGGCTTCCTAAGGTGACCCACTAACCTTCTGTTAGTCCCCTCATCAAAATATAGGAATATCTCCTTCTATAATGAGATTATGAAGAAGTGTGGCCAGGTATGGTGGCTCACACCTGTAATCCTAGCAGCTTGGGAGGCCATGATGGGAGGATTGCTTGAAGCCAGGAGTTTGAGACCAGCATGGGCAACATGGCGAGAACTTGCCTCTTTCAAAATAAAATTATTTTAAATTAGTCGAGCATGGTGGAACACACCTATAGTTCCTGCTACCAGGAATGCTCAGGTGGGAGGATCACTTGAGCCCAGGAGTTTGAGGCTGCAGTGAGCCATGATCACACCACTGCACTCCAGCCTGGACAACAGAGTGAGACTCTGTCTCTCAAAAAAAAGAAGGAAGGAAGGGAGGGAGGGAGGGAGGAAGGAAGGAAGGGGAAAGAGAGAGAGAGAGAGAGAGAGAGAGAGAGAAAGAAAGGAAGGAAGGAAGGAAGGAATCAGTTTTGGTATCTGTCTTCCATAGATCATAAATTCCAAAATGCAAAGTTTTCTATGCTGCATCTCTTGGTCTTGCCCAATATAATTCAATAACTAATGACTATGCAGAAACAGTAGATAAAAGAAACACAGCTAATTTCAATAACGGTAAGGTGTAAGCAATTGAATTCTTGCGTTAATTTGCTGAAAAATAAAGAATTGGATTTAAAGTAGAAATTAAAATCTATGAGAAAATTAAAAAGCTGGACCAAAAAACACACACAAAGCCTGTATTATTCACTGCAAATATATAAGGAATCTCTTCAAATGTGGAAAGATCCATGATCAGATTAGATTTACAATCTCTTCTCTATGAAGTTAAAAACCAATATACCTAAAACACCCACAGAAGAAGTAGTAAAAATGAGAAAACATATATAACAGAAAAGCAATGAGCTCCTAGAAAACTGGTAAAGTAATGCCACAAAATGAACACTGCAGCCAAATCTTTATAAGAGATTGGAAGTTATGATGGAAATATGGGAAAGAGAATGGAACACCCGGATTGTGAAAGAGCCACCCAGAGCACGCACAGGAAAGTTTGGGAGGTATTCTGATGTTTGCCAAATTCATATAGTTAATCAGAAACTAATCTTTGAAGAGGAAAAGTAAATCGCATTTTTAAGAATAGATACTCCTTTCCCCAGTACATAATTTCCTCATAGAGGTTTGGTTGACAAACCTCCCAGTTATTACTGTGGTAGTCCATTCTCTCGCTGCTAATAAAGACATACCTGAGACTGGGTAATGTATAAAGAAAAAGAGGTTTAATGGACTCACAGTTCTACATGACTGGGGAGGCCTCACAATCATGGCAGAAGGTGGAGTAGGAGCAAAGGCATGTCTTACATGGCGGCAAGCAAGAGAGTGTGTGCACGGAAACTCCCCTTTATAAAACCATCAGATCTCATGGGACTTATTCACTATCATGAGGAAAGCATGGGAAAAACTCACCCATATGACTTAATTACCTCCCACCAAGTCCGTCCCATGACATGTGGGGATTATTATAATTCAAGGTGAGATTTGGGTGGGGACACAGAACCAAGCCTTATTAACTACTGATAGCAAAGAGTGAGCAGAAGATGACTCAACGTGTTCTCTAGCTCAACTCAAAGGTCAAGACACAGACATTTAAAAATTCTAATGAATCACTTGGCAGGAGATATGAAAATACTCATATGGTCTGTTCTGTATTATTGACTAAAGAAAACAATCAAGCTGCTAAGGAATTAAAGTTAATTTTATTCAGAAGTCTTACTGAAGTCTACAGGCCAGAAGGTTACAACCTGAGCAGCCATTTAGAGAGGTTCTGTCTGATTGCTCTGGCACAGCATTTCAGTCTGTTGCTTATATACAGGTGGTGGGAACTTAATACATGCAAAATGATATCAAACTTGCTCAGAAGTTATACTGAAGCAAAATCATGTCAAGGCTTGGGTGTAAGAGCACATCTGCTTATAGATTACAACAGCATCATCACTAACCCTGACAGATGTTATCTTGTGAGTGGGAAAAGGCAAGGACTAGTGTTATTTATCTTTTAAAGAATATAGTGACTCAGGCAAGAGGTGTAGGAGACCATGTGCTCTATCCTGTTTTGTCCTCAAAGCACCTTTCCAGAGAGCTGCATGTCACAGAGTCAGGGGCTTTGTGAAATTATGTTAGCAAGAAATAAGCAAACATGGCTTCTTGTGTTTGCTACTTTTGTCTCACAGTGTGTATTTCTTAACTCATTTCAGATCCTACTCTATTTCTGATACAAATAGGGTTTCCTCTGCTGTACAACAGTAATAAAACCATTTCTAACAGTTTAACTACAGCATGAAAGGTTACTTCTTATTTCACAGTTGTGAATGATTCATGATTGTTACAAATGGAACAACATTTACTAGAAACACAAAAGAATATTGAGCCTATATATGCCTAATAAGACGCCTTATAATACACAAAGGTAAAACTATCACAGAAGAAAGAGAAACTCAAACATCCAAAAATTCTGGAAGAGCTTTTAGGAAGAATTTTCAGGAACTGAGAGGTCAAGCAGACAGAAGGGGTTAAATAACCTAATTACAATGCATGTCATATTTCAAATAGCTAGCAAAGAGGATTTTTAATGTACTCACAACAAAGGAATGATAAGTGTGTAAGGAGATGGATATGCTAATTATTATGATCATCACACAATGTATACATGTACAGAAATATCACATTGCGTCCCATAAATGGGTACAATTACTATGTCTCAATTAAAAAATATTTTAAAAATTAAAAAATAAAATATAGAACCCAATTAACAAGTGTGACATATCTGGTTATGTACAAACCTAAATCCATCACTCAGAAAATTCATATTCTTGTGGGAGCCTTCCACGTTTAGATTCTCTCATCAAAGGAAATGCCCTCAACCCTCTACCCCGCTGATCCTCTCAGTTCAAAAGACTTCCTCTGAATTTGTGGTTCTCCCTTAGATATGAAGGTAGGCAATGGGGTCTGAAAATCAAAGGAGCCATTTTCCTATCTCCTAGTAAATTCTTGCAAAGATCTATCTAGGATATAGGTGTGTTTATCACCCATTGTCATCTGCTTGGAAAATTTGAAGGTAACATTAGACTAAAATTTAAGACGACAGAAAAGTCACATTCTATATCATGTTATGCATCAGCAGTTATTGTCAAGCAAATAGATTTTATGTGATCCTATCACGATTAAAGGTGATTATGTGAGATGATAGATATGTTAATTTGCTTGACTATAGTATAAATATGTCAGAACATCATGTTGTACACCTTAAGTATATACAACATTAAAAAAATCTTTTCCATGGTAGGTTGTAAACTCTGACATTTAGGAGAAAAATAACCCCTATTTAGTCCCTATTGGTGCCAATATTTAAGTCCTATAAGTAAAAGCATGTTTATTTATTATTCTTCACACTGGACATTTGCTGATGTGGAGTTCCTGGGCTTTTTCTCCCTTTGTTTAACAGTACCTCGATGTCTGAGGTTGGCCGTCGCTCGGGAAGCTCGTGCATTTGGGGCTGTTGACTGCATCCCAGGTCTAACATTGCAGCACCTCACTCAGGCCTGCATTTGCATTACGGCCCCTTCTTCTTGGCCACAGGCATCGCTTCCGGGATGGATTGGTGACCAAAATGAATACAGGGGGAATTCTAGACCTTTTCTATCAAGTTTGAAAACAAAACAGACTCTTTTCTCTCCACGGGCATCTGGAGGGATATCTCTAGGAGACTCAGCAGCCACTTGCTCACCACAGTGGGAGGGAGTCAGTGTAAGATGATCACCGCAGAGGAAGGGGAGCCGATGGTGGTCTCAGGTCTGGAGTTCTGGATCCAGGACCACTCCTGTCTATGAGACGCTGCGGTTCCATGTCTTGCTAGCTTACCGTGGGTGGTGATTTGCTACTACTTGAAATTAGAAGATTCCTAAATGATACCCACAGCAATTAACTTGAAATAGTTTTCCCGTCTTATTCAATTGTAATACAGAGCTTTATCATCATTATACAAGTTACTACATAGTTTTTTAGAAACATGAAAATTGTCTGTGCAGACCAGCAGGTGAAAACATGGTTTGATGAAAATTGAAATCAGTGTTAGGTCCTTGGAAAAGTCTCTCCTTCTGTAAGTTTTCTGTGGCCCGAGTCCACTGGCCTTGACATGAAAGGATAGATGTTCCTCTTGGAAATAACACTCAAAGCTGTAGTGATGACCTCTATTTATTTCTGTCTTAGAGAGAAAATTTGAGTGAATGTTCAATAGGTACTTAAATTTCAACTTTACTAAAAGTGATGTTTACAGCAAAGAATGATTCCTTGCCCATTTGATGTAACACAACCTAAATAGAAGGCTGTACTGGGGAAGGCGGATTACTTAACCTCCATTGCCCAGATCATAAATCTCCACTAAAGACAAACAGTGGCCACAAAAAGGCTGTGGGTAATAAGAAACAGGGGAATCCCTCCAGCAGCCTCATACCTCATCGTGAAATAAAAAGCTCCAAGACATATGTGATGAGCAGCTCTAGCAAAAGATGACAAAGTGATTTCATTATCTGGGTTGCTTAGCAAATGGTCCATATCAAGTGGTACAATCTTTCTCCTACTAAAGAAAGGGTCCTTGTTAGAGCAGGGACAATAAAATGTCACTATACATCATTGTTGCTTCTTAAAACCGTCACTGCGGGTGGTATTGCTTTCTACATGGTTAAACATAGGCAAAATGACTAAGACACACAAGCAAATACTAATGTCCAGGTGGATATTTTCTTGCTTGTTGGCCTACACATTGGAGGCCCCTGGTTGTCTTAGTCCATTGGGGTTGCTATAATAAAATGCCACAGAAATGGTAATTTGCAAATAATAGACATTTATTTCCATAGTTCTAGAGTCTGGGAGTCCACGGTCAAGGCACAGGCAAGTTTGGTGTCTGGTTTCTCCATGTTAGCCAGGGTATTCTAGATCTCCTGACCTTGTGATCCACGCACCTCAGCCTTCCAAAGTGCTGGGATTATAGGCGTGAACCACCACACCTGACCCTATTTTGTCTTTTTAATTCTTGCTGGATTGGAAGCTCCATAAGAAAAAAGAAAAGTTCTTGAGTATCTTGTTCACTGTTTTAGCCCAAAACCTCATGGAGTCCCTAACTCAGAATCTATGCCCACTAATCACTTGGAGGATAAATAAGGACACTCCATGAGACACACCACAAAACAACTCCAGACTGTTTTCATTCTCTCATTTTAAAAATGTTAATTCTTCCTATAAAGCCTGGTGCTAGGTTTTAAGGACACAGGTAGACGAGATGAACCCAGTACCATGAAGTTCACATTGTATCTCGGAAAACCAGTGGGACATACATTCTACCATGGTGGGCAATGAACTCATAAAACTTCACGTAGGCAGGGAGTGAAACAGCCAGGTAACTTCATCTTTGTCAAGGTTCTTGTTCGGCTGCAGAGCAAACACTTCAGAAACGCCACCGTTCCTCAAGGCTTCCTTTGAATTGTATCCAAAGGGAGGGAAGGGGAGGGGAAGGGAGGAAGGAGGGAGGAAGGAGGGAGGGTACAGGTGTTGATAAGGCACTAGAGGTGTCAGCAGACGACACTCTTCTAAAACATCTAGGGCTCCCGGGATGATACCCTGGGCAACTGGTTTCTGTTAGGTTCTCCTTCTCTCTTTCAAGAAGTTTTCTTCCACGTTTGTAGTCGTCTGAGACATTGCGATGCCCGCAGATAAAAGGAACTCAGAAAGCCTCGGAGACTCGGATGATATGTGCGCGGCTCTCTCAAGCTTGTGTGGGAAGGCACGTGAGCTCCTGTTGCTTCTTGAGCTCTCAGATGATGGGGTCGTGCTGCTCCAACAGGCTTCGGTCCTGGGACCTACTTGGGTTTGTGTATTCCTGCGCCCTGGGATCTGGGGCTGAGAAGGGCTGGTAGGTGAGCGCAGTAAAGATGTCTGACGACCCTATCTATGTCCCCTTTCCCCTAAACTTTCTCTTGCAGCTTGTTTAAAGGGGAGAATGCCTGGGGATCAGTGGGAGTGTTAGAGGAATGAAGCTTAGGTGTGAAGGTTCTGAGGTGGAAACATCCTGGTACTTACAAAGAGGAAGGAAGGAAGGAAGGAAGGGAGGGAGGGAGGGAGGGAGGGAGGAGGGAGGGAGGGAGGGGACAGAGAGAAAGAAGAAAGAAAGGAAGGAAGGAAGGAAGGAAGGAAGGAAGGAAGGAAGGAAGGAAGGAAGAAAGGAAGGAAGGAAGGAAGGAAGGAAGGAAGGAAGGAAGGAAGGAAGGAAGGAAGGAAGGAAGGAAGGAAGGAAGGAAGGAGAAAAGAAAAGGAAGGAAGGGAGGGAAGGAAGGGAAGGGAGGGAAGGGAAGGGAGGGGAGGGGAGGAAGGAGGGAGGGAGGGAAGGAAGGAAGGAGGGAGGGAAGGAAGGAAGGAAGGAAATAAAAAAGCCTAAAACTGAAATATGCAAGTGTTGAGGGAATTAGGAGCTAAAGAGCTGATGAGATAGACAGGTCCAGACCACAGGGGCCCCTGAGACTCTTGTTAAAGTTTAAAATGTAATTGTTCCATGGGCTGCATTTAGTGAGGAGATAACAAAGTTAGTTACAAAATAATAATGAGTTTGGAGAGAATACTTAGAAAATAATGTCAAGGTCAAGGAGCCCATATGACAGAAACACACACACACACACACACACACACACACACACACAAGAAATGAGCACACACTATCCAAATGTTGCCTTTATTTTGACTGAAGGAGAGAAGGAAAGGCGGGAGGCAGCTGCACTTGTCACGGTGGCAGTCCTCACCGTTAATTTATTGTTCTCAGTCCCCACTCCGCCTCCCGTTGCCCGCTGTGGGATTATGGTGTTGCATGCGCTGAGACTTCTTTGCCAGCCTGCACACTGTTACTGTTGTGAGCCCAGGGCGCTGGGAGGATGCTGCAGAAGGAGAAAGGGGGTTTCTTCCTGAGCTCTTCTTAGAGGTGGCCTGCAGTGTGTACAGGGTGCCCAGGAATCGGTGTCCCTCCCTGTGGGCTCCTGAGCTCTGAGAAGAGGCCTGCAGTGTGCACAGAGTGCCCAGGAACTGCAGCCCCCCTCCATGGGCCCCTGGAGAGCTTCTGGGTGTCCCCCAGCACAGTGGCCACCTCAGCCACCTTCCCTGTGCCCTCTCCAATGCGATCACTGCCTCAGCCCTGGGAAGTGGCTACCCCTGATTTGTCAGAGAGGGCGTTGCTTCAACCTTGCAGGTATTAATGAACCCCTAGACCTGTTCTCTCTTCCTGGATCTGTCTGGATTGTTTTGCTTTGCTTTGCTTTTCTCCCTAGCAGGTAATTCTCTTCATAGGTAGGAATTATTTATACTGAACTTTTGACTGTGTGGTGTTGTCTCCTGACTTGGTTCTGGCTCACACCTCACTATTGAACTTACACTAAGTTCCAATCACAAGTGCCCGTTTTCCACTGTCACAGCAATTAGTCCCAGCATTTATAATATTGTTACAAGAACAAAAATATGCAAATGGAGTAAAAACCAATCAGAAATGTAGCAGCAATTGTTCTAGCTAGTTTCTTCTTGAAGGAAAATGGAAGGAAAAGTCTGAGAGATTTTGCCACATATATGAATAGAGGAAATGAGAGCAGGGTTTCCAAACATTTTGTAAACCCTCAGTTGACCACAAAGCTCAAGAGTTTCTCAGTTGGAAACGCTTGTGTTTCCACTGGCACCTCTTCAGACACAGCCAATGCTAGGGCATCGAATAGTCAGTGATCCAAGATGTCTCACCTTTTAAGGTATCAGCATTCCTTCTGAGAAGGGAGCTTGCTTGAAAAATATGAGAGCTCTCAAATACTTTGGGAATTGCAATTACTGTGTCTTACTGTGTCTTTGCTTTCTTCCCCTAGAGGACGGATTGGAAGTTTGAAGAATGAGGAAACTGTTGGATGATTTTCACCAGGAGAATAAAATGATCCATGTGGGTTTTTTCACAATGACCATCTATTCATCTATTTTGTGAAAGATTTGTTAGTTGGGGACATTAGCAGTTTCTGAGGGAACAGTTAGATGAGGCAAGAGGTTATCCTGTTCAGACCATGGCAACTGAGACCGATACTGAAGACACAGCATCAACATGTTTATTTTGTTGTTGTTTTGTTTTGTTTGTTTTTTGAAGCAAACCAAAAAAGAAGGAATCTTGGTTTGTTGCTCTGGCTGGAGTGCAGTGGCATAGTCACAACTCACTGCAGCCTGGACTGCCTGGGAGTGACTGATCCTCCCACTTCAGCCTCCTGAGTAGCTGGGACTATAGGCAGGCACCAATACGCCAGGCTAATTTCTGTATTTGTTTATTTTTGTAAAGACCGAGTCTCACCATGTTGCCCAGGCTGGTCTCGAACTCTTGGGCTCACGTAATCCACCCACCTCCGCCTCCCAAAGTGCTAGGATTACAGGTGTGAATGACTTGGTCCAGGCACCATGACTTTGTCATGGGCTAGTCTTGTGAAATGAAAAACAAGAGATGTGACAAAAAACTCTCAAACTTGGTGTCTTGAGCAACTCCCTGAAAATTAGTGTGATTCGCAGAGATAGGAGAAGCATGATTTGAGTCCTTTTTTGGCATTATGAATGGAAAACTACGAGGAGGTATTGAAAATATGAAACTCAGGATGGATGAAAGGGCTGAAAGATAAGATTGGGGTAACCAGCACATGAGGGATGATTGAAACCGTGGGAATGAATAAGAACTCACAGTCCCCAGCCCTGCTGACATCACTGCTATTCCCTGAACATGCTTTTCTTTCTTGTATTTTCACAGTCCCCCTGCTTGTTCCTGCCTCTACTTGGGATAATCTTTACGTACTTATAGAATTGTAGAACTGCTGCTGAGCCTTCAGGACTCAGCTCAAGTAATCCCTTCTCTAGGATTTACTCCTTGACAAATCCTGTCTAGATTTAACTCTGCTCTTACAGATTAGTACCGGGGGTCACTTTCTTTTACGGCTCTTCTTGGATTGCATGCTGCTTACATACACATACGCATGTTTCTGCTAAGAACTCCTGAGCTCACTAAGGAGTTCTTTTATCTTGATTATATCTCGGTCTCTGCTCCAGCATGTAGCAGAGGCTCAATAAATTTTATTAAAAATTAGCTCAGGGACTTCTAGTCCTGAGCACGAAAACTTCGCTGTATTAAATGTAGACTCTGTTGAAACTATAGTAAAACCTGGACAGAGGATATAAACAGCCATGTATAAGCACTAGATGCCAATGAGTGCAGGGTTGTCATTCTTGACAGAAGGCATCACGTGGCTGTTGGGAGCTGGGTCTCCATGATGTCCTGTCTTGCTCCATGTCTAGAGAATAGGGGCATGGATTGGCATTTGTTCCAGACAATCATTTCAAAGATTGTTATACGGAAGAACGTGCTCAGAGATGGTGTCTCCTGCAGAGCAAAGACCAGGCAGGTTTATAGCACATTGTTACTAAAAAAACATCAGGTTCCCTAAAACTGAGGGGTTCCTCCGCTGTGAGTCAGTTACTCCACCTACCCGGCTCTGTGTAGACCACTCGACTGGGATTTGCGGGTGAGGGGAACTCAGGCACGTGGAAAGCTCATACTGATTTCTCTGCTGTGAGTAATTGACTGATTTCTCTGCTGTGAGTCATCGAGATTTTTTTCTGATTCAAAGCTCTTGTACCTCCTCAAAGACCAACGTGGCAGCTTGAACATTGAGTCAAGTCAGACCCTTCACAGTTCCTGAAAGTTGTTGGCAAAGAAGATGAAATGCAGACAGAGACGTGACTCTGGAAGAGAAAAGGTGAGGACCTCACCGACCACGTTTAGAGCTTTAAAAAGACTTGCTGAGATTCAACAGTAAATGCTGTAGACTGGGAAATGAGTGCTGGGGCTGGGAGGGTGAGGACCCCACAGAGTCCTGCCTGTCTGGCCCTGAATGTTTAGAGGCTGAGCAGCAAGAGGTAGGACTGAAACAAGTTTCCCTTACGGCACTTTGATTGCTGTTCACTCTCCCCTAGCGAGAGAAGAAATCAATGTGATCACAACATTGATGCAGTGAAGCCTCACAGCCCCAGCCAAAAGGCAAGTGTAGCTATGGCTGAGAAGTCCAGAAGGTCCCAAGGTCCGAGGCAGATGGTGTCTGCCAGAAAATTACAGAACTCTGGTTGCATCAGAAACATTCAAAGTGTATTTGTTTGAGAAACAAGCAGCCCTCAGATGAACCTGAAGGTCGCTGAGCCTGCTTACTGAGGCACAGTGCAGCCTTCCCCTCCCTCCACGTGCCTTCTTCCGTCTCCTCCTACCCTGACCTCATCTGTGCTGTGGAGGAGGATGACTGGCAAGAGGTGTGAAGCCCATATGCACCCAACCAAGTGTGCTGGGCAACCCCAGAGAGAGATGGACACGAGCTTTTCTTTTGGGGGGTGGGGCAGAGTCCTACTCTGTCACCCAGGCTGAAGTGCAATGGCACGATCTCAGCTCACTGCAACCTCCCCCTCCCGGTTCACACGATTCTCCTGCCTCAGCCTCCAGAGTAGCTGGGATTACAGATGCACACCACCATGTCTGGCTAATTTTTGTATTTTTAGTAGAGACGGGGTTTCACCATGTTGGCCAGACTGGTCTCAAACTCCTGACCTCGTGATCCGCCCACCTTGGCCTCACAGAGTGCTGTGATCACAGGCATGAGCCATCGTGCCCCGCCACACAAACTTTTGTAGCTCTGTTGTGTACAGGCACTCAAGTCACCACCCTATTCATTCCATGGTGGGAGGAGGCTCCTGAAGTTAACAAAGGGTTTGTAAGCTGCATTTGCAATGGGAAACAGACACTAACATGACCTACTAGGGCCCATTCAACCATTGTTTTTGTTTCTGCATCTGCAATGGTGCATGCTATGTGTCAACTTGCTGTGCTAAGGGATACCCAGGCAGCTGATCACACTTCACTTCTGGGTGTGTCTGTGTGGGTGTTTCCAGAAGAGATCGGCATTTGAAACCATGGGCTGAGTAAGGAGGGTCCACCCTGTCCCACAGGGGTGGGCCCTGTCCAACCCACCGAGGGCCCAAAGGAACCCAAAGTTGGAAGATGGGTGAATTCACCCCTTCTCTTTTTGAGCTGAGACATGCGTCTTCTCCTGCCCTTGGAAATCGAGCTCCTGGTTCAACCTCGGGACTTTCACCACGGCCTTTCTTCTTTCCCCCACAATTGTCAGGCCTTTGGCCTTGGACTGAATTACACCACAGGCTTTCCTGGGTCTCCGGCTTGAAGATGAAATATTGTGGGACTTCTCGGCCCCCATCCTCCTGTGAGCCAATTCCCAGAATAAATATCCTCCTGTCTGTCTCTCTATATTCTCTGTTTTTCAGAGTATACAGAGATGATGATACAACCTCTGAATGTGTAGTAGAAATTACTGTGTTGACCACTTGTACTTCCCCCTCCCATCAGTGGCAGAGGGATTCTCTTGATTGGGAAGAACCCACATAGAGAAATGCTAGTGGGACAGCCCCTCGCCGCTTATCACCAGTGAACAGGTCAGGATTTAGGGTGAGCGCTTCTGTTCTCTGATGTTAAAACATTTCATGTATAGATTGACCCCCTTTCTCATAGCAGGGGTTGCTGACCTGTGCTCAAAATTCAAGAGTTCATGTATGAAGTAAAGATTTAGGGGTCTCTGTGGAATCTCCAGCAGTCAAGGATAAACTGAGATCTCTTCTTGCCCACCACCAAAAAGTTTTTATGGAAAGTTTGAGTACTGGAGATTGTATGTGTCTCCCGTGGGTGTTCTACGTGGTTCTTTGCTGTTGTTTTAGAGACAGGGTCTCACTCTGTAGTCCAAGCTGTAGTTTCAGTGGCACTATCACAGCTCACCGCAGCCTCAAACTCCTGGGCTCAAGCAATTCTCCCACCTCAGCCTCCTGAGTAACCTGGACCACAAGTGTGCGTCCCAACGCCCCACTAATTTTTGAACTTTTCGTAGATATAGAGTCTTACTGTGTTGCCCAGGCTGGCCTTGAGCTCCTGGGCTCCAGTGATCCTCCCGCCTTGGCCTCCTAAGTGCTGGGATGACAGTCGTGAGTGCCCTTCCCCTACCACCCCCGTCCTCTGTGCTTCTTCACATCAGGTTATTGCCTACCAGCTCCCGTGGAGGGAAGCCCCTCAAGCCGTGGCAAGAGCTCTTTGGGGCCCCATGAGCTGAATGATCCTTTGACCCTCAAATCTACACTGATGCTGGGAAGGGAGCAGCCCTCCCAGAAAGTGCTCTCAGGGCACCGATTCTGAAGCCGGTGAGGGATTCCTATCCAAACCGAACTCCTGACCTTTTGAGGCTTTACAACTCTCCAGCCTGATATCAGAGCAGGTCGGATTGGAGTCAACGACTGCCCAGGAAAAAGGCCCAGCGAGCCCCGTTTGTCATGTGGAAACAGGGAAACGGTGTGTGCTCAGTGCTACGGGGGTCTCACAGTGTCTAGCACTGGGTTTAACAGGAAAACCTGGCAGCAATTCCTGTAGGGAACTTCATTTGCCACTCTGTCGCCTGAAACAGAACATCTGGCTCCAAGAGGCCCTGATCTGCAGGATTTCCCTAAGAGCCTGGGCCAGTCTCGCTGGTGAGTCATCTCCGTCTGACCCAGTGGAGACACCGGGACTGTCCAGCCTCAGCTCCAGCCACGCAGTGTGGGTGTGACTGCTCCGTAGTGGGAAGAACTCAAGGGCCCTCCCGCAGCTCTGGCCTTGGGCTCTTTGCTGTGTGTTCACCGCTTCCTGAGCCGTTGCCAGTGGCCTGTGTGTTTGCTCTACCCCTGGAACACTGGCAGATTGAAGGCACGCCTCTGAGGAACTGCAGACTGAAGATCTCTGTGGCTGCAGAACCACCTGGCCCTCTCATGCAGGTGCCCACAGAATGGGCGGGCGCTTGACAACACTGACTGACATCCGACCCCACAGATGCCTGGCTCTCTCACAGCACCAGACGTGGGACCCATCCGCCAGCCCAGATCGGGCCCACGGAAGTGCACTCGGCAGCTCTGACGCAAGGCTGCTGCTTCCAGCGGCTGTGACTCCTTCCAGAAGGTGAGCCCGTGTCTCCCAGGGAGGAGGCTGGAGGGCATTTGTGTCTTCCCTGCCTGCCCCTGGAGCTGCGTGGAACCCTGATCCCTCTGAGGCTGTTGTCGGTGCTTCACGGAGGGTGGCACCTTTTCAGATTGCAGCATGGCCATTGTAGTGCCATCGGTTGGTGCTGGCCACATCGTTTTGGTCCTTGAAGCAATCGGTGCCCGTGTTCTTTCTGCAGTCTGATACAATGGTGCACTTTTTATCACCAGAGATGCTCAATCCTGGGCTGGTAGCCAAGATATTCAGTGGCTCTTCCACCTTCCTGTATCCATAGTCATCTTATCCCTGCGCATTGGAAAGGCCTCCCACACACAAGCTTAAATTCACATCCATGGCTACCGCCTTCACATCCTGGTCCCCACGTCTCAGGAGGGAGTTTTGGTCCCTACATGAAACTGTTTGCAGGAAGGTGTCATCTCCTCTCAGCCACTTCCTGAGTAGCAATCCGGTCAAGAGGGGGCTCTAGAGACCTATTTTTAAATTGGTGGATTTCAGTCTGGCCATTCCTGCATTTTCATTTTCCACTTGACAGCAACCGTTAGCCAGCCTGGCTGATTCCCCGGCGGGGAGCAGCCCAGACCATAGTGGGTGCGGGATTTGAGGCCAATGCCAGCTCAGTCACCGATGTGCCTTTGCTGGGTGGACTCAGTGCCCCGTCACTTGCTTGGCCGCCTGGCTGAATTCCCCGCCTGGCACGGCCCTCCACAGTGATGGACACAACCAGAGGAGGGAGATGAGGAGGCGCAGCGGGTCTGTGCAGAGGGAGCCTCAGCAACGCCTGCAGCGCCTGGGTGCAGTCACCTTGGAGGACGGCGGGTGAAGGAGAGACATGGATGCCCTGTGTCGTGTGTGTGTGTGTGTGTGCGTGTGTGTGTGTGTGTGTGTGTGTGCTGTCGGGGACTACAGGCTCAGAAGGAGCAGGAGAGAAGGTTTCTGTGGGATGCTGCAGGCATCCCTTCTACCTGGGGGCTGATGATGCAGAGGCCGGTTTAGTTTATGAGAATGCATCAGGTGGTAAACTTGTGACATGATTTTCTCTCTATGCATATTATCATCAACACAACATTTAAAACATACTCACAGATTTTCTTAAGGAAACAAACACACAAACACACACCCGTTGGCTCACATATGTAAAAAGGCTTAATCCCTGTCATGCTTAAGAAAATACAGGCCAGGTGCAGTGGCTCACACCTGTAATCCCAGCACTTTGGGAGGATAAGGTGGGTGGATCACTTGAGGTCAGAAGTTCGAGACCGGCCTGGCCAACGTGGTGAAACCCCATCTTCACTAAAAATACAAAACGTAGCTGGGTGTGGTGGCTCACACCTGTAATCCCAGCTACTTGGGAGGCTGAGGCAGGAGAATTGCTTGAACCTGGGAGGCAGAGGTTGCGGTGAGCCGAGATCTTGCCAGCCTGGGAGACAGAGTGAGATTCCATCTCAAAAAAAAAAAAAAAAAAAAGGCCACGATTGACGATGTTTTGCCTTTGAATTAAGAACTAAAAGTATGATACATAACTCCAGTCTTAAAAGTATGAGCACAAAATGTACTCTTAGACACTGCTAGTGAGATTGCAAATTGGTACAATTTCAATGGGAAATTCTCTTAAAACTAAAAATGCTTCCACCCATTAAGTAATATACTGTTCACCTACAGCTGTGATTGCACATGGGCAAATATCTTATTCAAAATTTATAACATTTGAGGTGAGCGGATCATGAGGTCAGGAGTTTGAGACCAGCCTGACCAACATGCTGAAACCCTGTCTCTACTAAAAATACAAAAAAAATTAGCCGGGCATGGTGGTGCGTGCCTGTAATCCCAGCTACTCAGGAGGCTGAGACAGGAGAATTGCTTAAACCTGGGAGGCGGAGGTTGCAGTGAGCCAAGATCACGCCACTGCACTCCAGCCTGGGCAAAAGGAAGGACACTCTGTCTCAAAAAAAAGAAAATTATAACATTTGTTATATTTAATAACAACACTTAAAAATAGCTACATGCTCTTCAGTAGGGAACGGATGAAATAAATTATAGTATGGGCACAGAATTTAAGGCAAAACAGGCACCAAAATATTATAGTAGTTCTCTCTGAACTGGTATAAAAGACATTTGAGGTGTGTAATGTGAATGAAAAATGGAAGACATCGATGACTCCATCCGGAATCCTCAGAACTTGCTACGGAAGGAGATGCTGTGTTCTCAGCACACACACAAAAGGAAGGAGCTATGTGGGGTGATGGATTTGTTAATTAGCTCCACTGTGGTCACCAGTTATAATGTATATGCATATAAAACTCATATGCATATAATGTATATGCACATAAAAATATATATGTAGACTGTACATATATATTTTATATTTATTATATATACTAAATAAATATATAGTTACACAATTTTTGTCAGTCTACTTCTGTAACACTGAGAAAACAACAAAAAGGACTCTTACATTCCTGTAAAGTAGGATTCCGATTTAGCAGCATATACAAGAAAGTGCATGGCACGTTTCTGAAAGGATGTGTAATAAACACAAGGGTGAGCTGGGAAGCATCCTCAGCCACATGACGCTGGTATCTTTACTTGTCTCAGTAAATCTGAATCAACATCAATTTTAAGACGTGCCATTATTTCATATGCCATTTAAAAAAATCATTAAAAAGAACAGTGCTAATTCCAACATCATACATCTTGGATTGTAAGACATATCCCCCACAGTTCAACAGCCGCCATGTTAAAGTGTGAAAAAGCACATTGTAGAATCTATGAAATCCTGTGTCTTCCATTGTTTACTCTTTGTATCTCTTGACTCTTATATTACTTATTCAAAGTAATATGTTAAAATCAGCTAAGTCTTATTTTTTACAGTTTGATTCCACTGAAAAGTAGTAAATATTATACATAATGAGTTAAAAGTATGCTAGGGACCCTAGCACAGGGGAGCTGTTGCATGGACGTAGTACAGTCAAACAGAAGAATAATGAACAGAACAGGAAACTAAATCCTCTAACTGCTGATATTGCAGAAAGAGCAGGATGTTCTACTCCTCCTGCTAGCCATAAAGCTGATGTCCTTGAATAGCTACCAGAAAAGGAAAATAGTGACACGTGCTCAAATGTGATACAGACAGGGAGCTGCTTTACTTCATGAAATCTAATTCTTGTAAATATTTTAGGAGTAAGAAATAAAATAATACTCATTTCATTAAAGAGAAATGTGTGTAAAAATAAAGAAAAAGAAATGCCGCTCACTACTGCATGTGACTGTATAAAGCATAAAGTTCATTGGTGTAAACTTTCTGCAAAATAAATAGTGACATGCCTTCAGGTTTGGAATAGGGATTACAACAGATAATATTTATGGAGCATTTATGATGTGTCGTAAAGTATTTAAGCTCCTTACATGCTAACCGATGACTGAGGATGTCAGTGTATAAACAAATCACCTCCACTTATTTTCCTGCAAAGCTACAATCTAGTTAGCTAATTAGAAATAAATGAAAATTTCTAGACCTGAAATGAAAATCTGACTCATGATTCTAGCTTAGTGGATTCACTGACGTTGCATAGAAGTCATTGCCTTCAAAAGGATATTTTGCTATTCGAGTGGATAATTTCCATTATTCATCAATTGACCTTTTTGTTTCATTGTGCACTAATTAGCTGCACAATTTAATTATGCATTAAACTCTAATTGATGACATTAAGGGTGTCCAAATGGCTCTATAGTTCAGCAGAAACAAATTGTAATTATTATGTGGCTTTGTTATGCTGTACAGCAAATAAAGAAGTCTATTCCATATATTGTGTGCATTTTACTCCTAAAAATTAGCAGGATCTCAGAATCATCACATTAATTGTACCTTAAGATTCAGACCTGTGCTTGTCATTCAGTCTTAGCAACGTATTAATTAAATATGCATTTACTCTGTGTAGTCTGCCTTCAAGATTCTGTGTTTTCAGATGCCCTGACTGTATTTTAGAAAACATTAAAAGTCTTGGCAGATTTTGTATTCTTTCTTTTGTAAATATCCTCATCTAGCTATGCTCAATTGGAAGTAGATATGAGTTTTAGGAAAAACACGAAACTCTTTATAGCCATTACGATACTATTATATTCTTTCCTTACTGTTTTATGTTTAATTAGGCTTTCATTTTTAGTAGAGTTGTACTTGCCTATCATTTAAAGAGTCCATGGGTTTTCCGAGGCATCTCAGTTGCCCGTACTCCCTGCTACAGGCTCACATTCTTTTAATTAATTATTTTTTAGTATTTACCTCAGTGATTGTAAATAATATCCTCTGATCACTATTTATTAATTTCCAATTTGCAGCAATTCGTATTGCATTTCAGTTATGGAAAGGGGCAATTTGCCTTGCTTTCACTCCTTCCTCTCCCCTTAACCCTTCCATCTCTCCTTCCTGCTTTTCCTTTATATCATCATTTTACTTAGGCTGATACTAACTCTCATATTATTATGTGGCTGCAAATACTTCCATCGCTGAGCCATATACACCCCAGGATTAATTTTCATTCCCTGAACAACTCTACTGCTTCCAACAGTCTAATTTCTTCCACTGCCCCATATATTTAGTTTCTTTATTTACGACACAGTATGAATTTTCTATCAGTTTGATGTTCTATCAACTTCCCTTTGTATAATAAATCTTCCCTAGGAATTTTTGGCCTGTTCCCATTTGCAAGATCTCCTTCCAGGCCTGTTTTATAGATGCAATCCTGGCCTCTCGTCCCTGGCACTCCAAGGCTGCTATCTCCATTTCCCGCACTGTGTTCCTAGCCTCCCTCAGTTTACCTCAACACAGCTTTAGATTTAGTCTACGGTGTGGGTCACCCACACCTCCCACAGCATTCTGTGTGTGAGCATTTAGGGGTTACATTTTTGAGGGCTTGCTTATCCAAAATTGTGTTTCATGTATCATCACGCATAACTGATGGCTTTGGGCTGGATACTAATTTGGAAATATCTTTCTTTAAGCTATGAGGGCCATGCTCCATCTTCTAGCTTTCACTGATATTACTGACAAGCTAATGCTATTCTGAGGTCTAATAATACAGGATGTTTACTTCTCTTGATAAGCTCAGGTCTTAACTTTTTTCCAGTATTTTGGAATTTCATGATGACAGCCTTTGGTGTGAGTCTATTTTCACACTGTTGTGAGTTCTTAGTGGGCCTTTTGTATCCGTAACACACTCACTTCTGTTTTTCTCTGTTCTGTCTTGAACTTTTCAAACATTGGAACTTGGACTATTCTACTGAATGTATTCTTTATCCATATTTTCAATTTTTCTGTCTCTTTTTTTCTACTTTATAGGAAATAAAATTAACTTTATATTCAAAACCTTCAATTGACTTTTTCCTTTTCTAATGGTTTTTCCTAAGGGGTGTGTGTGTGTGTGTGTGTGTGTGTGTGTGTGTGACAGACAGAGAGAGAGAGAGAGAGAGAGAGAGGAGAATCCATGTGTGCATGTATATCATCCTGTTTTGTACATTCTTTGACTTCTCTGAAGATACCAATGATATTCTTGTTTTGTTTTCTGCTTTCATTCCCCTGCAGTCTCTATTTCCTCTATGTTCATTGTTTTCCCATTTATTAGCCTCTGATTTAATATCAAAGCCTTTTTTCAAATGTGTGAAGAACTTTCTCTCTCTCTCCATTCATATTTTAGAATGGGGCATCAAAAGATGATTGAGAACTCTTTTCTTCTTTGAGGTTCATAGAATATATGTTTCACCATAGATTGATGTGACTAAATTGTTTAATGATCAATCCCAGATGTCCCCCTCTTCAAGTATCCATTCATCCATTTATCCATCCATCCATCCATCCATCCATCCATCCATCCATCCATCCATCCATCTGCCTAATCTACCTGTCATCTATCATTTTATCCACCCAACTATTTACCCATTCATCCATCTAATCTATTTGTCATCCACCTAATCTATTTATATATCAATGAATCAGTGAATCTTGTGATATAACCCATCTATTCAAACAGATTTGATTCCCCCAGGAAAATTTCACCAATCACCTCATGTGAGGAATCTTTGTTCCTCAGTATACAGGAGTCAGTAGGGAGATGGCTGATGTTCTCAGCTTTCATTACTTAAACTTGTGCTAAATACCCCTATTTTAGTCAGGCTGGTTCTCATCCTTAACTTGCCTGCTGATAGCCAGTCTTATTGCTTCTGAATACGGCATTTCAGGTCATTGTCTAGGGTGGGGGAAGGCAGTGGCCCAACAAGATGGAGCATGGAGAGAGCCTCATGATCAACCCTCACCCAGGGGCATGTTGTCATCACTTCCTGAAGCTTGTGGGAGTTTGCAGTGAACTGGGGGTCGCTTCCTAGAGTTCCCAGTGGCATTTAAGGTTAAACTTCTATGTGAGGTGATCTGTTGGTCATTCAGATGTTTTCTTACTTCCAAACTTGTGCTGTAGTGAATGGACAGGTTAGACCACAAGACTGATTGATCTAATGTCACCTTATTTCCTTTTCTCTTGTTCTTGTGCATGTATGCTGTTCTTAAACCCCTTGACAGTTTTTGTGAAAATATTCAACCAGCAATCTAATCTTTTTACAGTGAACTAGAAAAAAAACAACAGAACTGGAAATATAATAAATTAGCCAAAAGCACAGCCTATTCAACCATCTCTTGGGCTGTAAACAGAAAGTTTACACCTTCTGTGAGGGTTTCCACCCTCTAGACCCTCCAGATAGGACTAAACTTCCCCCTTGTCTAGACATAACTATCTTCCAGGCCTTTAAAGTCAATTAGTTTGCCTCTTATCAAACTTTACCATTATACTACAAGTACTTTTGAATTTAGGGCTTTTCAAGATCAGCCATGTATATTCGTGAAATTCAGCCCTATATTCACATTTAGCTATAAACAGTTTGTATGTGTTACTGTGGCATATCACACTGTATCATACAGTATAATGTATAGGAGAGGAAAAGTTTTTAATCATGAGGTTTACTTTTAGCACTTTTGAAGCTTCAGTAAGCTTCAAAATAAAGCTGCCTTTTCTTGTTTGTGAATTTTTTAAAATTTCCTCTAAATTTTCAAAGTTACTGCCAGAAAACATGTCAAAATAAATTTGAGGAATTATTGCATGTATGCAGGATTTACATTGATGTTGTCTTTGCCAATTCTTGATTGTTATTTGTGCCCTTAGTTTCTCTTATTTTAGATAAATATTCCTACAGGTTCAGATTTAATAATCCTTTCAAAAAACAAACCTCTGACTGTTCATCTTCTTTGTCTTTTGTTTTATATTTCATTGATTTTTGGTCTTCATGATTTTTTTCTCTTCAGCTTTCTTTGAAGTTACTGTTTTTCTTGACTTTTGGAGATGAAAGACACTCTCATTTAATTTTAATCTCACTTTAAAAAAAATACATTCCAGATGTTACAATTTCTTCTAAACATTATTATGTTCTGCACCTATATATTTCAATAAAGACTTTTTGTATTATCATATAGTTTAAAATATTTTCTAATGTTTATTTTAAATTCATGGGACGTTTAGACTCATACAATGTATCCCTCAATTTCTAAATATGTAGATTTAAAAAAATTTTCTAGGTTAATTGTACTGTAGTCAGATAACATATTCTGTACGATTTCAATTATTTGAAATGTGTTGAGACTCACTTGTAGCCAAGAACATGGCCATTTTTTGGTAAATTTCTGAGCGTGCTTAAAAGCATCTGCACCCCCCAGGAGTATAAAACATCTACATATGTCATTTGATTCAAAATACTTCATTCTGTTTCCAAATATCCTATATCTTTACTGAATTTAAATATCTTTTTTCTTCTCATTGATGAACACCATGTGTTAAAACTTTGCTACATTATGAATTTGTGTTTTTCTCCTTTGTGGTCCAGTAAATTTTTATGTTGTATAATTTTAAAGCTATGTTAGTAAGTGCATTAGAGTTGTAAAACAATTACATATTCCTGGTGAATTGAACCTTTTATCAGCATGAAATATTTCTTTGTCTTGTGGGAATGCTTTTTATTTAATTTATATTAATATAAGGTTTTTACAGTATATAAAATATACAATATTTTTTATTTTATTTTTTAATCAGCTTTTACTAATGCAAAAGTCACATAAATTCATAAAATTTTACTGATATAAAATTCAGTGGGTTTATTTTGAATATTCACAATTTTGTGCCTTCATAGCAACTATCTAATTCCAGAAGGTGTTCATCAGCTCATAGAGAAATCCCATATCTCCCAATCTCTCCCCCACTTCCCCAGCCTGTAGAAACCACCAATCTAATTTGTCTCTTTGGATCTGCCTATTTGGGACTTTTCATACCAATGGAATCATACATTATGTGACCGTTTGTATATGACTTCTTCCACTTTGCCAAATGTGTTCAGGCTTTATCCACACAGTGGCATGTAGGGGCATTTCATTCCTACTGTGACTTTATATTTCACTGTATGTGGACACAGTCTTTACAGTGTTTGCTTCTTCAACCACCTGCTGAAGGGCATTTGGGTTGCTTCCACTTTGGGGTATTATAAATAATTCTTCTATAAATGTATATGTTCTCCTTTTGGGCAAACATATGTTTTCAATTCTTTGTGGTGTATGTCTAGGGGTGCAATTGCTAGTTTTGTAGTAAATCAATGATTACGTTTTTGAGAAATTGCCAAGTTGTTTTCCTCATGGCTCCACTGCTTTGCGTTCCTGCAGCAATGTGTGAACTTTCCAACGTCCCCGTATTTTGTCCATGACTTTTTAAAATCTATCTTTGTTGTTGTTGTTGCGGCCACCCTAATGACTGAATGGCTGAATGGTGTTTTAGTGTTAGTTTCAATTGCATTAGCATATCTTCATTGGAGAAATACCTGTTCAGATGCTTTGCTCTGTTTCTAATTGGGTTGCTCGTTGTTGGTTCTGTTGCTGACTTGTAAGAATTGTTTTAATATTCTGAATACAAGACTTGTCAGATAGATGGTTTGCAAATGTTTGCTTTAATTCTCTGGGTTTTGGTATTGCTTTCTTATCACTACTATCACTTTCTTATCACTATGTCTTCCTATACCAGAAGTTTTTAATTTTGAGGAAATTTAATTTATCTATTTTTTTCTTCTTCCTGTTTTTGGTGTCATATTTAAGAAACTATTGCCTAATCTAATGTCACAACGATTTTGATCATGGTAACTTTGTTATTAGTTTTGAAACTAGGAAGTGTGAGTTCGTCAACCTTATTCTCTCTTTAAAGATAGTTTTTGCTATTCAGGCTCCCTTGCATTTGCATAGGAATTTAAGATTAACTTGTCCATCTCCACAAAAACGACGAAACAAACAAAAAACATAGTTGAAATTTTGATAGGGTGGGGACTGCATTAAATCTATTGACTGAATTCTGAACTTTTGACTTTTTAAGGGTATTAAATATTTCTTTTGTTTTGTTTTGTTTTCTTGGCTCTTCACTGTGAGAGCTAAGCTGTGTTCCTGGAGTTAAAAGTCATTGATGATACGTGGTGCCCCTAAGACTGATGCCCCATGAATTTCTCACCCTTGCACTGGTCCACTCAGCCTCCAGCAATACAACCAAGTTACCATATGTCCTCCTAGCCATTGATGGCTCCATTGACTTGTGCTCCAGGAAACTGATCTCTGCTGTGATTCTTTGCATTCTCCTGTCACTCCAGACTTCAGGGTAGCAGTTCCCCCTTTAATCTAAATTCTCTGTTGGGGCTAAGGTACTCCATTGGTTCTCAGTTTGTTCTGCTGCTTCTTGTGTTAAGGATAAGCGTGGTGATTCTTAGGCTCTTTCTATGTCAAAAATAAATCTGAAAGTCTCCACTGCATTTTAAAACTTTGTTTTAAATCTTGTTTTGCAGTTTCCTGGTTATTTTGCATGCCTGCTGATCATTGTATATGGAAAAAACTTTATTACTTCAGTTGACATATCTCCCCTTCGAGACAATTTACATGTGCTTCTCACAGATAAACAGCAGCACCAATAATCCCGATGACCTCAATTCAGTTTCAGGGATTAAGTTTATTGTAGCTAGTCTTCTTACTTTGAGGCAAGTCTACTTATGGGTTACCTACTCATAGGGCCCAGCTCTTTGGCATCTTGTCCTGATCCATCAGGAGTTACACTGTCCTAGCAACCCAAGGACTTCAATATTGATACCTCAGTTCGATGAAGCTCTCCAAAGTTTGGAGTCAGTTTCTCAGCCAACTTGTCTGGAATTGGCAATCTTGAATAAGAGAATCCAGACAGTAGATTCACTATTCTTGGTTTCCTGATTTATTTGGCTCTCAACCAAAACTGAAAATGCTATATTACTTGAAGCTTTGAAAATATTATTGTAAATGGCATAATTTTCTAAATTAGATTTTCTTGCTGATAGTTTACTATATATATAAAAGAAATTAATTTTTGTCTAAAAAAATAAATTTCCTAAACTTCTTCAATAATTTAAAATATATGTAAATTACTTGGGGATTTCCATGGAAAAATGTATTTTTTCAAATAATGCCTTTTATCTTTATAATACCCATATCTTATTCCTTATGTTTTACCACAGTGGCCAGAAATTTTAGTACAATATAAAATATACATTGTAATATAGGGTATCTTTGTCTTATTCCTGTTCAATATTTCATCAATAATTGTCATGATTACTAGATTTTTTCATGTATGTTCTTCATTAGATAAACAAGTCATTTAAAAGATTTTTTCAAGAGGCTTGGCTCTACTTTTTATTCATAAATTGTACTAATTTTCATCAAACATCTTATATAGATTTATCAAGATATACATATGATTTTTTTCATTTAAAATTAATAAAACGGGTCCAGAGGCAGTGGCTTACTCCTTTAATCCTCTCACTTTGGAAGTTCAGGGTGAAAAGATTGAGTGAGGCCAGGAGTTTGAGGCTGCAGTAAGCTGTCTTCACAAAAGCCTGGGCAAAAGAGCAAGTCCCCATCCCTAAAATAAATTAATAAATAACATAATTAATATAATGAATTAAATTAACTGTTTTAATATTATATCAACTCACATTTCTAATATAAACCCAATTTATTCATGATCTATTACTTTTATCTACCGCTAGGTTAATCTTACTAATACATTATTTAACATTTTTGCACTTAGGTTCACAATGAAAACAATCTGTCATCTCTACTTTTAGGTGCAACTCTAATTTGATATTAAGCTGTTGCTAGCCTCATTAAATGATTTGACTTCCATTTCCTCTTTTTACTATCTGTTAGATTTTATTAACACTCCTATGATCTGCTCTTTGACAATGGGGTATTAGTAACATATAAAAGCTTCGAGCTGGTGTTTTCTTTCTGGGAGAGTTTGTAACTTCTCATTTCTTTCTTTTTTTTTTTTTTTTTTCTGAGACGGAGTCTTGCTCTGTGCCCCAGGCTGAAGTGAGTGGCCCGTCTTGGCTCCCTGCAAGCTCCGCCCCCCGGGTTCCCGCCCTTCTCCTGCCTCAGCCTCCCAAGTAGCTGGGACTACAGGCGCCGCCACCACGCCTGGCTAGTTTTTTCTATTTTTAGTAGAGACGGGGTTTCACTGTGTTAGCCAGGATGGTCTCGATCTCCTGACCTCGTGATCCGCCCACCTCGGCCTCCCAAAGTGCTGGGATTACAGGCTTGAGCCACCGTGCCCGGCCAACTTCTCATTTCTTTTAGGGTTTTAAAATGATTTATATGTTCTCATTCTTCAGTCCATATTAGCAAATTTTGTTTTTGTAGACTTTTAGGCAGAATTTTGTATATTCTATTTTATTCCTAATATTATTTCTCCTTTTCTTTAAGCTTGTTAAAATTGCATTTATATACGAGATCATCTCAAAGTTTTGGCTTTATTGATCTTCTATATTTTATATTTTCTGTTCTATTTATTCTGTACTTATCTCCATTATTAAGTTCCTCGTAATTTCTTTGCATTTATTTTGCTCGGTTTCTTTCTAAAATTTCAAGTCAGATTCTTTTTATTTATTTATTTATTTATTTATTTATTTATTTATTTATTTATTATTATTAAACTTTAAGTTGTAGGGTACATGTGCACAACGTGCAGGTTTGCTACATATGTATACTTGTGCCACGTTGGTGTGCTGCACCCATGAACTCGTCATTTACATCAGGTATAACTCCCAATGCAATCCCTCCCCCCTCCCCCCTCCCCATTGTAGGCCCCGGTGTGTGATGTTCCCCTTCCCGAGTCCAAGTGATCTCATTGTTCAGTTTCCGCCTATGAGTGAGAACATGCGGTGTTTGGTTTTCTGTTCTTGTGATAGTTTGCTAAGAATGATGGTTTCCAGCTGCATCCATGTCCCTACAAAGGACACAAACTCATCCTTTTTTATGGCTGCATAGTATTCCATGGTGTATATGTGCCACATTTTCTTAATCCAATCTGTCACTGATGGACATTTGGGTTGATTCCAAGTCTTTGCTATTGTGAATAGTGCTGCAATAAACATACGTGTGCATGTGTCTTTATAGCAGCATAATTTATAATCCTTTGGGTATATACCCAGTAATGGGATGGCTGGGTCATATGGTACATCTAGTTCTAGATCCTTGAGGAATCACCATACTGTTTTCCATAATGGTTGAACTAGTTTACAATCCCACCAACAGTGTAAAAGTGTTCCTATTTCTCCACATCCTCTCCAGCACCTGTTGTTTCCTGACTTTTGAATGATCGCCATTCTAACTGGTGTGAGATGGTATCTCATTGTGGTTTTGATTTGCATTTCTCTGATGGCCAGTGATGATGAGCATTTTTTCATGTGTCTGTTGGCTGTATGAATGTCTTCTTTTGAGAAATGTCTGTTCATATCGTTTGCCCACTTTTGGATGGGGTTGTTTCTTTTTTTCTTGTAAATTTGTTTGAGTTCTTTGTAGGTTCTGGATATTAGCCCTTTGTCAGATGAGTAGATTGCAAAAATTTTCTCCCATTCTGTAGGTTGCCTGTTCACTCGGATGGTAGTTTCTTTTGCTGTGCAGAAGCTCTTTAGTTTAATGAGGTCCCATTTGTCAATTTTGGCTTTTGCTGCCGTTGCTTTTGGTGTTTTAGACATGAAGTCTTTGCCCATGCCTATGTCCTGAATGGTACTACCTAGGTTTTCCTCTAGGATTTTTATGGTATTAGGTCTAACATTTAAGTCTCTAATCCATCTTGAATTAATTTTCGTATAAGGAGTAAGGAAAGGATCCAGTTTCAGCTTTCTACTTATGGCTAGCCAATTTTCCCAGCACCATTTATTAAATAGGGAATCCTTTCCCCATTTCTTGTTTCTCTCAGGTTTGTCAAAGATCAGATGGCTGTAGATGTGTGGTATTATTTCTGAGGACTCTGTTCTGTTCCATTGGTCTATATCTCTGTTTTGGTACCAGTACCATGCTGTTTTGGTTACTGTAGCCTTGTAGTATAGTTTGAAGTCAGGTAGTGTGATGCCTCCAGCTTTGTTCTTTTGACTTAGGATTGTCTTGGAGATGCAGGCTCTTTTTTGGTTCCATATGAACTTTAAAGCAGTTTTTTCCAATTCTGTGAAGAAGCTCATTGGTAGCTTGATGGGGATGGCATTGAATCTATAAATTACCTTGGGCAGTATGGCCATTTTCACGATATTGATTCTTCCTATCCATGAGCATGGTATGTTCTTCCATTTGTTTGTGTCCTCTTTTATTTCACTGAGCAGTGGTTTGTAGTTCTCCTTGAAGAGGTCCTTTACATCCCTTGTAAGTTGGATTCCTAGGTATTTTATTCTCTTTGAAGCAATTGTGAATGGAAGTTCATTCCTGATTTGGCTCTCTGTTTGACTGTTACTGGTGTATAAGAATGCTTGTGATTTTTGCACATTAATTTTGTATCCTGAGACTTTGCTGAAGTTGCTTATCAGCTTAAGGAGATTTTGGGCTGAGACAATGGGGTTTTCTAAATATACAATCATGTCATCTGCAAACAGGGACAATTTGACTTCTTCTTTTCCTAACTGAATCCCCTTGATTTCCTTCTCTTGCCTGATTGCCCTAGCCAGAACTTCCAACACTATGTTGAATAGGAGTGGTGAGAGAGGGCATCCCTGTCTTGTGCCAGTTTTCAAAGGGAATTTTTCCAGTTTTTGCCCATTCAGTATGATATTGGCTGTGGGTTTGTCATAAATAGCTCTTATGATTTTGAGGTACGTTCCATCAATACTGAATTTATTGAGCGTTTTTAGCATGAAGGGCTGTTGAATTTTGTCAAAAGCCTTTTCTGCATCTATTGAGATAATGATGTGGTTCTTGTCTTTGGTTCTGTTTATATGCTGGATTATGTTTATTGATTTGCGAATGTTGAACCAGCCTTGCATCCCAGGGATGAAGCCCACTTGATCATGGTGGATAAGCTTTTTGATGTGCTGCTGAATCCGGTTTGCCAGTATTTTATTGAGGATTTTTGCATCGATGTTCATCAGGGATATTGGTCTAAAATTCTCTTTTTTTGTTGTGTCTCTGCCAGGCTTTGGTATCAGGATGATGTTGGCCTCATAAAATGAGTTAGGGAGGATTCCCTCTTTTTCTATTGATTGGAATAATTTCAGAAGGAATGGTACCAGCTCCTCCTTGTACCTCTGGTAGAATTCAGCTGTGAATCCATCTGGTCCTGGACTTTTTTTGGTTGGTAGGCTATTAATTATTGCCTCAATTTCAGAGCCTGCTATTGGTCTATTCAGGGATTCAACTTCTTCCTGGTTTAGTCTTGGAAGAGTGTAAGTGTCCAGGAAATTATCCATTTCTTCTAGATTTTCCAGTTTATTTGCATAGAGGTGTTTATAGTATTCTCTGATGGTAGTTTGTATTTCTGTGGGGTCGGTGGTGATATCCCCTTTATCATTTTTAATTGCGTCAATTTGATTCTTCTCTCTTTTCTTCTTTATTAGTCTTGCTAGTGGTCTGTCAATTTTGTTGATCTTTTCAAAAAACCAACTCCTGGATTCATTGATTTTTTGGAGGGTTTTTTGTGTCTCTATCTCCTTCAGTTCTGCTCTGATCTTAGTTATTTCTTGCCTTCTGCTAGCTTTCGAATGTGTTTGCTCTTGCTTCTCTAGTTCTTTTAATTGCGATGTTAGAGTGTCAATTTTAGATCTTTCCTGCTTTCTCTTGTGGGCATTTAGTGCTATAAATTTCCCTCTACACACTGCTTTAAATGTGTCCCAGAGATTCTGGTATGTTGTATCTTTGTTCTCATTGGTTTCAAAGAACAACTTTATTTCTGCCTTCATTTCGTTATGTACCCAGTAGTCATTCAGGAGCAGGTTGTTCAGTTTCCATGTAGTTGAGCGGTTTTGATTGAGTTTCTTAGTCCTGAGTTCTAATTTGATTGCACTGTGGTCTGAGAGACAGTTTGTTATAATTTCTGTTCTTGTACATTTGCTGAGGAGTGCGTTACTTCCAATTACGTGGTCAATTTTGGAGTAAGTACAATGTGGTGCTGAGAAGAATGTATATTCTGTTGATTTGGGGTGGAGAGTTCTATAGATGTCTATTAGGTCTGCTTGCTGCAGAGATGAGTTCAATTCCTGGATATCCTTGTTAACTTTCTGTCTCGTTGATCTGTCTAATGTTGACAGTGGAGTGTTGAAGTCTCCCATTATTATTGTATGGGAGTCTAAGTCTCTTTGTAAGTCTCTAAGGACTTGCTTTATGAATCTGGGTGCTCCTGTATTGGGTGCATATATATTTAGGATAGTTAGCTCTTCCTGTTGAATTGATCCCTTTACCATTATGTAATGGCCTTCTTTGTCTCTTTTGATCTTTGATGGTTTAAAGTCTGTTTTATCAGAGACTGGTATTGCAACCCCCGCTTTTTTTTGTTCTCCATTTGCTTGGTAGATCTTCCTCCATCCCTTTATTTTGAGCCTATGTGTGTCTCTGCGTGTGAGATGGGTCTCCTGAATACAGCAGACTGATGGGTCTTGACTCTTTATCCAGTTTGCCAGTCTGTGTCTTTTAATTGGAGCATTTAGTCCATTTACATTTAAGGTTAAGATTGTTATGTGTGAACTTGATCCTGCCATTATGATATTAACTGGTTATTTTGCTCGTTAGTTGATGCAGTTTCTTCCTAGCCTTGATGGTCTTTACATTTTGGCATGTTTTTGCAATGGCTGGTACCGGTTGTTCCTTTCCATGTTTAGTGCTTCCTTCAGGGTCTCTTGTAAGGCAGGCCTAGTGGTGACAAAATCTCTAAGCATTTGCTTATCTGTAAAGGATTTTATTTCTCCTTCACTTATGAAACTTAGTTTGGCTGGATATAAAATTCTGGGTTTAAAATTCTTTTCTTTAAGAATGTTGAATATTGGCCCCCACTCTCTTCTGGCTTGAAGAGTTTCTGCCGAGAGATCTGCTGTTAGTCTGATGGGCTTCCCTTTGTGGGTAACCCAACCTTTCTCTCTGGCTGCCCTTAAGATTTTTTCCTTCATTTCAACTTTGGTGAATCTGGCAATTATGTGTCTTGGAGTTGCTCTTCTCGAGGAGTATCTTTGTGGCGTTCTCTGTATTTCCTGGATTTGAATGTTGGCGTGCCCTACTAGGTTGGGGAAGTTCTCCTGGATGATATCCTGAAGAGTGTTTTCCAACTTGTTTCCATTTTCCCCCTCACTTTCAGGCACCCCAATCAGACGTAGATTTGGTCTTTTTACATAATCCCATACTTCTTGCAGGCTTTGTTCATTTCTTTTTCTTCTTTTTTCTTTTGGTTTCTCTTCTCGCTTCATTTCATTCATTTGATCCTCCATCGCTGACATTCTTTCTTCCAGTTGATCGAGTCGGTTACTGAAGCTTGTGCATTTGTCACGTATTTCTCGTGTCATGGTTTTCGTCTCTTTCATTTCGTTTATGAGCTTCTCTGCATTAATTACTCTAGCCATCAATTCTTCCACTTTTTTTTTCAAGATTTTTAGTTTCTTTGCACTGGGTACGTAATTCCTCCTTTAGCTCTGAGAAATTTGATGGACTGAAGCCTTCTTCTCTCATCTCGTCGAAGTCATTCTCCGTCCAGCTTTGATCCGTTGCTGGCGATGAGCTGCGCTCCTTTGCCAGGGGAGATGCGCTCTTATTTTTTGAATTTCCAGCTTTTCTGCCCTGCTTTTTCCCCATCTTTGTGGTTTTATCTGCCTCTGGTCTTTGATGATGGTGATGTACTGATGGGGTTTTGGTGTAGGTGTCCTTCCTGTTTGATAGTTTTCCTTCTAACAGTCAGGACCCTCTGTAGGTCTGTTGGAGATTGCTTGAGGTCCACTCCAGACCCTGTTTGCCTGGGTATCAGCAGCAGAGGCTGCAGAAGATAGAATATTTCTGAACAGCGAGTGTACCTGTCTGATTCTTGCTTTGGAAGCTTCCTCTCAGGGGTGTACTCCACACTGTGAGGTGTGGGGTGTCAGACTGCCCCTAGTGGGGGATGTCTCCCAGTTAGGCTACTCAGGGGTCAGGGACCCACTTGAGCAGGGAGTCTGTCCCTTCTCAGATCTCAACCTCCGTGTTGGGAGATCCACTGCTCTCTTCAAAGCTGTCAGACAGAGTCGTTTGCGTCTGCAGAGCTGCTGCGTTTGTTATTGTTTACTGTGCCCTGTCCCCAGAGGTGGAGTCTACAGAGACAGGCAGGTTTCCTTGAGCTCCTGTGAGCTCCACCCAGTTCAAGCTTCCCAGCAGCTTTGTTTACCTACTTAAGCCTCAGCAATGGCGGGCGCCCCTCCCCCAGCCTCGCTGCTGCCTTGCAGGTAGATCACAGACTGCTGTGCTAGCAATGAGGGAGGCTCCGTGGGTGTGGGACACTCCCGGCCAGGTGTGGGATATGATCTCCTGGTGTGCCTGTTTGCTTAAAGCGCAGTATTGGGGTGGGAGTTACCCGATTTTTCCAGGTGTTGTGTGTCTCAGTTCCCCTGGCTAGGAAAAGGGATTCCCTTCCCCCTTGCGCTTTCCAGGTGAGGCAATGCCTCGCCCTGCTTCAGCTCTCGCTGGTCGGGCTGCAGCAGCTGACCAGCACCGATCGTCTGGCACTCCCCAGTGAGATGAACCCAGTACCTCAGTTGAAAATGCAGAAATCACCGGTCTTCTGTGTCGCTCGCGCTGGGAGTTGGAGACTGGAGCTGTTCCTATTCGGCCATCTTGCTCCGCCCCCTCAAGTCAGATTCTTATGTTACCATTGCACTTGTTCCTTCTAATGTAATTAAGGCTTAGAAAATGTTTTCTAAGAATTATCTCACTTAAACTGTATGTCATATGTTTTGATATGCATTATTTTTATTATCATTCAGTTAGGATATTTTCTTATTTTCTTTGTGATTTTTTGCTGTTATTATTCTACATTATAAGCTATTTAATAGTGCATATGTAATCTATAAGTAAGTTATTTAGAAATTTGTTTTCATGAACACATTTTAATTTTAAAGTATGGAATATTTCTAGTAATTTTTAAAATATCAATTTCTAGTCTGCTTGTGTTGCTGTCAGGAAACACCAATTCCTTTCCTATTGCTGATGTTTGCTATAGGGGTTACTATGAAGCCTTTTGTTTCTCCTAAATACTCTGAATGTTTGACTATAACGTATTTTCTATGATTGCTGTACTCTGGGTTTCATACATGACATTAGATCGGTTGTATTAATGAGTCATTCAAATATTCTATGCCTTTCTAGTTCTTCGGTTTGCTTGCTTGATGTATGTGCAGTGAGTGTATTTTACAATACTTTAGTATAAATATAAATTTTTCAAGGCTTCCTTTAATTCCAGTAAATTTTTCAAAGATACGTATACTTTTTCTGATTACTAAATATATGTATACTTTGTAAGCTGTATCTTTCTCAATAATTTAGAGTTTTACTTTTGTATTTTAATACTCCTTATGTCGATAATATTTGTGCATAAAAATGTATTTTGTATGCACTGATATAACTGCACAAATACATGGTACATCTTTTTCTAAATTGTAACTTTACATACTTTTTTGTATTCATATATTTCAACCTATCTCTTACAAGTATATTTATTTTCTAAATTTATATTTTATTTTTAATTAACATAATACTTGTACATATTTGTGGTGTACAATGAGATGCTTTGATACATATAAACATTGTATAATTATCAAATCAGAATCATTAGCATATCAATCACCTGATAATTTCATTATTTCTTTTTGGTGGGAACACTCAAAATTCTTCTAGCTATTTTGAAATATACATTATTGTTGACTGTAGTCACCCTGCTGTATGATAGGACACCTATTCTTTCTTTCTTATTTAACTGTGTACACATTGGCCATCCTCTTCTCACCCCACCCTCTTCCTACTCTCTCTGGTCACTGGTCACCACTGTTGTATGCCATTTCTATGAGATCAATTCTTTTGGATTCTACATGTAAATGAAAATCTCTAGTATTTGTCTTTTTGTGTCTGGCATCTTTAACTTGATAAAACATTCTTCAGCTTCATCCATGTTGTCACAAATGGCAAGGTTTTATTCATGTTTAAGTTTGATTGGTACTCCATTTTGTATATACCACATTTTCTTTATCTGTTCACCTGTTGATGGACACTTAGATTGATTCCATATCTTGGCTGTTGTGAATAGTGCTGCAATAACCACAAGGGTTCAGATATCACTTTGACAAACTAATTTTCATTCTTTTGGCATTATATCCACGAGTGCAATTTTGCTGGACTATATAGTAGTTTTATTTTTAATTTTTTAGGAACCTCTCTATAATAAATCTCAACAATTTGCAAATAGTTGATGTTCCCCAATTGCAACACAATTAAACTAGAAATTGATAATAAGAGAGGTTACTAGAAATATTCATGTTTGGAAGTTAAAACATGCATGCATTATGTTTTCCATCATGGCAATACTAGTTTATATTCCAACCAACAGTGTATAATGATTTCCTTTTTGTCACATACTCACCCACAATTGCTATCTTTGTCTTTTTGCTAATAGCTATTTTATCTGGGGTAAGATGACATCACACTGTGGCTTTGATTTGCATTTCCCTGATAACTAGCAATATTGAGCATTTTTTCATGTATCCGTTGGCTATTTGTGTCTTCTTTCGAGTAATGTCTATTAAGGTGTTTTATACATATTTGTTTAAATTATGTCTATTTTGGCATTGAGTTGTTTGCATTTCCTGTGTATTCTGATTATTAACCTCTTCTCAAATGTATAGTTTGCATATTTTTCTTTCATTCTGTAGGTTTATTGTTTCCTTTGCAGAAGCATTTTACTTTGATGTATTAATAATCCCAGTTCTCTATTTTTCCTTTTGCTGCCCGTCCTTTTGAGGTTTTATTTAAAAAGTTCTCCTTTAGTGTAATATCATTAAGTATTTCACCTATGTTTTCCTGTAGTGATTTCATAGTTATGGGTCTTACATTTAAGTCTTTAATCCATTTTCAGTTGATTTTTGTACATGGTGAAAGATATACATCCTGTTTCATTATTTTACATGTGAATATTCAATTTTCCCAGCACCATTTCCTGAACAGATTGTTCTTTCCTCTGTGTGTGTTCTTGGCCACTTTGTTTAAAATCAGTTGGCAGTAGATGCATGAATTAATTCCTGGGCTCTGTGTTCTGTTCCATTGGTCTATGTGTGTTTTTTAATGCTAATGACATGCTGTTTTGGTTACTATAGCTTTGTAGTGTAGTTTGAAGTCAGATGCCTCTGGCTTTGTTCTTTTTACTCAAAATGCTTTGGCTATTCAGAGTCTTTGTGGTTAAATTTAGGGACTGCTTTTTCTGTTTCCATGAAGAATATCATTTATATTTTGATAGGGATTGAATTGAATCTATAGATTGCTTTTCATAATATGGGCATTTAAAAAAATTAACTCTTCTAATCCATGAACATGAGATATCTATTTATTTGTGTTATCTTCAAATTCTTTCTTCAGTATTTTATAGTTTTCAGTGCAGAGATCTTTTATCTCCTTGGGTAAATTTATTCCTATAATTTTTTTGTAAGCACTGTGAATAGCATTGTTTTCTTGATTTCTTTTTCTGATTCAGTTGGATGTTAACATATAAAACTGCTACTGATTTTTGTATGTGAATTTTGTAATCTGCAACTTTACCAAAATTGTTTATTATTTCTAAGAATATTTAGTGGAGCCTTTAGGTTTTACATATACAAGATCATGTTGTCTGTTCACTTCATAGTGTCCCATAAGTCCTGCAGGCTTTCTTTATTCTTTTTATTATTACTTACTTGTTCCCACTGAGTGGGTTATTTTAAAATAACCTCAAGCTCAGAAATTATTTCTTATGCTTAATCTAGTCTGTTGTTGATATACTGTCAATTGTATTTTTTATTTTACTTGGTGACTTATTCAGTTCTAATATTTTTTTGTTTTGTTTCTATTTTTTATCTATCTCTGTTGAATTCCTCATTTAGATCATGAGTTATTTTCCTGATTTCATTGAATTGTTTGTTTATGTTCTCTTGTATCTCACTAAGTTTTCTTGAGATCATAATTCTGAATTCCTTCTCAGGCATTTTGTAAATTTCCTTTTATTTGGGGTCTGTTACTAAAAAAAAAATGTTGTTCCTTTGGAAGACTCATGTATCATTTTTGTTGTTGTTAATGTTTCTTTGGTTCTTACATTGATACCTGCACAACAGGTCATCCTAAGAATTTTTTTCTTTTCACTGGAGCATATTATAGACCTTGTAATAGTTAATAGAATTACTGACATATTTGGTTTACATTTTCAACTTTCTATTTGATTTTAATTTGCTACAATGGCTTAGTCTTTTTGTTTTGTTTTGCTTTTCCTTCTTGCCTTATATTGGATTGAACTTGATATTTTTAACTTATTTTTTTCCTGTAACTTGTTTAGCAGTCTTTATTTTATACTTTAAAATTAGTAATCACCTAACTATTGCCTGTCATGCATTGCTTAATGGCTATGACACATTTGAGAAGTGAATTGTTAGGTGATTTTATAATTCTGTTAACAACATAGAGTGTACTCACACAAACCTAGATGGAATAGCCGTTGTAACGCTCCACAAAAATACTTTTTCTTTATATTTTTATTTTATGAAATTTTTCCATTTTTAACTAAAGTTTTTCTTTTGCTTTTTAAGTGTTTCTGTTAAGAAGTAAGACACAAATACACACATTAGCCTATGCTTACACAGGGTCAAGATCAACAGTATCTCTGTCTTCAACCTACACATCTTGTCCCACCAGAAGGTCTTCAGGGGCAATAACACACATGGTGCTGTCATCTCCTATAATAATAATGCCTTCTTCTGGATACCTCTTGAAGGACCTTCCTGAGGCTGATTTTTGTTTTGTTTTGATTTTATAAGTAGGAGTACAATCCACAATAACAATAAAATGTGTGGTAAATACGTAAAGCAGCGACATAGTTGCTTATTATCATTATCAAGCATTATTACCACACACACTTATATAGGATAGTCTGTACTTTTATATAGTAAAGTAAGTTTGTTTACATTACAGAACCATGAACATGTGAGTAATATATTCCTCTATGATACCGCGATGGCTATGATGTCACTAGGTGATACAAATTTTTCAGCTCCATTATAATCTGATGGGACCACCTTCGTAGACGCAATCCATCATTGACCAATACATCATTATGTGGCACCTAATTGTAGTTAGAATGTGTAGTGTTCCAACATTACATAAAGTTAGTCATTATCTTTATCTTCCCTTTATTGTAAATAATGTAAGAACAGTAGAAATCTCTAAGTTTGATCACTTCTTAGCTTCTAGTGTAGATTTTCCGCTCAGAGATTATTATATTCTACTATATTTTTCAAATGCTTTCCAAAACCTTGGCTTGCCATTCTTTCTCCCACTTGGTGTTTCCATTTTGATTTTTGTTTTTACGTTTTCTCAAAGAAGATCTGCTAGAACTTCACACCTTTTAATGATTAAACTCTTTCATTTTTAACTTTTGGAAAATGCCATTATTTAACGATCATTCTTTTTTTTTTTTTTTTTTTTTTTTTTTTTTTTTTTTTTTTTTTTTTTGAGACAGGTTCTCACTTTGTCACCCAGGCTGGAGTGCAGTGGCACAATCACAACTCATTACAGCCTCAATTTCCTGGGCTCAAACTATCCTTCCATCTCAGGCTCTTCAGTAGCTGGGACCACAGTGTACCCCATCACACCTGGCTAATTTTTAAAAATTAATTTATTTATTTTTCTTATTGTTATTATTATCATTATTATTATTTTGTAGAGACAAGGTTTCTCCATGTTGCCCTGACTGGTCTCAAACTCCTGACCTCAAGCAATCCGCCCCTCTGTCCCAAAGTGGGCTTACAGGTGTGAGCCACGGTGCCCAGCCATTCTCATTCTTTTTTTTTTTTTTTTTTCAGACGGAGTTTCACTCTGTCACCCAGTCTGGAGTGTGGTGGCACAATCTCAGCTCACTGCAACCTCCCCCTCCCAGGTTCAAGCGATTCTCTCCTGCCTCAGCCTCCCAAGTAGCTGGGATTACAGGCACCCACCACCACACCCGGCTAATTTTGTATTTTTAGTAGAGACAGGGTTTCTCCATACTGGTCGGGCTGGTCTCGAACTCCTGACCTCAGGTGATCTGCTCGCCTCTGCCTCTCAAAGTGCTGGGATTACAAGTATGAGCCACCATGCCTGGCCCCAGCCGCTCTCATTCTTATAAAGAGGTTTTGCTTGGAGTAGAAATCTGAGATGTCAGGTTTATGCTGTGGTACATTAATGGTATTGTTCATGAACATCTAGCTTCCACTGTGGTTACTGAAAACACCAATCTTATTTTTGTCGTCATTTCATGAGATGCATTGTCTTTCTTTGGGGCCTGTATTTATTATCTGCTCTTTTTCTTTCATGTTCAGCAGTTTTACTACAAAATTGTCCAGTCCATGATTTATTTTTTTGAATGTGTTTGGAATTCTTTGGGTTTCTTGAATGTAAAATTGATGTTTTCATCAATTATAGAATGTCCTCAGTGATTATATTTTAAGATACTGTTTTCTATTCATTCTGTTATTTTTTTGAAATCTCAATTATATTATTTTTAGACTTTCTATTCTTACCTTTCATATTTTTAACTTTTCTTTTGTTATCCCTCAAGAATATATTTGAGACCTTTTTTTGCAGTCCTGCCCTCCAATTCAGTATTATTTAAAACCGTTTCCCATCTGTTATTGTATCCATTCACTGAAAATATTTTTAAGCATTATTTGTTGTATTCTAATAAGCTCTAGTTATTTCTCAATTACTGTGCCAGTCTTTACAGATTTATTTCCAGCCTTAATGTCTTGGTCTACTTCTGGGGGAGGTGTGTGTGTGTGTGTGCATGTGTGTCTATCTGTGTGTGTTTAATTTTGTGGTGATTCTCAATCACAGTGTTTTGTTGACTTGCATTTTGTGGATTTCTGCTGCTTGCTGCTGACTTTTTTCCAGACCTTAATCTATAAGAATACTTTCAGGCTCAGGTCGAAGTTAAGTTTTCCTAGAAAGAATTTATTTTTCTTCTTCCAGTTACCTGAGTCACTATCAGCAAGGCCATTTAAACTCCACACTCCATTTGAGGTATTTCAGACCCAACAGGTAGAGTGAATCCTGTGAATTCAGACTGAGTAATTATGTGGGGGCACGCTTATGTTCAGAGATTTTTTTCTCCATCCATTGTCCTTGGAACAGGTGAAGTTTCTTGTTCTTTATCTGCCTGGTAGAATTTATTTCTAGTTTACCCTTAGAGTGAATGTAAAGTTCTTTCAAATTCCAGTTTTAAGCTTCATGATGTACCTCTTTCGTTGCAATTAACTATCAAAATGGAAGAGCTCTAGGACTCTTAAGATTTGGCAAAGTCCACATTTGGTGCCTGCTGTCCTCATGGAAGCTTAACATAAGGGACGTGTTCTACTTCTTATTAGGTATGTGACATCATACTGGTCGCTGAAACACTTTAGCCTCCAGGTGGCTAATCTAACATGTAATGAAGTAGTATCTCATCATTTTATTTTTATTAAATAAACCATTCATGCTAGTCTACATTAACTGGCAATGCACGTTAATAATAAAATTTAAGATGTATTAAGGCACTTGATAAATATTGTTGTTCTAGTTTTTGTTGATTGTGATGATGGTGCTTATGATGACTATTAAGATGATGATATGGTAATAACTTCCTAGAAATAAAATAGATTATATACAATTGAAGTGTCCCCAATATGTAACTCTACTTACTTCATTATTTAGGTCAAGTTGAATAATGGGTCTGAAGACACATCAGGGATAAAAATCCAGCCTTACTATTGTCATAGAACAAAAGAATCAAAGAAAAATACATTGGAACATTATACAATTAAAGAAGGCTATGTTAGAAATTTCCAGAGAACCATGCCACTTTTATTTCTCCACATTACAAACTTGTCACTTTGCTATATTTACTTTGAGGGGCTAGTATTTCTTGGTTAGATTTTGAAATGTATGTGCACAAAGCCATAAGCACAGGCATCCAAGTTCTCTCTAATATATGAATTCATCTTGTTAGAAATACAGAGTCTAAACACTTTTAAATCACATTATATTTCTGTTTTATGGTTCCAAAAAATAGAAATACTTTGCTGGAATAAATTCTTAGGTGCCAAGTATTTCCAACAGCAAAAAAGGGGACAGTCTGTAGTGTTTTTATTTTTATTTTTGGCATGCATTGGTAATTTAATTTTAGTTATCAAGATAGAATAGTACTTATAAATCCAGAAGTGAAAACACAATTTACTATGTCACAGAACTGCAAAGAAATTACAAAATTCGGACTTTTCTCAGATGACTCAGCTACAGGTTAAAGTTTCTTTGATTGACATCTATCAGTTTATTAATTCCTGCTGTTCTGAAACTGCTATAGAACTCTGGCATTCTGTTTGTTCTCAAACAAACAGTGCTCTATACACTAGGGTAAAAACGGACACATTGGCTTTGCAATATTGCGTTTAGCATAAAGTGGAAACACGAGAAAGTCCTGGGACTTTCACATGATGTCATCAAATATACGTGCTGGAGTACGACTTAGATATCACTTTTTTAAAGTTTGATTTTGTCTGTTTGCTTCTGATTAAATTTACAGATGTTCTTGGTGCAGTAATGATCTGCCAATAGCCCTCTTTTCTTAGAGCCAATGCCTTCCCACCTTCTTCATCTGATCTGCCGTTCATCCAAGGAGCACTGTTTTAATTTTTAAGTGACTCAATGTCAAGTCATGGTTACTAAGAGCCCTCCTCAGACGGTGAGTCCTGGGTTCACTCACTTGGCTTCTCCTTTATTGCTAAGATCAGTCATCTCCCTCAGACATATTTTGAAAATAATTAAGCCCAACCACTGTTTCCTGGTGGCAATAGCTCTCCAGCCAATATTTGCTTTAATCCTGCTAATTCCAGGAGTCTCTCTTGCTCTTACCAGCATCGTCACCTGACAGCAGCAGAAGACTGGGTTCTGGTCCTAAACTGCAGCCCTGATCACTGCTTGGCATAGATGTTCTGAGAGGCCCAATATCTGCCCAGCTACCTTGCCAGATATTTCTAGCTCTAGGAGTAAGTATTTCTGTGCTCTGCTTTCCTTCCTATCAGTCCACCCTGGGAGATTTTATTAAGCATTTCTCATTGTACTTTCATGCTCAACCTGAAAACAGTTCCTCATCACCTGTACCTGCTCTTTCCCCACTCTCTGTCCTAACCTACACTTATATTTAGGGCCTTACCCAGGACCTTCCCAGTCACTTTCTCTATGGTAAAATGGTTACCAAGTCTTGGATGTTACATGACACTCAGAACTTTATTTTTTTATTTCAAGGTGTGCTAATTTATTGGCAGTAGTGACAGTTGTCACATTAGAAGAATGATGTTCACACTAACTTTTTTTATACTTATTTAAATTTTTAAGACGTAATTTTCTAAAGAGCGGCTTTAGATTTCCAGTCAAACTGATCAGAAGGCAGAAAGAACTCCCTCCATCTACTCCCTGCCCCCCTTATGCAGAGCCCCACTGATGCACATCCATTATCAACATTCCTCAGCAGAGGGGTGCATTTGTTACAGTCAGTGACCCTCCACTGACACATCGTTGTCAGCAAAGTCCATAGTTCACATGAGGGCTCCCTCTTGGTGCTGTGCATTCTATAGGTTTGGACAAATGTGTAATGACATGGATCCACCGCTATGGCATCATACAGAAAAGCTTCACTGCCCTAAATGTCCTCTGTGCTCCAACTAATCATCCCTCCCTTTCCCTAAACTGCCTTGCGACCACTGCTTTCTCTGTTTTGATAGTTGTGCCTTTTCTGGGACGTCATGTAGTTGAAATCATAAAGGATGTAGCCTTTCCAAATTGACTTCTTTCACTTAGTAATATGCATTTAGGTTTCTTCCATGTCCATTCATGACTTGATCACTCATTTCAGTCTTCATTCATTACCCAATTCCAAAGTCATTTCCACATTTGTAGGTATTTGTTACAGCAGCACCCCACTTCCTGCTTTTCTTCTGAAACAGGATCTCAGTCTGTCTGTCTCCGACTGGAGTGCTGTGGAGCATCATGGTTCACCGTAGCCTTGAACTGCTGTGCTCAAGTGATCCTCCCACATCAGACTCCTAAGTAGTTGGAATTACAGGCAGGCACCACCACGCATGAAAATTGAACATCTTATTTTAAGTTTTTGTAGAGACAGGGTCTCACCACAGAGCCCAGGCTGGTCTTAAAATGCTGGCATCAAACTATCCTCCTGCCTAAGCCTCCCAAAGAGCTGGGATTACAGGCCTTGCCAACCTGTAATCACAGACCACCACAGTTGGCAGCACCCTACTTCTGAAAACTAATTTTATATTTGTTTGCAAGGGCTGCAATAACAAAGTACCACAAACTGGGTGGCTGAAACCACAAAACCGACAAAACCTACTGTGCCAAAATTAGGGTATTGATATCACAGAAAAACCTAATGTATAATAATTTCTGTTATAAAACTACAACTTTTTGATGTTAAAATAAATATAAAATATATTTAATTTTTTTAAAATAAAAAATACAACTATCCCTTAAGACTAATGCTTATTTTAACATGCATGCATTTGCCACACTTTAATGGCACCATATTACATTATGCTTCTGTACACACTCGCTAAGCTTCCTAAATACAAACGCTTTGAGAATTAAAGGGTTCAGAGTTTCATAGTCATTATCCATTTAAATTTGATTCACAGTATCTAAAAATACAAAGCTTAAATTTTTTAAGCTCTACATTTCTATATAAACAGCAAAACTTATAATGTGCCTTTTGAAAAGTATATATGTGTGTATATATTTATGCATATATGTATGTATCTATGTAATATATGTATGTGTACATATAAGACTATATGTTGTGTGCGGGTATATGTATATGTATTATGTGACATATGTCAAGATATCCAACATGTTTCAAAAAATTGAACATCCTATTTCTGTATGGTATGATCTATTTCTTTATCGAGTTAGAATAAAAGTTCACTGCAATGATTAGATTATGTATCTTCAAGTCAATGTTCTTATAAAAATAATTTCAAAAAAAGTAAATGCAAAAAAAGCTACAAATTCTCAATAAAATGTTCTAAAAAATTAACCAGTGCAAATGATTAGCTTAGGAAACGTCTAATTAGGCAAGCACCTAAAATATGAACCAGTTAATAGTTGAGAACATGCTTAATTGTCTATTTCAGTTTAAGATGAATTAGCCATGGGTAATTTAGCAGTAACTGTTACCAATGTAAAATTTCAAATTAAGTGTGGAGATATACTACCACTCTATTTTGTCTGTGATTTTTCCTTGACTTAATACTGCTTTAAAAGAAATAACTCAATTTTCTAAATACAGCTTTGACTGTATTGAATTTCTGAATTCAATCAATTGTTTAAGTCTACTTGCTATGCATGCTTAACCCAATGAAAATGAAAATCTTTCTCTAGTAATAATGCCTTAGCACCTGGCAGTCTATCAGCTAGATATGTAGATATCTGTTATCTTCCCTATGAATCTTTAACATTTTTGACTCCGTGTTATATAGCTTTTCTGTAGACGAAAGTCATTTACACATGCAAATCACTCCTCTTTCATTCTGTATCCACAAGGGAAGCAAGGAGATGAATTATTATAAGTACATTTAAATGTAACTTAACTATAATTGATTGGCATCTATGATCTTTTTTAATATGATGGATCCCAAAATGTTACAGTGAAATAAAATATTATCAATATTCATGAGTATTGCTTTATTTCAAAGAATTATTATTGAACAAAAATTCATAACTAAAAGAAAAATGAGAGGCCATCTAATTCAATAATAATCAACATTGGTAGTACCAAAAACCTTTAAATAAAATTAAAACTTACAAACATGACGGGAGAAACTGGCTACTGTCCTCTTCATGTGCCTACATCCACTGCATCCCAGCTTTTATCAGAAGCTTTTTAAGATCCTTTTTGTGTTCTCCTGATTAATGACAGTAGCCACTAAAAAACAATGCTACATGTTTGTTGTGTTGCATTGGGATGTGTTCATTTGTGTGTGTGTGTAGGAGTATAAGAGATGAGCTTTCTTCTGGCTGAGAAAGAATGAAGACAATCCCTTTCAATATAGTATGAGACACCCATTGTATCTCAAAGGGAAGTGTATTAATGTGTTGCACACTGATAGGGGATCTATTCTTCAGTATGAGTTTTATCTGTTATCTGTGACAAAACGAAGTATCTTGAGTTGTATGGTTACTTAATAGATGACCCAGCCTAATGCACATCCGTTGTGTCAACTTTTCCAACCACTTTGCACTTTCATTTCCCCCCTTTGCATTTCATTGAGAAAAGGATACCTTCTCACCCCTGTATCTGGTTCTTGTGGGTCTACCAACCCCAGTTATCAACCCCATATCCTATAGAGTTGGAGCTGTCACCTAAACCAAGCCAAAAAAATGTAGCTTTTTCAACTTTTATAGTCAAATTTGGAGGAAGGATAAAATCAGGGATGATTATCTCCTTTGGAGTGCAAGCTCCAAGGCTGTGAGCTCAGACCCTGCCACTTGGAGAAGTTGGGGTGTTGCGAATGTAGGTTCCAGGTAGCACACGTGAGTTACTGGACCCAGTGGTCAGAGAAAGCATACCATACCTGGATCCCAAGACAACTGCTGCTGCTTGTAACATTACCCCAACCCCTTAGGAACGTTGACCACATTGCAGGGAAGCCAAATGAGCCCTTTATGCAGAATGCAAATAGTTTGAGAAAGCAACCAGGTGGCCTGACATGACATTAGTGACCTTATTTTTCAACCAAAAGTAACAGAGCTCCACCTTGCCTTGCTGCTACCTAAGACTACCTGGTATGTAAGCTCCCCCAAATAAACTTTTGACTCCCAGCAGCCTAGAGTGGTCTGCCTCTTTCTTTGATCTGGGCTTGCCCTTCGTTGATGGAAAGCAATGTTTGGTTCTAGCAAGGAAGTTTTCCAGCATGGGGAGCATTGACTAAAAAACAGGGCTCTATGTGTGTTGTGTGTGTGTGTGTGTGTGTGTGTGTGTGTGTGTGTGTGTGTACTGGTAGAAGAAAGCAGAAGAAAAAATAAATAAAGACATGAAGACAGAGTCTAGATGACCCTGAGCAAGCTAATCTTTAGGAATGATTTATCCTTTCCTATTTATGCTGGTATATTCCTGTATTTTAGCTTAATCTTTTAAAAATCAGGCTTCTGTCACTTGCATCTAAAAATACTGAATTATGCACCCAGGATAGGAGGTGGGATTTCCACAGTTCCTACAAGGGGAAGATAAAACAATTGTTAGATGCCCACTTCCCTCCTTACACATTCTCTACTTAAAGGGTGTGAAATATATGGATGAGGACAACTACGCTTACACGGTTGAAGCCCGGGATACCTCTTTCTTTTCATGACAGAGGAAGGCATTGAGTAAAATTACGATGTACAAAAGTCCACAAAAATTTCCTGAGGGAAAGGATGAGGTCATGAGGATATACAACTTTGCCTATCTTATAGTATAGTTTCTATTTGTTTGTTTTTTTCTACTCCATTTCTACTCCAAGCTCACCTAAAACATCACTGAAAAATGTAGTACATGCTTTCTATTGATGGAGAGTTAATTTTGACCACACAGAGAGTGAGACGCAGATGTTTTTCCCTCATCAAATTATGCAAGGGAACCGGCTCCTGTTTTTAGAATTGGAGCGTGTAGCATGTTAATCATTTAGCTCCCATGATTTGAAAATAAATTGATAACTTTGGGAGGCTGAGGCGGCTGGATCATTTGAGGTCAGGAGTTTGAGACCAGCCTGGCCAACATGGCAAAACCCCGTCTCTACTAAAAATAAAAAAATGAGCTGGGAATGGTGGCATGCACCTGTAATCCCAGCTACTCGGGAGGCTGAGGTGGGAGAATTGCTTGACCCCAGAAGGCAGAGGATGTACTGAGCCAAGATTATGCCCCTGCACTCCAGCTTAGGTGGCTGGATAACAGAGTGAGACTCTGTCTTAATAAAATAAATTAAAATAAAATAAATTTAAAAAAAGAAGAAGAAAACGAAGAAAATTTAAAAAAAGAAAATAAATTAATAAAGTCAATGCAAAACAAACTGAGGTCCAGAAAGTGTAAAGGCCAACCCCAGGGTTAATCCAATAGGTAGAGCCGTCCTTAACGTGCACACGCATTGTCAGTGTTTTGCATATATAATCCGTTATAATCAAATCGGGAAAATTGACTGATTTCTATTGACCAAATATATTCTACATAAGTTATGCAGGCAAGAGGAAACAAAAGTATACAAAACAAAAACAAACAAACGAAAACCTCTGATGTTTCTTCTCCTTTTACCTGTCAGGAATCTGGCTTTCTTTTCCTTTAATATTACAGAACCATTCTCTTTTCACAGCGAAGCCCTTTACAAAATAGAGAAAAAGACACTGGAAAGAAACAAGCTCCTGTGATCTGCAGTCTATAATTTATTCCCTACCCCTGGCGATTCAGGTAGGACTTTGTAATCGCACAGTGTGTGGAGGATTTGTAGCTCACAAGTTAAGGCCATTTTTAAAGTTGAAATACAATGTATGTGCACGTACTGACATGGCTCTGTGGTAGGATTGATGTTTTGGGGACTGTGGACATGACGTGTGGGCACCATGTCATTTATCACTTCAAAAAATGCAGCTCAGGAAAGACTTTATCATATTCCGACGATGTGTGGTTCTGAATAGAATCCTGTTCTGCCAAGAAACACTAACTACAATATCTGTAGTCCTTACTGCAACTCGTTACGTCTTGGACTTGTTTTGCATATCTTCATTCTTTTAAATCATATTACATAGGCGGTATTATAAAAGAAACATTATAGAAACATATCAGGTTATTTTATAGCATCACACTTGTATTCCAAATTATAAAAGGTCATTTTGTTTGTTTGTGCAACACTTTACAAAATGCTTCCCAAATTTATCTAGTAGAATACACATATCAGACCAGCAGAAAAATGACAATAATCCTGAAAGAAGGGATGTAAAAGTAAGTTGATTAATTTGTTTTACAGGTTAATAATTTATGTTAATAGTGGTTAATAACTTACGTTAATATGAATACTAAATGCAATATATTCCGGCAATGAATAAAAAAGAGTAGCGAGGGTTGGGCATAGACAAATTACTGGACATATTTTGAAGTTCTGAAATAAACTTTAGCAAAAGTGAAATTCCAGCAGATGATGAAGGTAGCAATTAAAGAGTTCATTATCTGGAATATTAAGTAAATAATGAAGAGTTATTGACTAGTCACGTGGAAAAATGAAGCTGGGGGAACATGTTCCAGTTGCATTAAATATTTAGGTATAAAAACAAAAGCAACACAAAAATCTATAAAAATAAGAGAAGGATATACAGAAAATATGTTTATAAATAATTCTAGATTATGGTGTCCCCAAAAGCGAGGCTCTCACGCATTTTTCTTCCCTTCTTTTTCTGTTCTCATTCCCTGAGTGTTTTCATCCAATTCCATGGCTTAAAAACAATACCTTGACCAGGCATGGTGGCTCACGTCTGTAATCCTAGCACTTTGGGAGGCTGAGGTGGGCTGATCAGCTGAGTTCAGGAATTCGAGACTAGCCTGGCCAACATGGCAAAATCCCGTCTCTACTGAATGTACACAAATCAGCTGGGCGTGGTGGCAGATGCCTGTAATTCCAGCTACTCGGGAGGCTGAGGCAGGAGAATCGCTTGAACTCAGGAGGCAGAGGTTGCAGTGAGCCAAGATCAGGTCATTGCACTCCAGCCTGGGTGACAAGAGTAAAACTCTGTCTCAAAAAAGAAAACAAACACAAAACACCCATACCTAATTGGATAGTTGGATGACTCCTGAATTCCTGTATCTAGTTCTCATCACTCTCTCAAACCTTGAACCACAGAACTCCCCAGCACATGGTCACTCCCACTTAGATACGTGATGGACGCCTCATCCTAGGCCCTTCCTGGCACTGGTTCTCCAGGCTGTCACCCCATACTTTCCTCTGGATTTCTTTATCTTTTGTAGGCAAAGTTCACAAAGAGATCCAAGCACATGTTCACACAGACAGGCAGCCTTCACGCATCCTTCATGCCCATTCCCTTTGTCTACCACTCGTATGTGGTCATGATGCCAGAACTTCTCAATGGGAATAGCCTATTTGCACAAGTCATAATATTCTTTACTTTTCAGCAAAACCCATTCTAATCAATATTTCTCCCCAAACCGGTACCACTCCCAGTCTATTAAAACTTCATAAATGGCAGCTCCATTCTCCAAGCTGATCAGGCAAAAACTTGCTTCTTGCGCTTGTTCTCCTCATCAACCCCAGCCTCACATTGGGGCATCATCTCCCATCTGAAGGAATGCAGTTGCCTCCATGAGTCTTGCTGCCGTCTCCCTTTATGGTCTTTTCTTTCTGTAGCAGCCAAATCTGTGTATTAAAAATGTAAATCTGATTCCATCACTGCTTTGTTCAAAACTGTCGAGTGAGCTGCCATCACATTTGGAGTAAAACCCAAGACTATCTCCACGACTTACAAGACATCACTTCATCTGCTCCTGACTCTCTCTCTCCAAACCTGACTTCTCCTGGCCACCTGGTCATTCTTCACTCTGCTTTTCCACTCCTGCCTCCTTACTGTCCCCCAAAAACCCAAAATATAATCTGACCTCAGGTTTATTTTGCTGTTGCATCTGCCCAGAAAAGTCTGCCCCTACATAGCCACATTCATTTAAGTCTTTGCTCAAATATCAGGTCATCAAGGAGGACTTTCCTGATGGCCATCGTCTTGGAGTATCTCCTTTCAACTTCATATAATAAACTGAAATAATATACCATCATTTTGTTTCAGCCACTCAGCAGGGGTTTCCATTATGATCTGCCAGATGTAATTCTTAATTGGCAGAGTAGATGTATCATAATTAAAAACGTGTTTTGGATTTCTTTTCCTGATTTCGCCATTTTAAATGCAATTTCAGATGTGAGTAAAAGTGATATGTGCTCCTGGATTTGAGAAAGCACCTACGCCATTGGGAAAAAAGAGGAATTATTTAATCATCACGCGCTGGAAATAATCAGGATAAACAGCTAAACTGAAGTGAAAACAGGAGGAAATAATTCTTCCATCTGCTCCAAGGTGGCTTTTGTTGCCATTGGATGGAGGTATGAACAAGTGCAGTGTGTTCATTCTGCATTCTGGTCTTTCCCCCTTAAAATTCTAAACTTAGAACATTTCAACAATAACATGAATCTGGCACTTTTGGCAAGAAGTAACTAGCACAGAACTGTGTGGGGATGCAAGGCAAGTGCTGTGCACGGCGCCTGCTGCTGGGGACGGCACCTGCCACTGGGGCCTCGTGCATTCGTCATCAGCCGTTGTGATTGGCCCAGCATCTAGTTAGTATCTGGAAAATTGAATCTGACCCTTTTCTGTAAGGACTTTTTGAAATCTTTTAAAACAGCAACTTGAGATGGAAATGTGATTAAAATGCAGGATAACTTTCACATCCACTCTCCAAGATTGTGGGGTGGACTCACGAGGGGCAGCTGGGCTTGCATTCAGAGTTCAGGGGGCTTTGCTGTGGTCCTGTTGGCTCTTTGGCTCATCAGCTGTCAATTCTCAGGGAGTCGATTTCCCCCAATCTCCTTCTAGACACTGTTTCAAAGCATTTGACTGGGCTCCTGAGAGAAAGGTCATGGGCTTCCATTATTTTACCTTTAACATTTTATACAGTTCCTGGCACACAGATACTCTTTTATTTTTTGAACTAATTACCTGTTTCCTAGAAGAAACTCTTTCCCTTTGGTTACACATCATGTATACGTGTGTATGTGAGTGTGTGTGTTGTGTGTATACATATATGTGTGTGTATATATATTACATATATACAGGTTATACCTATAACAAGGGTCTAAATTTACATACAATTCTAAGCCAATTGGCCTATGCCTTAGAGTGGCAAAAATATTGCCTTTTAGTATGAGTGCATGTTCTTCACTGAGTTTTAAAACAAACCCATTTGAGTGTTCTTTGTATTCACTCTATACTCTTAAGAAACAAGAGAAAAGCTGGAGAAAATGAACATCTAATATGTGGAATACAAATATATTCTATAAGTACTGTTAATACATTTTTATAAGAAAATATATATCCTGCAAAATCAACTTTTTCAAAACAATAATTAACCCAGGAAAATAATATTTAAGTCCCCAGAAGTGAGTATGATTTGAGGTTGTTTCCATGTTCTGGGTTTCAAGAGAGTGGGAATCATCTAACCTAGTGCTGTGCAATCATACCTGAAGAAAAGTAACAGTTATTGCTTTGAAATAATTCTTAATCACAAACCAAAAGGTAAAATAATAAATTAGTTGGATTTTTCCAACCTTAGGAATTTTCAGAGCCTTTACTGCCTCAACAGGCATTGCACCTTTCCATGGGGGGATGTAATCTGCAGCAATCCCCAAATGGAGAAGACAATGGCATTCTTTCTGTTGAGAATACCCCATAGGGCTGGTGTTCAAAGAGAATGCTTCCCGACACTCTGATGTGAACAAATCGAATCTCTTTATTGATAAGGGCAACAAGGCCCAGAGAGGCATTTTTCAAATGCCTAAAGTCACATAATTAGAATTGGAGAACATACAAAATAGCTTCCTTCTGTTTTGTGATCCCTTCACTACAGCAAATTAGTATGAAATATCTATTTAGTAATTGCTACCTGTATGCCCATATTTGTATTATATTTATATATTTATAATTATAATGTATTATTTTCTTTAGGACAGGCAACAATCTGAATAATATGGCCATAGCAATAATCTTACCGCAATAAAAATATATTTATAATAGTATAATATTTTTGATCTTCTGCCTTGATTCACAAGTCCACAGTAGAGTTTGAGGGACAGAATTATCTTTAGTAACTTGCATAGCTACTGCTTTTAAGAATAGATTTCTAAGGCAAGATAAAGGTAAAGAGCAGAAACTGAATTACAAGAGTAAATTTTGATTGTTTAAACAATACTTAGCATTATCACCTAAGCTCCAAGTCTGCCACTAAAGTTCATCTTTCAGGGGAAGAATACGGTTACTTCTCTGGCAAGTCCATATTGGATATCCCAAAGAAAATGTGAGCACAAAAGCCACTATTGTGAGCTTCCCAATTAGAGCTGTGCGGGGCTCTGTTCCTCATGCTAACTTTAATGGAAGTTCCACCCAGGACATCACGATGCTGAAAGCCTATTTGCACCTCTGGATGGCTGGCATCGTGCAACACCAGGCCCTGGGAGGCTGGCTGCGATTATGACGTGTCATTTTTACCTAACAGGAAACAGTCACACACTGCATTTCATTTAACTCCAGGTGGACTCAGCCTCGGCAGAGGGGCATGAATTTTCTGAGACAATAGCCCACCAGGATGTGGCCTCAGAGCCCTTGAAGGAATGATGTGTGAAAGATCACACCACCTGCGCAGATCATGGAAGACTCTGTTTCCAATAAAGTTCCAGCCTTTCGATGAAAATCTCACTTTCTATTTCAGAGATTATCACTTGATTCATAGAAACAAAAGCCCTTAGCTGTGAAATAACAGTGTGTTTAGCACTATTAAATCAATGATGTGCATAATTGGGAAAATTATATACAAAAGTCAAATCAATGTATTCTAATGCTTAAGATAGTGAGATAGAAACTTTAATCCTAGGTGGAGTTGTTTCTGGACTATTTAAAGACAGGAGGGAAATTATGAACCAAAACGCACAAGTCTGTTTCTCTGAATGTTCAGGACTCCGTGGCAGTGCTCCAACAGGGCCCTGCAATGTTTCAGAACACCCGAGGTCGACGACTCTTTTGTCTGCCTCGCCTCTGGCCCATGCCTCACTGTCCTCATGGGCTGAGCTTGACTTTCCAAGTGAATTTTAATATGTGTTTGTTTGATCTCCCAAAGTGAAATAGCTCAGAATTCAAAATGAATTTTTCCTTTTTATTTATTTATTTTTTAGATAGGCGTCTCCTTCGGCCACCTGATGTTGTTAGGGTGTAGACTTTGTCAGTGGACATGATCTTAAAGAGGTATATTAGGGCTAGTAAATGTTCTACTTTATAAGGTCTTTGATTTAATACAATGCTCTAAGGTATTGACCATGTGGAAAGCAACTGCAATATAATCAATGCATCCGGTACACAGAATTCCCTAAGTGTCCATATCTCTCTCCCTCATCTTCAGAAACTATCATTCAGGGCAGACTCTGAAAATGTGTGGGGGGGGGGGGGGGAGTCTTCTGATGCTTCCTTTGCACCCAGAGTGTAGAAATATTCAGTCTTAGCCAGGAAAAGTTGGCATATAGCCTGCTGAAAAGCTTCCAGAAAATGCTGTGACCGTAATAACGAGAGGCACAGAGAGAGATTTCTTGAACACCTAGTTGCAGCCCTGATATAAGTCTGATTTTTAGTTTACTTTTGGCTAACAAATGCTATTTTAATTCCCATGGGTTGGAGTTATATTATTTAATTTAAATTGTCTTTGTTTTGCATTATGATGATCAAATAAAGGGGAGATCCTATGCAGTTTTTATATTCACAAGGCTTTGTCTTGAATCTTGAAATTCAGATCCTACAGAAAATATTGCCAGACAGAAATGAAGGGAAGAGATTTCAGGAAGAGAAAGCAGGCTGAAGCCTGTGCAGGGGGTAGCCAGTGAGAAGTTTGCAGAAGACAGTCTGCTGGCTCTAGAGCAACGGGGCCATCATTTGACGTGAGGCAGTAACAGGCAATTTCAAGGTGAGGAGTTGGCTTTTCAGGAGAAATCAGCAGGTGGTTCAGAGGTTCAGATGTGTTCTTTATGTGGAAGATTCATCAGAAGCTGGGTGTGGAGGTTAAACACGGGTCATTCCTGTTCCCTCTTTCAGATGTAAGTGACCACATGTCTCGATCTGCCCCAGACAAATCAGTCTAATGCCAAGTGTCCAAGAGTTCCGTCAGTCAGGAGTGTGAAAGGAAAACATCTTTCACTGAGTGACTAGAAAAATCACTAAGCTAAAGGGAAAAGTCAAGCTAGGAACTGCCCAGGGCAAATCTGCCTCCCATTCTATTCAAAGTCATCCCTCCGCTCAGTGTGGTAAATGCACAGCTGATTGCCTCCTTTGAGAGGCTCATCAGACACTCAAAAGAACGCAGCTGTTTGTCTCTTACCTACCTGTGACCTGGAAGTCCTCTCCTCACTTCAAGTTGTCCCGCCTTTCTATACTGAACCAATGTTCATCGTTCATATGTTGATTGATGCCTCATATCTCCCTAAAATGTATAAAATCAAGCTGTGCTCCAACCACCTTGGGTGCGTGTCGTCAGGACCTCCTGAGGCTGTGTCATGGGTGTGTGTCTTCAATCTTGGCAAAAATAAACGTTCTAAATTAACTGAGACCTGTCTCAATTTTGGGGGGTTCACAGGATATTCTAGATAAAAGTCTGCTGCTCTGCACAATAATTTATCAGATCATCCTTTTCAGAGGTAAAGAGAACCCTAAAGCTCTGGTGCAAAGATGCAGGACGGTATATGGTGTCCACGCCCAGCCCTGACGCCCAACTCAGTTCCTCAACAGCTGTTTCCACACATGTAGTCCGTGATTAATGAGTTCTAGCTGTCGTTATTTAAATCAGGGAGTTGGAAGCAGTTTTGCCAAGAAGGGAACTGAATTTTGTGGGGAAGAAATAATAGCTTACAGAGGAAAAATTCATGTTGGGAGGATGATGGACCAAAGTAAAAGAAAGAAAGAAGGAAGGAAGGAATGGAGGGAGGGAAACAGGGAGGGATGAAGGGAGAGAGGGAGGGTGAGAAAAAGAATGAAAGGAAAAGGAAAAGAAGGAGGGAAGGGAACGTGAAAGAAATAAAGTGTATGCATTACCTTGAGGAAGGAAAAAGACCGTCTCACATTGTTATATATTGTTTTATACTCAGTACCTGTTTTAAGAAAAAAGAAACAAGGAAGTAAAACCAAAGACAGGCAGCCCGGCGCCAGGCCCGAAACCAGACCTGGGCCAGAATGGCCTAAACCCAGTAGTTAAAAATCAACTCATAACTTAGAAACTGATGTTATTCATAGACTCCAGACATTGTATGGAAGAACACTGTGAAACTCCCTGCCCTGTTCTGTTTCTCTCTGACCACTGGTGCATGAAACCCCTGTCACGTATGCCCCCTAGATTGCTCAATCAATCACCACCCTCTCATATGAAATCTTTAGCGTTGTGAGCCCCTAAAAATGACAGAAATTGTGCACGCGGAGAGCTCGGATTTTAAGGCAGAAGCTTTCCGATGCTCCCAGCTGAATAAAGCCCTTCCTTCTACAACTCGGTGTCTGAGAGGTTTTGTCTGCGGCCCGTCCTGCTGCAACCTTACCAACTCTGGCCAAGAATCAGATGGGAGGAAGGAAAATCAGGAATTCACATCTTGACTCTCCATAAAAGTGGAACTGGTGATGTGTCATGTACAAATGAAAAGCCAGAAGAAGATGGTTTGGGGAAAATGGGGGAACATGTTTGCCAATCTTTAAAATAATAGTGTTCTTGAAATAGACAGGACTTTAAAGCAGTGCACTATCATTTTGGTAATTCAGAGGTCGCTAGAAGCGTCACAGGGCTGGGCCATGCTGTAGATGTTCGGAAGAGCTGAGTAGAGCTCTGCTTATAAGGAGGTGATTGTTAGGTCTTCTCTGTCCCTGAATTTCCTTCTCTTTCTAGAAGATGCAACGTTTAGTGATTGACTTTAAAATTCTCACTGTAAGCAGTGTGATCTGTGTCTGAAAGCTAACGCCCTAGAGATTTAAATTACCATTTGGCATTCTCATTGGGATCCTCCATCTAAAATTTGCCAATTAGCAATGAAGTATCTTAATAGGGATTAAGCACCTGAAATGTTTGTCATGTAGCACATAATGCGTTCTTGTTGAAGTCTAACCAGATGGTAGATTACCACAAAGGTGGTTAGAGTCTTCCCGTCATGAAATGAGTGATATTTAAGAATGTTGCTAAGGGATAATGAATAGTCCTCCTGAAAAGAACAATTAGGTACCCTACTGCCCAGCAGGCTGAGGTCTTTGGTGTAAAGGCCTAGGGCCCTACAGCCGTTTCATCACCAGGTGACCCGTGGGCTGCATCTGACCACAACTTCTTGGTCTTGCAATGATGATCACATCTGCCTTCCAGGATTGTCAATTCTCCCTGACAGTCACACAGACAGGCCTGCCTGATAGTCACACAGACAGGCCTCCTGACAGTCACAAGACAGGCCTCCTGACAGTCACACAGACAGGCCTGCACGACAGTCACACAGACAGGCCTGCCTGATAGTCACACAGACAGGCCTCCTGACAGTCACACAGACAGGCATGCACAACAATCACAATCACACAGACAGGCCTACACGACAGTCACACAGACAGACCTGTCTGAAAGTCATACAGACAGGCCTGCACGACAGTCACACAGATAGGCCTACACAACAGTCACACAGACAGGCCTCCTGACAGTCAGACAGACAGGCATGCACAACAATCACAATCACATAGACAGGCCTACACGACAGTCACACAGACAGATCTGTCTGAAAGTCACACAGACAGGCCTGCATGACAGTCACACAGACAGGCCTACACGACAGTCACACAGACAGGCCTCCTGACAGTCAGACAGGCCTCCTGACAGTCACACAGACAGGCCTACACGACAGTCACACAGACAGGCCTCCTGACAGTCACACAGACAGGCCTGCATGATAGTCACACAGACAGGCCTGCATGACAATCACACAGACAGACCTGCACGACAGTCACACAGACAGGCCTCCTGACAGTCACACAGACAGGCCTGCACAACAGTCACACAGACAGGCCTGCACAACAGTCACACAGACAGGCCTCCTGACAGTCACACAGACAGGCCTCCTGACAGTCACACAGACAGGGCTGCACGACAGTCACACAGACAGGCCTGCACGACAGTCACACAGACAGGCCTCCTGACAGTCACATAGACAGGCCTCCTGACAGTCACACAGACAGGCCTGCACGACAGTCACATAGACAGGCCTCCTGACAGTCACACAGACAGGTCTCCTGACAGTCACACAGACAGGCCTGCACGACAGTCACACAGACAGGCCTGCCTGACAGTTACACAGACAGGCGTGCATAGCACTCTGGTTACACCAACAAATTTCCACAGTGCTGCCTTAACATTGAGCAAATAAGTAAACATAGGGATATCGGTGCCAAGGCATCAAAGCTAGAAATGAAATATGTGGTCAGTAGGAGCCTTGCATGGGCTTCTCCCTAACCTGGAGCAAGTCAAACTAATAGAGACAGCCTTACATTCCTAGTGCTATGACCCATCTCGGGTTGAGGAAATCTGAGATAAGTCAAGGTAACAGAGCAGCTGTTTGAATAGATTCATTGGAGAGTCTAAGGCAGCTCTCCAGACCAAGCTATAAATGAGATAAGATAGAAATAATCACTTTGGTACCAGAGCCCTCATTAATTAGAATTTAGGAGACAGGCCTTGAAGGTACTGGGGTCCTCACGGCTCATTCAGACTTAGAAAATATTTTTTTTTTTTTTGGCCTCTGACCCAATTGAAACAAAATTAGTTACCTATACACTTAGGCAAATGCTATACAGCACGTAGGCAAATAACCCCAACCTATGTAAGCACTGAGAATATTGTAACACTTATTGTAACACTTTAAATTGGTCTGGTGGAATTTTCTCTAACCTTCTCCCTGTGTCTGGTTACAGGAATACATTCCCTTCTTTTCCAGTTTGTCTGCTTCTCATTATTGTGCTGTGAGAACACACACCCAGAACCAGGCTTGGTTCCGGGAACAGCAACGTGCTGGTCAGAATTCCTAGCACACCAATGGGACTTTTCCCAAGGGCAGAGCAGGGCCTGTGACTGTGGTCGGGTTGACCCCATGTCTTCCTGCCCCATCCCGGCTGCCACTTCATCTACACGATGATTCTCTTCGGCCTGTCTAGCATGCTTTGAATGTGGTAGGGGTGTCTTTAAGGATAGTCTGAGCTGTGTCTTCTGTGTTTAGGAAAGAGACCTTCATACCGTAAGTCTTAGAATTCCAGCATAAGGAAGTGTAGGAAGACGCAGCCATTCCCTGTCTCTGAGGTGGGTCTGATGCAGGAAGATGAGGGAGTGGAAGCAGGTGGCATGGCAGAGTTGGCACGTCATCATCCACAGGTTGATGCCCCAGATTGGAAACACACGGAAGTAGAGAAAGCAGAAGAAAACATCATCCCAAGATACGGCGGCCACGACGCATCCCATGTGGAACCTTCTCTAGTTTCTCTCCTGCCGTCTGCCTGTCTTCTCTGACGTGTGTGGGTAGTTTCCACAGCTGTCAGTAGATTCCACAGCCAGTCCTTCGTTTGCTTCCTTTTCTTATTCCTCCTCCACTGGCTCCTGCCTTTTCCCCTGTGATAAAAGGAAACCAGGAGAAGGTGACAAGAAAACACACTGTCAAAGAAGCATGCACCGTTCTTTCTCTTGGACTAATGAGATGCCTGATGAGGTAGAAAATTTAAAAGTGTAAGCTCACCTCTGAAATCTATTTTTAGAGACAGCAATTCTAGATCAGAGCAAACTTTTCTTTAATTACGGGATGATTCCCATGAATGATCTCATGCAAGGGCAAAAGGAGAATTAGCATCCCTCATCCTGGAAGAAGGAAGTGGCCCTGACCCTTCTGTGGCGTGATGGATGCCCCTTTCCTGACACCCTTTGCTAAGTCCACACTCCAGGGACGAGGGTGATTCTGCATGAGAAATGTGAGGGGACCCCTTCTCCTTCAGATTCACAATGAGGGGACCTGTCAGAGTGGACCTGGATGTGCTTCTCCTAGGCCAGCTGTTTGAAAGAGACACTGAGGTTTCATCGTGGAGAACAGAGCTTGAGGGATGAGGGCTCTGACTTGGGGCCTAATGCACTGCAGATTGTCCATTCCAGATCATGACTAAGGCTGTCGTCTCCCTTAAACTGAGCCAACCTCCTGTGAAACCCTGTCTTGATGAACGAGAGCAAAGAGTATGAGGCTAGCACTGGGTGAGTGGTCGGGGCCCCCATGTGTCAAGCGGAAGACCAAGAGCACTCAGGGGTCCAACACGCTCTGCTTGGTTTTGGAAACAGCGTTGGCGCCCTTTGTATTGTGCAGGTATTTAGTTCTTCATTTAAGAAGCAAGAGATTTGTTATTTTTTTTCTTTTCAATTTGTCCTATTAATTACCGAGAAAAGCAATAAACTCCCTAACTATAAATGCAGATTTGTCTGTTTCTCTTTTGGATTCTGCCCATTTCTCTTAAATATACCCTGAAATTCTGTGGCTGGAGTAGTGCACTTTAGAGCTGTCATTCCTTCCCAGCCACGGGACACCGTTATGTTTCCAAAGTGTCACTCTTTGTCACTCTTCATGTCTGGGAATATTCCCTGTTTTTAATTTCTGTTTTTCTTTTCTTTTCTTTTTTATCTTTTCTTTTCGTTTTGTTTCTGTCTCTCTCTCTCTCTTTCTCTTTCTTTTCTTTTCTTTTTTTTTTTTTCCAGAGTCTCACTCTGTTGCCCAGGCTGAAGTACAGAGGCACAATCTCTGCTCACTGCAACCTCCACCTCCTGGGTTCAAGCGATTCTCCTGCCTCAGCTTCCCTCCTGAGTCGCTGACTAGCCACCACGCCTGGCTAATTTTTGTATTTTCAGTAGAGACGGGGTTTCACCATGTTGGCCACAACTCCTGACTTCAAGTGATCCACTGGCCTTCCAAAGTGTGGGATTACAGATGTGAGCCACCGCGCCTGGCCTATATTTCTGATATAGCCACAACAGTTTTCTTAGACATGTTCATGTCATTCTACGTATTCTCTCGCTTTCATCCCATCCTTACTTTTCCATTTAAAGTGCACTTCGAGCACACAGCATCAATTTTTGTTTGTTTTTGTCCATTCTGACATTTTACTTGAGGGGCATTGACCATTTATATTTGAGGACTTTATGCCTGTGTTTGGGTTGGAGGCTGCCATCTTGTTCTTTGTTTTTAAGTTGTACCCCAGTCCTTGTTTCTTTGATACCCCTTTACTTTCTTCTTTTCTGTAATTAACTTTTTATTATTCCCATTTTCTCTTCTTTTGTGTATTTGTGTAAATCTTATTCTACTTAATTTTTTAGGGGTTGCTCTAGGAATTAAAATAAGCATCTTTAACTTCCCAATCTACCTTGAATTGATATTGTCCTACTCTGTGTATAATTTTAGGGGATTTTCACAAGGCACCCATCCTGTCCTTCTGCCCCTGTTGTTACATATTTTACTACTACAGATTTTTGTAAACTTCACAATAGTTTTCTTATTTTTATTTTAAACAATTATCTTTTTTTTTAAAAAAAAAAGTAGAATTAGTAGTCATTTTTAGATTACTTATAAGTTTCCCTTCCCTTCACTTTTTAATTCTTCCTGTATATCCCTGTTTTCCACTGGCACTGTTTTCCTCAGCCTAGACAATTTTTAACATTTACATTCAGGTCTATTTGTGACAAGTGTCTTGTGATTTCATTGACCTAAAAATGTCTTGATTTTTCCTTCATTTTAGACGTTACTTTCATGGGATCCAGATTCCAGGCTGATTTTCTTTACTTTCAGAACTTAAAAGGTGATTATTTCCTTCCCTTGTTACTTGCATTATTTTGGATGAAACCTTGGTCATCGACCTCACTGTCACTCCATTTAGGAAAAGTGTCTTTTTCCTCTCGACTTTTTTTTTTCTTTAAGCTTGCCTCTTTATGTTTGATTTTGTAAGTTAACCCTCATGTAAGTAGGTGGTTTTTTGTTTGTTTGATTTTTCTTTATCTATTCTAGTTGGCATTTGCTGAGCTTCTTGGATCTGTTACAGATGTTGTTTATCATATTTGATAAAATTTAAATCATTATTACTTTAAATATTTTTTCCTAGTCCTCTTTACCCACTGTTTTAGGGACACTGATTGCACAGATGCCCGAGGACCTACAAGCTTCTCCCTATACCTCATTCCCTCCTTCTCATCTTATTCCCCACCCCCACCCCCACCCCCCTGCCATCATTCCTGCCTCGCTACACTTCTTGTAATGTTTGGAATGTTCTGGAATTGCTATGGGGAAGAACAGTGGAGGCTGCTGTACATGATTGTGTTGATTTTGTTCTTCCCAGCTGTGGGAGCTCTTTCCTTCCCTTTGTCCTTGGTCCATTCATTTGCCCCTTTAAGGAGGGGATCAGCCACATTTCACCAAATGCAGCACGACCTGGTATCAGGCTCTGGATTTAATAAGACTGAATTCACCAGCCTCTAGGCCCCTGGGCTGCTGTCCCTCAGGGACCATCTCTGAGGCCTCCTCTGTAGCAGTTGGCACTGTGGCTGGCCAGCGAAAGACATCCATGACTGGATGGATTAGCGTTGTTTGTGAATCTGTGAGTCCTTTGGGCTTCAAATGCGCAGTAAAAAATTAGCCTCATGGGGTTTCTGATTCCTTAAATAGTAAATTGAGATTCAAATTAACATTTATTAAATAAGAATATTTTAAAGAGAAGACGTGGTAATGAGAAGTCTTACCAAATGTTATCATGTTAAGACATAATTTTCCAAAATGTCAGGTGCAAATCAACATGATGTCTACAGAATTTAATTTGGAGGCCATTTCTTTTATTTCCTTTAAGACAGCATTTGAATTTCCTCTAGAAGGCATTGGAAAAAGAAAAAAAAAACAGCCTCAAATATCTATGACTAACTCTGTTTTTATTTAAATGGCTATGTCTCCAAGATACATTGTTATAATTAAAATTAAACCAAATGACATATTCAACAACAAGGAAAAGAGCTGTTTTTTTTTTTTTTTTTTTTCAGTAAATTCAGTAAATCAATAAAAATTCAGTAAATCTAGAAAATGCTAAGACTGGTTACTCATACAGCCTCATGAACAAGTTTTAATGTGCTTATGAATTGGCTAAAATTAAATTAAATGATTTTAGGAGTGTGGAAGTTGATCGTGTAAGTTAAATTCCTTTAAAGAATAATGACTTGTCAAAGAGACATACTACACAGAATATTCTTTAAATTGGTAAGCGTGTTTAATGTTTTATTTTAGTACTTTGTATTCAGATTTGGTGTGGAACCAAGTTGAGGTTAGACCAAAAAAAAAAAAAAAAATGAAAATACTAATTGGAATAAAATTGAGACAATTGGAGTGTTTTTTTTTTTTAATACACATATAGTAAGGAGTTGATCACAAAAGAAAAAATGCTGAATAAATGCTCCAGAGTGTTTTGACTTTAACAAAACAGGATAACTGAACACGAAGCTGCCTTCCCTTAATCTAACAGAGCCATTTCCAAGTCACTTTTGCAATATGCTACTTGCACTTAGAGGCATTTATTCAATTTACATGTTTGTCTTTTAAAGCCTCAAGTTCCTGGCATAATTGAATTATCTTTAAACTCTGTGAAATAGGGTGGCAATAACTTTTTAAAAATTAAAAACTAACATATCCAAATTAGGCAGTTAGTATTCATATTGCATTTGCCTGTGAAATATTTAAGATCTTCACATTAATCTCCAAAGTAAAATAGATGATTACTCATCTTTGAGAATATCTTTGGCAGAAAAATTAAATTTTGTGGAAGCAGCAGAAGCATGAAGAAGCGAGAATCTACAGACACCTTTCCAGCAAGAGAATGCAGCCAGTGCCTGTGACCCCGTCACGGAGCCAGCCCTGGGGGAGTCAATACGCTGTCTCCCTGGCCCACTGCGCACGGAGCCTTCCTCTGCTGGGCTATTCCTCGCCTGTAGACAGCTTTCCTGTCCCACCTCCTCATCCCTCCTGCATCCACCCATCACTGTCATTCTTTCTTTGCACTTATGACAAACGACTAGGTTGGTGCAAAAATAATTGTGGTTTTTGCACCAACCTAGTATTTAGATTAAGAATATTTTCACATATATCCTCTCCATCTTTTTCAGCAAGATCCTTACGAACAAAGACCTTGCTTGCATATTCATTGAATCTTGTTCCCAGGAATCGAGCCTGGCATCAGCAGACATTGCATAAATGTCTTTTTTTTTTTTTTGAGATGGAGTCTGGTTCTGTCACCCAGGCTGGAGTGCAGTGGCGCCATCTCAGCTCACTGCAACCTCTGCCTCCTAGGTTCAAGCAATTCTTCTGCCTCAACCTCCCAAGGAGCTGGGATTACAGGCACCCACCACCATGCCCAGCTAATTTTTCTGTGTTTTTGGTAGAGACGGTGTTTCACCATGTTGGCCAGGCTGGTTTTGAACTTCTGACCTCAAGTGATCTGCCTGCGTCAGCCTTCCAAAGTGCTGGGATTACAGGCATAAGCCACCGCGCTTGGTCTACAAATGTCTTTTGAATGAACGTGTACATGAATGAATGAATGCCACAAAAATCTAAATATATTAATGTATTTGAAATATTAAAACACATCAAGTTTTCTCACTGTATTTCACCATTGCTGCCTCTCATCTTCATTTTTTCCTGGTTGATGAATGCACAAAAATAGCATGTCCACTCTAAACCACACACACCTCTTCCAATGAGATTCAGGAGCAGAAAGAACCCAGAGTGTAGAAGGGTGCAGTTGAAAGGGAGTGTGGAGTTGGGGAAGAGCCGTTCAAGGACATTCAGAGGTGAGCCACGTGCCCCATTCTGTCAGAAGATTTCATGATTGTGAACAGCTTCCTCTAGGAGCCAGCACCAAGGAGGCAACTGGGAAAAGCCAAATGAGGAGGTCCAGGAGAGAAGATAGAGGTCCCTCTGACCCAAGCAACCTGGGGAAGGAGAAGGGGATGGTCCAGAAGCTGTTAGAAAAAAAGAGAGGACAATACTTGAATCCTACGCTGGTCGTGGTGGCTCACACCTGCAATTCCAGCACTTTGGGAGGCCGAGGCGGACAGATCACAAGGTCAGGAGTTCGAGACCAGCCTGGCCAACATGGTGAAACCCTGTCTCTACTAAAAATACAAAAAGTAGCCAGGTGTAGTGACATGGATCTGTAATCCCAGCTACTCAGGAGGCTAAAGCAGAAGAATCGCTGGAACCCAGGAGGCGGACCTTGCAGGGAACTGAGATCGCGCCACTGCACTCCAGCCTGGGTGACAGAGCCAGACTCCATCTCAAAAAAAAAAAAAAAAAAAAAAATTGAATCCCACAGAGACACCTGGTGCTCTCTCCTGGTATTTTGTATTTTTTCTCACCTAATTGCTAGAAGTACATCCCTGTGTTCCTCATCTCTGCTAATGTGTAAAATATCTCGTCTTAAGTGGAAACATCAGGGAGGGAGGCAAAGTCATAGAGTAAAAGGACGTAGGAAGCTCACTTAGCCTTCAGGTTTTGGGGTGTTGAAAACAAACATTAAATAAACAGACGACGTGTCTTCTCACAGGAGAAAACTTTCTGTGGCCTAAGTAAGACACACACTGACTCTTTCTGTCCCCTGTGTCACTGTCACCTGCGCTGAGAAGGTTGCTGGCCACTAAAGCTGCTCATGGAGCCGTCTCTCTTCCTTCTTCCTGCCTTCTTTTTCTCACTCGGAGCATTATGGAGGAGATCTGGGAGATGTGCACGCATTTCAAAGACAATCCCTTTTCTGACCCCCAGTCAGTCCACACAATCCTAAGGATGAATGCACACTGCCTTCCTCTCTCTCTGGGGTGATACCATCAGGATCAGGCAGCAAGGCAGTGAGGCAGCCCCTGGCCGGAGCCCTGAGTGGGTCGGAGAGCCTGGACACTCGTCCTGTGGTTCACTTTCTGTCAAGAGCCAGTGAATACTTTGGTTCCAGGGATCAGCATAACTAACCTTTCCTCCCAATAGCTTAACAATAACTCTTTACATGTTTAAATGATTTTATTGATGTGTACTTTTCATACCTTACTATTCACCGGTTTTCAGCATAAAATTCACTGATTTTGGAGTAAATTTAGAGTTGTGCAACCACCACGATCCAGTGTCGAGCCAGTTCCCTGTGTCAAGGTCCCATGCACTGCCTGTTTGCAGAACTTGTTCCAGTCCAAGCCTCAGAAACCAATCATCCACTTTCTGTATCAACCTGGAGACATACATTTCTCTCATTTTTTTCTTTGTAAAACGTCTTTGCTATTTTTCCATATTCATTTATTAATTCTAATGCTCTATCCTTTCATAGAGATTCATTTTTGTATGTATTCCCTTTAGACCTAGAATACTTGGTTACTGGGAAAACTACGTAGGGTTAAGCAGTATGTCCTTCAAAATGCTGAGCACCGCATAGAATGCAGGGCGGAATGACACTTTGTGTTAATTTGGAAAACCATGTTCAAGATGATGGTCTACATACACGGATGACGGTGGAGTGGGAGACTGTGGTGGTCAGCAAAATGGCTAGTGGTGTTTTTGTTAGTTTTTGTTTGCTTGGGTTTGGAATGAGAGTTTCCACTCCGCTATGATTTTGTACAAGACTGAAAATAATTTCATGAAAATGGTGTCGGAATAAGCTTGACAGAGAATGCAAACTCTAGTTAGCTAACATACAATTATTAATACTCTTGTGACTCAAGGCGTGAGCTTATATCCACATGTCACTGCAAAACACGCTGATGGATGCACAGCCCACACGGAGAACACGCGGCTGACGGGCTGATGTCAGACCCTCCTCTGTACGTTTCTTCCCCCCAGCCGAGTCATTAGCTTTGTGTTTTTTCTAAAACAGGCATATGAAAAAGTAGAAAAATATGTTGTCCTTGCAATGACAATGTCTCTGGGTTCTAGTTCCAATTATCCTCAAGGTTTTAAACATAGAAGATATTCTGTATATACGGATTCTGCTTGATAGTTGGCATGAAACCTCATGTGCTCAACCCCTTCCTAAATAAAATACTGTGGACGTGCACTGGCAGATGAAAGCTTGCATATTTTAAGGTGAAATATCTTTCAAAAATAGGCATATTATCGATTTTATATAATTCACAGCTTTCATCAACTTTCCGGTAAACCAACAACTCTCATTTCTGATTGTGTTGAAGCTTTTATTGCACATTAATAGAATCTTTAAGATGGTTACAAAAAGAGGATAAATGACTTCCTCACAACCTTACTTGCCTGTATCCCCATGAAATATACACAGTAGAGTGCGCTGTTCCTCACAGAACCCTCACCGACTACCTATGAGATGCCAAGCAATTGGTAGATGCTAATAGGATCTCAGGAAGTGTAAAACACAGACCCTGCCTTCAAGAAGCCACCTGCCTTGTAGAGGAGGCCAGAAGTGTAGCTAAATAAACACAGACTATTAAATGAACAGAGAATGCTTCTAGTATCGTTAGAGAATTTAGGTGGGAGGCAGCCAGAGTTCAAAGTAGAATTTCTGCAGCCACTGTGTTGCAGAACTACGACTTCCAGTGAAGGACAAGAAAGGGGCTTTCAGAAATTCACCCAGGAATTTGGCCATAATAATAATTTCTCTGCATGATATCACCCTCTTCAGGGAATGACGACGTGCTAACTACTATTACTGTCGCAGCCACCACAATTATTGACAGGACCCTGGAAAATGGGACCTCCCCGCCAAGTAGGAGATATAAAACATATTAAAACCTGCTATATTTCATTAACAAAACAAAGACTGTGTGCTTTGAACTGAGTCCTGGTATTCTTTTTCTTATTTAGACTGGCCATTCTCCTTCACTTATTGGGTGCTTTGGCCATTACCATGATTCCAACACATTTCAGGAGGCAGCGGAGTAGAATAAATCTGAAGGCACAGGCTCCTCCGTGTGCCAGTGTGTTAGCATATCTGCACCAGGGAAGAACACCCACAGATTCATTTAACTTTGATTATCTCTCTGAAGAGTTTCTCTCTAAATAGTCGCTTTCTAAGGTACTTGGGGTTAGGGCTTCAGCGTATGAACTGGGGGAGAGGCACAATTCTGTTCATTACAATGGTGCAGTCTAATTTGAACCTTGAGCCATCACAGAATGGTTGCGTTTCACGTTGGTGTTTTGTGCAAGTGTTTATTTTCAACAGATTGCCGCTCCTGGGAGGGCCCAACTCTGCAATGCTGTTCTGAGAGTCATTCCAGGAAGCTCAGGCCTTTCCATTTTCTTTTCGCAAGAATTTTATAAGCCTCATGTTTACAGCCTGAAATTATATCCCCTTCTTATTACAGTGGAATCTAGTATCTCCACCTGGGACCTCACTGATATTCCTAATAATGACTTTACAACACCAGGTTTTTACTGCATAGTCTGGAGCTGGCAGCTTCTACACTCTCCATTCTCTGTAGATTCTGCCTCCTTCACTCTCGTCTTGGTTTGTGGCTGCTTCTACACGCTCCATTCTCTGTAGATTCTGCCTCCTTCACTCTCGTCTTGGGTGGTGGCTGCACATTTTTCATGTATATTTCTACCTCCCTCTCGTTAGGTTTTAAATTGTTTTAAGGAGAGGAATTTTTTTATTTATTTCTGTGCTTTTAATTTCTCTAATTCTATGCTTTGCTTATAACAAAGTTTCATAGGTGTTAAATAAATAATATAGAAGCATATTATTTATCAGTATACATTATGAATCAATATTTGGTAACTAATTCGTGAGACTATCACAGATTTTTGGCAAACATGACTTAAAAACTAAAATAACCTCTTCATGTCAGACACTACGGACACTACAATCAACTTTCATCATTTTTCAGCACAAAGAATCTCTAATTTAGAGATTCTAAATCTCTAAATTATGAGTGGTTTTCCAAAAGCTTTTGTGTTATTTGAAAGATGAGACAGAGAAAGCCATTTCTCATAGAAACAATAAGAAAAAAGTGTGTTGAGGTTTCTAGGGTTAGGTTTAACCCAATTTCACTAAACTGTACTTCCCAGAATGGAGGATCCTGGAATAAGAACCCACGAGGAAGTAAGAAGCAGTTTGCTTATCCCACAACGGTTCAGGGTCGCCGGATAGGAGACCTGAATTCAGGGTCTACTGTGGGCTGTGCTCAGTGGCAAATCAGTTTAGTTCTCTGCTTAATTCACTCATAATAGAATGTGATCTTTATAATATTTATTTTTAAAAAACAAGCTCCGACATTTTGTGATTCTAACTGTGAGTGTGTGTGTGTGTGTGAACTAAAACACCAAGCAGTGGTCAAAAAGCTGATTCTCACCATAACACGTATGACAGTCATTGACCAAGTCCCCAGCTGTGGTAATTCTAGGATTGATGTTCAATTTTATAAAGTGAAATGGGAGAAGATGTTACCGAAGGGCATTTAGAGTTCCAAAAGAAAACGAGGACATCAACCATAAAAACCACAATTTCCATTTTTCAGTTCTCCTCGCAAGGGCGTCATTGTGTCTCAGAAAGACAGAAACATGGCTGTGATGGAGCCCAGTTCTCCTTTCTTAAATGTAAAGCAAAACGAAAACAAAACAAAGCCAGAGGCTATTGTTTCCTGAAGCAGAAAATTAAAGTAGTTTATGATTCCCGCTAAGGGAATTTATGATTTCTGAAAAACCAAGGAAGGTCTTTCTTTGGTTCTAATGAGAGAGGAACCAGTCTACTCCTGAGAGGGGCTCTTGTTTTTTGTATACTTTGCTAAATTGCTTTTGAAAACTGAGTACAGTGAAAAATTTGGCTATCTAGTTCTAGAATATGTCTATTAATATCAGTTATTGAACAGGAGGTAAAGGTAATGAAGTTCAGCATTGTAAGTAAACTGAAAAGAAGCACCGTCAAAGCGACTTTCTTTTACATAGAACATTATTCCACTTTGTGTAGGCCACTGAATTCATTCAAATATCTACTATGCACCCGTCAGTATATGTCACCGAGCAGAGCCTGACTTTTGAGGAGAAAAAATAATTAGGTTGTTGTTCTTTCCTACCATTCAAAGCAGTGGGTTACAGACACCCACATGAGCTATAAGATGTAAGTACCTACCTCATACACTTAAACACAACATAGCTACATGAGCTTGAACAAGATATTCAACCCCTCTGGCCTACAGCATTTGCAGAACAATGAGATTGTTGCTTACAGCCTATAATCTCTCATAGCTCACATCTCTAGAATGCTTGAATTAAAATTGGGGAAGAAAGTCCTACATCAAGTAACATAATACGATGTTAGTATTGGGGGTCTGTTTGACACCACACTAAAAGTTATTTAATTAACCTTCTCCGCGATTTAGAAGTTTTTTTTATTGACTTGATTTTTAAAAAATGATTTGTTGTTCTATGTAAATAATTTTTTTGTTGTTTTTTGTTTTTTTGGCAAAATCTGTAGCATACTCTTGCTCCTCAAGCTCCTGTAACATTGGTTCAAAATGTATTGGTTTTTTCTTCTTGTTATGCAGGCATGTTAGTTTTCCAGGGAGGTTTCTGATATGGTTCTCTCAAGAAAGGAGCAAAGACAGTTTTGCATAGCTTTTCCCTGAAGCACATTCAGGAGGAATGCTCTAGGGCTCAGCCTCAGAGAAGACCACAGCTATTCTGCCTGCACTAGAAGTGATGGCATTTATTTCAGGAAACTGCGTTTAGGTCTCACCTCCTCGGGTTCAGCCACTCTGCCCATCAGAGATGAGGGGCTACTCAAAGTCAGTGTGTTCTCACGGCCAGTTTACTTTCCTGTTCACACCTGAGCTTCAACAAATGCCTTCACACAGTTCACACGGGAAATGCATTTAACTTCAGCTCTAAAAGAGAAGAAACCAACGTATTCAGCGTATCACACAATATTTAGAAAATAGATTTGTTTTCCCTCTTGCTGACTTTGAAGTCAGAAGTTTGCAAACAAACTGTGAAACATCTAGCTGCCATCAAAAGTTGTTTTCTCTGAGGGAAAACATAAGTGTTCTTTTACTAAAACAAGTTAAAGAATGACGTACAAAGCCCATTTGACAGAAACTGGCCTTTCAACTCTGGGGTACCTTTTTCATCTCTACTGGAAATTGGATTAACTCAAAGTTTTTCCTTTTTCTTTTCTCTCTCGCTCTTTTATTTCTGTTTATATTTCTAAGTCTTTCATCTGAAAATTCATAGACTAACCTCCTTAAAATGCATGGCAGAAGATCTGAATATCTATCTTGGCAGATTTTTCTAAAATTCCCTCTGTTCAGTTTTTTTTTTTTTTTTTGAATTCTTCTCAAATAAGTTCAAAGAAGTTTTACAATATACACTATGATTATAGTACCTAAGACTGAACTGCAGTTTTGAAGTCTCATCTTCATTAAATGGGCTCCATATGTGACAGGTAGAGCATGGGAAGTTTGACCAGGAACGGTGTGAACTGATCTGAACCTTGCAACTCAAGCCAGAGAATCTTGTTTGATATAGAATATTTCGGAGCTAGCTATTATTACATATTTGTCAAGTTTTAAGTTGCATTTTTTTCCATTTTTGAAATGAAACACTGAAATTTCTGGATTCTGATTGTCTTGTAGACCTCTAGAGGACAACTAGAATTTTTTTTTTTTTAAAAGAAAATATTCTGTTGGAATTAGCTTAATTTGTATCATCTGATTCCATTCCATTCAGTGTAATTCTATTCTAGTCTACTCCTACTCTATTCTATTCTGTTCTACTCTAGTCCTATCCTGCCCTACTCAGGTTACGCCATCAGGTGCTGGAAGTGTTCAAAGCAAAACACTGGAAATTGTAGGAAACAAAGTAATTGTAACACTGTCAGAAGGCGATTTATTATTATTATTATTTTTTTTTTTTTTTTGAGGTGGAGTCTTGCTCTGTCGCCCAGGCTGCGATGCAGTGGTGCCATCTTAAGGGAGGAGACCACCCCTCATATCCTCTTATGCCCAATTTCCGCCTCTAAAGAAAGAAGAAGTAAAAACTAAAAGGCAGAAATGAAATCCACAGGCAGACAGCCCGGCTCTGCGCCCTGGGCCTGGTAGTTAAAGATCGACCCCTGACCTAATTGGTTCTGTTATCTATAGATTACATTGTATAGAAATGCACTGTGAAAATCCCTATCGTTTTGTTCCGATCTAATTACCGGAGCATGCAGCCCCCAGTCACCTACCCCCTGCTTGCTCAATGGATCACAGCCCTCTCACACGCACCCCCTTAAGAGTTGTGAGCCCTTAAAAGGGACAGGAATTGCTCACTCGGGGAGCTCAGCTCTTGAGACAGAAGTCTGGCCCATGCCGCCTGGGGAATAAACCCCTTCCTTCTTTTTTTTTTTTTTTTCTTTTTTTGAGACGGAGTCTCACTCTATGGCCCAGGCTGGAGTGAGTGGCGCCATCTTGGCTCACTGCAAGCTCCGCCTCCCGGGTTCCCGCCATTCTCCTGCCTCAGCCTCCTGAGTAGGTGGGATTACAGGTGCCTGCCACCACACTGGGCTAATTTTTATTTATTTTTTATTTATTTATTTATTTTGAGATGGAGTCTCACTCTGTCGCCCAGGCTGGAGTGAGTGGTAGGATCTCAGCTCACTGCAAGCTCCGCCTCCCGGATTCCCGCCATTCTCCCGCCTCAGCTCCAGAGTAGCTGGGACCACAGGCGCCGCCATCACCTCGGGCTAGTATTTTTGTATTTTTTAGTAGAGACGGGATTTCACCGTGTTAGCCAGGATGGCCAGCCCCTTCCTTCTTTAACTCGGTGTCTGAGTTGTTTTGTCTGTGGCTCGTCCTGCTACAGTCTCCGGTCACTGCAAGCTCTGCCTCCCGGGTTCCCGCCATTCTCCTGCCTCAGCCTCCTCAGTAGCTGGGACCACAGGCGAGGCCACCAGGCCCGGCTAATTTTTGTATTTTTAGTAGAGACAGAGTTTCACCATGTTAGCCAGGATGGCCTCCAACTCCTGACCTTGTTATGCGTCCGCCTCAGCCTCCCAAAGGGCTGGTATTACAGGCGTGAGCCACCGCGCCCGGCCCAGAAGGCGATTTAAAAAAAAAAAAAAAAAAATGCTTCTGCATGGTTAGGACTTTCTGAACAAATTTTACTGGGACTTGGTTAACTGACAAGCCTTGTAAAATACTAACGAGGTTTACCTCCAGGAAGGCATGGGTTTGCATTTCCAGGAAGATGTGATTTAGAGCTCTGGGAACATTCCAGAGGGTGTAAACTCAGGTGCCGATTTCATTTCCACCCACCACCTCCACATTTATTTACATTTTAAGAGGTGATCTCCTTCCCAAGGAATTTCCTTCCACTAGGTAGCAAAGGCTTTCCCCCTTTCTCTGCAGGGGACATAGCACAGCTATTCCTCGCATATTGTATGGGCCCTGATACATGCAGGGCAACATCCTACTCCCGTCACTTCTCCCCAAGTCAGGGAAAGACTGGGGCCAGGAAAACCAGTGCAGTGATTGCTGTAAGTTGAAAACAGCTGTCTCTCTGTCTCTGAGCCAGAAACCTCAAGTCCACTTTCAAAATAATACAACATATTGATTGATTGGTTCATCCATCAAGAGGCCGATGATAGGTGGATAGAGATTAAAAATTGTCCTTACTATTGACCTCAGGGAGTTGGCTCTATAATTGGATAAATAAATATAGCAGAAAGCAAATTGTACGTGTTTTACGAAAAACAGTAACTAACTGTTGTGGAGAACATTCAAGGGAAGAAAGTTCCAAACGTTAGAGGCTAATCTGAGAAGATACCTTGAAGTTATTTGTTTTATCAAATGGCCTAAAGTAATAAGAAGACTTCAACAAAGTGAAAACAGAAGTATCAGAGAAAAATGAGTTATCTCAATGAAGGGAATAAGATGAACAAATTAAGCAAGGTACACTACAGATAGCTTAATTATATTGTAGCTTGGTGTCTAGGGAAAAGGGAATTGGAAAGAAAAGGAAATTGGAGACTGTGTTTTGGAGAATAAAAATGAACATTTGAGAAGCATCAGTGGTTTTAAATAAATTGGGAACCATTTCAGATTGTTGAAAGAATGACATACCAGAGCTTTATTTTTGTGTTTTGTATTCTTGAAGAATTACCTGGTGATATCTGAGTGAACCTAGTATTTTATATGCTTTTTTATATTATTTAACAGTAACCTATAATATCTATTTCAAATTATCAAATATTAGTATTTGATCTTTTCTGACTGTTCAGTCATCTAATGTTATTAGAAGAAACCTGGTAAGTTGCCGAAAAATGTTGAAGGAATATTGACTCATGTGTCAAAATGGGAATCCATTTGAATTGCAAAATTATTAAACTTCAGAAATAGATAATAATTCATAACCCATTTCTTCCAAAAGTCTTTATTTGTCCATTTGTGATGCTTAACCCATATGGTTCCTGAAATCCCAGAGCCTGCTTTTCTTCACAAATACAGTGTTGCTGTTTGTCATCATGATTTGTACACCGGCACATTCATTTACTGGTAAACCTGATTTGCATTTTGCAGTTGGGACGGAAGGAAAGAAGAAATGCAGTTTGTTCAGGTGGATGGCAGGAATCTCCCCTTTTGTCATGTCAGTGTTTTATTTGTGTCCCTTTCTCGTGACACACTATCTGAGGCTTGTTGGAAAACCTGCAGGTGGGTTTCTCATGGCATTCATGAATTTGTTTTTAAGAGCTGGATATGGTTTGGCTGTGTCCCCACCTGAATCTCATCCTGAATTCCCACATGTTGTGGGAGGGACCCGGTGAGAGACAATGGAATCATGGGGGCAGGGCTTTCCCATGTTGTTCTCCTGATGGTGAATAAGTCTCATGAGATCTGATAGTTCCATAAGGGGGACTTTCCCTCCACAGCTCTCTTCTCTTGTCTGCTGCCATGTGAGAGGTGCCTTTCACCTTCCACCATGATTGTGAGGCCTCCCCAGCCATGTGGAATTGAAAGTCCAATAAACTTTTCTTTGTTGTAAATTGTCCAGTCTTGGGTATGTCTTTATCAGCAGCATGAAAATGGACTAATAGAGGGACATATAAAAGAAAATAATTCTTTATAAATTTACTTTTTTCTTGTGAATAGCAAATATTACAGTTTCAGGGCATTTGTTTTAAATTAGTATAAAAGAATTTGTAAGTATAATTTTTATTTTTCAAAACTTTTGAGTAGGTTGCCTTTACTTTTCAGCTTCTCCATTCATTAAAATATTATAGTAATTTAAAATTATCTACATTCACTTCTAAATGAAGGTGTCTTTTTTGTAGATACCAATGTACATTGAATAAATCAACATATATATTTCTTATATTTCTAAATTACTTATATTTAAGATTTTGTATAGGTATATTTCTGATATATGAATATGTATGTGTATATATCTCATATATAGTGCTTGTATCAACTCTATGTTGTTAGATGAACATGAAGTATAAAATTCTGTGAAATCAGCATGAATAAGAATTGGTCTTTGCCTTAAAGTAACCTGTCACGTATTGGTATGTGCAAAATAATTTTAAAACCCCCTAATGCAGCAAAAAATATTTGGCAAAGGAGTATATTTTATTAAATGACTAAGGGCCTCATTACTATGCTGGACAGAATCCTTACGAATTGGAAAATGCAAATTTTTAACTTGGAAGTAAAATGAATCTCTTTTATTTCAGTATGTTTGCAAATCAGTGTTTCTTTTATGACATGCTGCTTTATACAAGCAGGAAATATTTACAGCTGAATCTGAAGACACAGATACATTTGGTGAACTTCATCAGAAAAATAAATGGAATTGACATACTCTCTACCAGGTGATTGGCAGCTTTCGACCAAGAGCTATTACTGTTAAGAAGTTGGATATTACTGATCATTAGAGAAATGTAAATCAAAACTGCAATGAAATACCATCTCACACCAGTCAGAATGGCTACTACTAAAAAGTCAAAAAATAAATAGTGATGAGGTTGCAGAGAAAAGACAACACTTACTGTTGGTTGGAGTGTAAATTATCAACCATTGTGGAAAGCAGTGTGGTGATTCCTCAAAGAGCTAAGAACAGAACTACCATTTGACCCAGCAATCTCATTACTTGGTATAAACCCAGAGGAATATAAATCATTTGACCATAAAGCCACATGCACGTGAATGTTCACTGCAGCACTGTTCACAATAGCAAAGACTTGGAATCAGCTCAAATGCCCTTCAATGACAGATTGTATAAAGAAAATGTGATACATGTACATCATGGAATACTAGGCAGACATAAAAAAGAATGGGCCAGGTGCAGTGGCTCATGCCTGTAATCCCAGCACTTTGGGAGGCCGAGGCGGGCAGATCACCTGAGGCCTGGAGTTCAAGACCAGCCTGACCAACATGAAGAAACCCCGTCTCTACTAAAAATTTAAAAAATTTAAAAAATAAAAAATTAGCCAGGCGTGGTAGTGCATGCCTGTAATCCCAGCTGCTCCAGAGGCTGAGGCAGGAAAATGGCTTGAACCCGGGAGGCGGAGGTTGCTGTGAGCCAAGATCGCACCATTGCACTCTAGCCTGGGCAACAAGAACAAAACTCTGTCTCAAAAAAAAAAAAAAAAAAAAGAATGAGATCATGTCTTTGGCAGGAAAATGGATGGAGCTGGAGGCCACTGTCCTTAGCAAACTCACACAGGAAAAGAAAACCACCACATGTTCTCACTTGTAAGTGGGAATTAAATAAGAACTTAATGAACACAAAGAAGGAAATGATAGATACTAGGGTCTACTTGAGGGTGGAGAGTGGGAGGAAGAAGAGGAGCAGAAAGAAATAACTATTGGATACTAGGTTTAGTACCTCACTGACAAAATAATCTGTATAACCAATCCCTATGACATGAGTTTACTTATACAACAAACCTGCACATGTCCCCCAAAACCTAAAATAAAAAGTAAAAAAAAAAAAAAAAAAAACCTGAACTTCCAAATGAAAAAAAAGTTAAGTTTTTTTTGTAAGTTTTTTTGATATTTATAAATCATATTTTTGTAAATCCCTACAGAAATAATATTTTAAGTGTGGAAGAAGAAAAGCAGCCAAGAAATAAAATTTGTGTGTGTGTGTGTGTGTGTGTGTCATGGAAGGATTGCCTGAAACTGCAGAGAGACGTTGGAGTACAACAGCACAGAGATGAACAACATCTGGACTGAGGCCAGGTTATCACTGGACTTAGGTTTTCACTTCTTTTTTATTTATCTATTTATTTTTGAGATGGAGTTTTACTCTTGTTGCCCAGGCCGCAGTGCAGTCTCACTCACTGCAACCTCTGCCTCCCGAGTTCAAGCAATTCTCCTGTCTCAGCCTTCCTAGTAGCTGGGATTACAGGCACCCGCCTCCACTCCCGGCTAAATTTTGTATTTTTAGTAGAGACGGGGTTTCATCATATTGGTCCGGCTGGTGACCCGCCTCCGCTCCCAAACTGCACCTCTTATTAAGCAATGAGTTTATAGAGAACTTGAAATACAGGGAGGATCACACAAGACTTCTGTCTCTGGCTACAGTAAAGCAGCCTGTATCAGACTCAGCATCTCGCCCGAGGACCTACAAAACCTGGACACCACTATACAGTGACTGTTTGCAAGCAATGCACAATTCATGCAAACTTGAAAACTTTGGCCGGACGCGGTGGCTCCCGCCTGTAATCCCAGCACTTTGGGAGTCCGAGGCGGGCGGATGACGAGGTCAGGAGATGGAGACCATCCTGGCTAACACGGTGAAACCCCGTCTCTACTAAAAAGTACAAAAAAACTAGCCGGGCGTGGTGGCGGCGCCTGTAGTCCCAGCTACTCGGGGAGCTGAGGCAGGAGAATGGCGGGAACCCGGGGGGCGGAGCTTGCAGTGAGCCAAGATGGCGCCGCTCACTCCAGCCTGGGCGACAGAGCCAGACTCTGTCTCCCCCACAAAAAATAAAAATAAATAAAAATAAATAAAATAAAAATAAAATAAAATAAAAAACTTTAAGAGAAGAAAATCACTCGGTAAGCTCATATGGACTACCCTGGTGGCACCTTCTAAGCCGTGACCCTCAAAGAGCGGAGGGCAGCCGTCCCACTGGGGAAGGTGACAGAGGGTCTCACGCAGGTAGGATCTGGGGGAAGGAGCGGAGGGCAGCCGTCCCACTGGGGAAGGTGACTGAGGGTCTCACGCAGGTAGGATCTGGGGGAAGGAGCGGAGGGCAGCCGTCCCACTGGGAAGGTGACTGAGGGTCTCACGCAGGTAGGATCTGGGGGAAGGAGCGGAGGGCAGCCGTCCCACTGGGAAGGTGACAGAGGGTCTCACGCAGGTAGGATCTGGGGGAAAGAGTGCTGGGAAAGGGGCTGTCACCCGTCTGCGTGGGATTCTCCCTCGGTGTTTGGATGACTCTTGAGTTCAGGCTCTGGGAGACCCGGCAGACAGTAGCTCCTGGATGAAGAAGAAATTTTATAAATCACAGTGTGTTGAAGAGACACGGCAGTTGGTGCCCAATGAAAAGGGAAACAAGTGTTGAACATTCTGAGAATTCAGGTGAGACTCCAGCAGGAGCAAATCGTTTCAATGGGTACCACACCCAGCCAATCAGGACGAAATGGAAATTAACTTGTCCTAACAAAGCATAAAGACTAACACCAGGTCTGAATGGACTGAGGTGTTCCCTGGTGAATGTAACTCTCTGCTAGAACAAAATTCAATACTTTTTCAGAAAAAAACTACATAGATCAATAAAAAAGTGGAATTATATATGATATATAATCATTTTTGTATTTATGTAACTTTATATTTTATATATACTTTCTGAAAGATATGTGTGTGTGTACATGTATGTGTCTGGGTGTGGGGTGTGCATAAAAGAAACTTTTCTCAACCCATTTTTAGAGACCAGTATAATCTTCATCTAAAACGTCAAGGGCAGTACCAGAAAGGAAGAGCCCAGGCCAACACTTCTCATAAACCTACACATAAAAACTCTTAACTAAATACCAGCAAACAGAATCCAGGGTATATAAAAAGGATACTACATCACAACAAATTCAGATGAATTTTAGTAATACAAGGTTGATTCAATATTAAAAACTTAATCCCTTAATTCATCAGATTAACACAATGAAGAGATACACATATGATAACCTCATAAGATGCAGAATAGGATATGATACAATATTTAACACCAATACCTGGTGAAAAACCTCCAGCAAAGTCACAACAAAAGAAAACTTGAATAGTGAAAGGCACATTTGAGGAATTTCTACAGCAGATATCATACTTACTTTTGGAAATACTGGCCACTTTGCCACTGGCATCTGGAACAAGGATGTCTAATTTCACTGTTTCTGTGCAATATTGTCTTGTATTCCTTTGATAGGGCAATTAAAATTATAAAGCTTACAAAGAAAATTCCATAATTGTATACATGGAAAATCAAAATACTCTACAAACAAATCATTGCTTGAGTAAGTACAGATAAAAAAGGCATAAGACTCAAGGGCAATATAGAGAAACTAACTATCTCTGCATCACAGGAGCATAAGAAGTAAAGATGTAAAATTAAGTCCAACAAATAACTGCAAGTTCTCTACCCTGAAAACTTTGAAATATTTCTGGTAAAATAAATTTAAAACCTAAATGAGTGAAAAGATATTCCATTTTCATGGATTGGGGAATATGTAATATTGCTAATACATTCATTGTATTCAAATTGATTCATAGTTAATTTATTCTCAGTCCCAATTTAAGCAGCTTTTTCTCCCTCAAAGGTATTTAACACGCTGATTTTAAAATTTATAAGGACATTAAAAAATCATAAAATAGCCAAAATAATTTTACAGGAAAATAATGAAGTACTTAATTTCTTTGTCTATAGCTGTATATTTTCCTGTTGTTAATATAGTTGCACCAGATTTTTGTAATTTATTGTTTTTAACATATTTTTGTTAAGTCAAGTTTAGCCTAAAGCTGCCTCCTTACATATTTTAAGTTTGGCCTGAAGTTCTCTGTAAATGGTGAACTACAACAAGAGAGGTACTTCAAGAACAATAAAGTTCTTTATCCAAAATAAAAATATATTTTAAATCTATGTGCTCAAAGGTTCAAAGATACATAAAATAAATATTGGCAGCATCAAAGGAGACATGGGAAGATCAATAATTACAGATGGAAACGTTAACATGAGCCCCTCGAAATCTATAGAAAAGTAGATACAAAATATGGCCGGGCGCGGTGGCTCACGCCTGTAATCCCAGCACCTTGGGAGGCCGAGGTGGGCGGATCACAAGGTCAGGAGATCGAGACCACGGTGAAACCCCGTCTCTACTAAAAATACAAAAAATTAGCCGGGCGCGGTGGCGGGTGCCTGTAGTCCCAGCTACTCAGGAGGCTGAGGCAGGAGAACGGCATGAACCTGAGAAGCGGAGCTTGCAGTGAGCGGAGATCGCGCCACTGCACTCCAGCCTGGGCGACAGAGCGAGACTCCGTCTCAAAAAAAAAAAAAAAAAGAAAAGTAGATACAAAATATATTAAGATAGAGGAGACTTGAACAACACCATTAGCAAACAAGCTTCTTGATATGCTATGATACATATATGCATATACAAACATGTATATGATACATTACTGTATCTAATAATGGAATTAAAATTATTTTTAAATAGTCTTAGAACACATACCAGTATTTTCCACGTGCTGGTTTATAAAGCATTTCTTAACAAATTTTTAAAAATTGAAATCATTTAGGCCATGGGTTTTGACTACAGTAGAGTAAGCTAGAAATCAGTAACAAAGATAAGCAAAACTTCCTCACAGATTAGAAATAAAGAAATATACTTTTAAATAAACCCTGATTAAAAATTCAAATGAAAACATAAAAAGTATTTTAAATGAATCATAAAGAAATTTCAAAATACCAATATATGTGAATGAAAGTAAATTAATGCTCAGTGGGGAATTTATAACTATAAATAAATATATTTAGAAAAAAGAATACTGAAAGTAAAATATCTTACCTTCTATTTAATGAACCTAAAAAAATGGCAGCAAAACAAACTATAAAAGCATCTGTACAATGAAGAAAATAAGGATAAGAGGAGAAATCAATGAAAGACAAAGTGAATGTTTTCTGCCCTAATAATATCTATAGTGTTTATGTTAATGTAGAGTCTTTAACCACTTATTTATTTTTAAATAGTGGCATATAGGTATTTGAGAAATATTGATCATCAAGACAGAGCAGCATGGCATACATGAAATAAATTGTTTTTTGCAAAAATCTGGCATATTAGTTAAATATTTGTAATCTGTATACAGATTTTTTCAACCAAATGCATGGATCAAAAATATGGTATTGGAGAGCAAACTTCTCATATACGCAGGCTCTGCAGGGCTGACTGAGTTACTCGAGTATCCACAAATTTGGATATATGTGAGAGTCTTTGAACCAATCCCCCAATGCCCCTTGAGATTCATTGCTGGATTTAATGAGAAAAACTATCCAATGGTTTACATATCAAATCATGCTCATCAACAAAAGACACATTTAATTGATTGTGTCAATATTGACACATTTATTGACATGCTTTAACGATCAACTAGGTTTTCAATAAATCAACAACCTTCATATCCCTTCCCACAAAGATCCAAAAATGTCATTCGAAAGATTAAATACAATTTTGAGCTTCATTCTCACTCAACTAAGCATTTAAATTCCCCTTTGGTAAGCAAGACTCAAGGAACTGGGTCACAGCCTGTTTGAATACAGATAGAGAATGCCAATCGTAATTTTGTTCATCTTCCAAAGGATCACACTGGAGGTTAATAGAATCACACAGAATAATGAAGGAGAATGTCCAGATACATTTTATTAAGGAAACATGACCTCTTAAAATTCAATTATATGTGTTCTCAATAAAAAAGTTTAACTCAATTATAATGATTTGTCAAAACTCTGCATAATTAATCATTGCAGAACTCCAAATTCATGATGGCATTATTCTGAAATCTGCTCACTTTAAAAATGTGATTGGAAAACAAATCCTTATTATCTAATTCGTGAACCCTTTAGAGTATCTATCAGTTAAAACTTTTGCAAAGTCCTTGTTAATTCATTTTACATTTTAACATTCCATTAATGAAATATGTAAAATTATGATAGTTTCTTCTTCTGTAATTGTGGGTGCACCGAAAAGAAGTGATTAGATTCCTAGTGATGTTCTATTATATATTATACACTCTTTTTTCCTAATTTTTCTCTATTTTTCCCTAATAATATTCGCCACACTCCCATTGCCACCTTTTTTTTTTTTTTTTTTTTAACATACTGGTTATTCTTATTGTCAACCTACTATAGGTTTTATTTACACATACAATTATCTACTGCAAAATTATGCTATCTCTAAACCACCCTATGCTGCAGGGATGAGTTTTCTTGCCTTCTGGCATTTGTGTGGATTCTGGCTCTGACTGCAAATGTCTTTCCCTCCCCTGATCTGGTGGGGTTCCCATCATCATTCAGGATTCAGTTATGAGGCCACCTGTTTTTCAAGGGAGCATATTCTGAGCCTCTTTTATGTGAGTCTCTCTGCTTAGTCAGACGGTACCATTTTTATATAAAATCCCATTATTTCTGCAATTTGAATTCCCCGTGTTCTTGCCGATACCTACCGCCAGGTTGTAAGGCAATTGTGCAGGCAGACTCCCTGTGCTCTAAATCACAGTTCCATCCCCAGTGGTTCGCAGAACGTCCAGCACACAGGATGGTGTCCATGATGTCTGCTGAATAGAAAACTACGACATCTGTGAACTTTCCCAGCAGAAGTCTAGATGTAGCTGTGATCCTGTTTCTGGGACTGTTTGGATCACGAAAGTCTCCTCTGTGACCTGAATTTCCAGTCCTGCTTAAGATAATTAAACCTTAAGAATACGAAAATCTTTATTTTGGCTTGTTTCATTTTGCTCCAGATTAAAATAAAGCAGCAGCTCCTTCAAAATTCATCCAGTAGCCCAGGTACCTAATATATTCAACCTCAAAACGTTATAAAGCTGCTATATTTTGGACAAAGAATTGCTGTTATAAGAAAAATTTATTTTTCCTTAAGATTTTTTGAAATTGCAGGCTATACCAATTATACTTTTATTTTATTTCTAAATGCCTTAATGAAAGAAATATGCAAAACATCAACAGCTATGAAACAGTAAGCCTGTGCAGATACCTTGGTGAATTTATTTTATTATGAATTTATTATAAGTATAAATATATTTTTGTAGCTGTAGCATTTGAAGCCCTCTGGCTGTAAGGAGCAAAATGCTTTCTTTTTAAGTATTATTTATAAGGGGCAATTTTCTTTAAAGGTCTTTTTAAAAATGTGCTTTCTTATTGACATTTCACTCCAAGCATTAATTTTTTTTTTTTTTTTTACAAATTCACATTTTAAAATTGATATCTAGTGATTAATGATTCGCCTCTTTCTCCTCTAATGCCATTTTCCTCATGGTATTCATGCATATGTAAAGTTCCTCAGCTCTGGAATCAGCTCTCGCCCCACTAGAGGCAAGCACTTTAAATTCTTTGTGTGTTTTCTCTGGTTGTTTCCAACATGTCTCCAACATGCCAGTCAAGAAACAGAACATTAGCTACTCGGGAGGCTGAGGCAGGAGGATCGATTGAGTCCAGGAGTTAGAGGTTGTAGTGCACTATGTTTGCACCACTGCACTTCAGCTCAAGAGACAGAGCAAGAGAGCAAGACCCCATCTCTAACAATAACAACAACAAAAACCAACAGGCTGGGTGGAATGGCTCACGCCTGTAATCCCAGCACTTTGGGAGACTGAAGCAGGTGGATCACAAGGTCAAGAGATTGACCATCCTGGCCAACATGGTAAAACCCTGCCTCTACTAAAAGAAAAAATACAAAAAATTAGCTGGGTATGGTGGCGCACACCTGTAGTCCCAGCTACTTGGGAGGCTGAGGCAGGAGAATGGCTTGAACCCAGGAGGCAGATGTTGCAGTGAGCCAAGGTCATGCCACTGCACTCCAGCCTGGGCGACAGAGCAAGACTCCACCTCAAAATAATAATAATGATAATAATAATAATATTTATATTGTTGTATCGTGACTCACAATTGCACTATGGACTGCATTTGCCTGCTTACTCTAATAATAAAGCTATCCATTATAAAACACATAAATTGTATTTTATATCGCTATTATTAGGGAGAAGGAAGTCTAAGGTAAGAATTTATTCAAAAGTTGATAATTTGAGGATCCACCTTTATTTATCATCATCATCTCCTGTGCTCAAATAATCCCCAAGGGAAATCCCAGTCATAATTTAATAGCTTTGCATCTTTGGGGCATTTTATAAACTCTGCTAATCTCAGGGTCCCAAGCAATTGTGTTTAGGATATCCGCCCCAAACAAAGTTTTTATTACTTGAGGGCATGTGAAGTGGAATGATCCAGCCCCGGTCTGGGCACATACAGACATGCTCAGTACACAGGTGTTACCTGCCCATCCACTTACTTTTCTCAAGTGAAACAATCGTGCTGCCTTTTAAGGTCCTAGTGCATATTATCACTAAGTAAATTTAACAGAGAAGCGTAATGCTTTCTAGGGGGCTTTACATGATACCAAAGAGTCTGAAAAAAGTGAAGTCCAAATTAATGAATCCATAATCGTAGAAAGAAAGATAACTCTTATTTGGAGACAGGGAGCCTGGCATTGTAGTTCCTAAACCATGGCAAATGCGATCACCCCTAGAATTCTGTAGAGTATCAGAAAATAAACCCAAACACTGCTTATATGTCTGCCACAGGCTTTCAAAATGTGATTTTTATCCTAAAGGTAAAACCCACAGAGGCAACAAAGTAGCAAATATGCCTAAGCTGCTTTTAAACTGTATTCTTTCAGGGAAGACGTGAAAGTACAGAATTAAAACGCTTAGCTTGTTTGTAAAGAAATTTAAGGCCTCATAAAGGTAGCATGTTTTACTTTGAGAGAGGGAAACAGGTGTTTGATTTCTAACTGGAACAACAGCCACCCACACTTCAAAGTGGGGTTGAAAATACTTCAAACAGCAGGCAGCCGCCTTAAGCAGTTTCCACCTGCAAGCTGCTCCTGCCATTCCCTTTCCTCCAGCAGGATTGTGAGTCAGGCACTGGGGCAACAAAGCAGCGGGAAGATTCCTGGGGATGATGGAACCAGCTTGTGGAGAGGCAGCAGGAAGGTGCTCCACTCACTCCTCCACTCTGAAAGGGCCCCTCGGTTTTCTGCAGCTAGGATCAAGTCACCTGGAGATCACCCTCTTCGTCCCTTAGTGAACTACGTATCCTCTCTTCACATCCAGACCTGCCATTCCTCCTGCAAACATTTATCAGGTAAATTAGGAAATGCCATCATTCTGTGTATCCAGAGGCTATGGAAATTACATGTAAATACCCCAAACTGCAAATCACAGCTTCTCTGTGCTAGTTTGTTAGTTGGAATCAAATCTAGCTTCCAACAGAATGCAAGAACTGCAAAATATAAAATCTTAAAACATCCAGTTTTATTCTGCCAAATTTGCTGGTTAGTTGGTGGTGGGATCTATTATTGTAAAATAAGGGACAGGTGTGTGGCACATTTTCTTCTTGTACCTGTATCTGAAGAAACATTTAAATCAGGAAACCTAAGCAGATGTAGAAGCAAACAAAAACCCTGTGCTCTCTCAGTTCAGAAATGAATCTCTGTATATACATGTTATTTTTAAATATTTAGTTGATAAAGATTGTATATACTCAAGGTGTGCCATATCCTTTGACACATATTGTGTAGGATTTTCACAATCCAGTTAATTACCACATCCACTGCCATCCATGCTACGCATTAGAGCTCCAGGACTTGTCCCTCTTATAACTCAAATTTTTTACCCTTTAGGCCTCATCTCCCAATCTTCCCCACTCCCTGTAGCCTTGGTATCCACCCTTCTGCTCTCTATTTCTATGAGTACAACAATTTTAGATGCTACATGTAAGTGTGATCATGCAGTATTTGTCTTTCTGTGCTTGGTCTGTTTCACTTGACCTAATGTCCTCCAAGCTAATCTATGTTGTTGCAAATGGCAAGATTTCCTTGCATTTTTAATGGCTGAATAATATTCCATTGCATGTGTATACATATTTTAAATTATCTTGTGGAAAATGTAAACTATGGAACCAAAGGTGGAGATGGGATCTTAATATGCTAAAATCGACACATCACTATTATTCAGAAGAATATAACAGAATTCTGACAACATAACATTCACTATGTGTAGAATATAATTAACTCAGAGATTCACTGCTACCAGACCACACGACGAGAAATGCTGAGGGAAGTTGTCCAGGCTGGGGAACATAGATCTGGAGAAACAAGATGTATGAGTATTGAAATGATGAGTGTTGAAAATGGCAACAATTTGTATAATCTGAAGATGCCTTTATTTCACATGTATTATTCAATGATTTTTTGTTAAATATAAAATTCTGATTTGACCGTTTTATTTCTTTTATTTGTATTTTTTTCTTTTCTTTTGGTATTTTGTTCAGAATTTCTACTTGTTCTACTTGTTGGTTTGTTAAAAGATCACTCCTCCACAGCCGGGCAAGGTGACTCATGCCTGTAATCCTAGTACTTTGGGAGGTCAAGGCTGGTGGATCACCTGAGGTTAGGAGTTTGAGAACAGCCTGGTCAACACTGCAAAACCTTGTCTCTACTAAAAATAAAAAATCAGCTGGGCATGGTGGTGCACGCCTGTAGTCCCAGCTACTGGGGAGCCTAAAGCAGGAGAATCATTTGAACCTGGGAGGCAGAGGTTGCAGAGAGCCGTGATCACGCCACTGCACTCCAGCCTGGGCGACAGAGCAAGACTCCATCTCAAGGGAAAAAAAAAAAAAAAATCACTCCTCTATATCTGAAATATAACTTCAAATACTGGTATTTGACAAAAAGCATAAAATTGTCCATTGAATATTACATATATAAATCTGTTAGATAAAGAGCCAACTGAAGCAAGATGACGTGCATAGTTGCCCTTGTTAAAATAGCCACTTGAAGCAGTTACATAACAAAACTCAGAATGACAGAACGGTGTGTACAACTTAGGATTTGTAATGAAGAATGAGAATACAATTATATTAAGAACATGCAGAAATAAGCAAGAGTCCCAGAAAGAAAAAGATGCCACCCTGAAATGGAGCAATTGTGGGGGGTTGATAAAGGGATGATATGCGTGGAGAACCAGTGAGAGGTGTAAACTATCCCAGGGTTAGCAAAAGAGAGGGACTGATGCCTTCCTGATGAGGTGAAGACAAGACGAGGGAACAGGTACTGGAGCCCAGGAAGGTCTGTTGCTGGAGCGACAGCTCTAGGAGAGGCGTCTCCTGCGGATGGTCACAGCTGCCATCAAGCACGCTGCTCTGCAGCTCCACCTGCTGGTGCCTCCCATTCCTTGCGCATGACCACACTTTGGAGGGAACACAGTCACGCCCACCCTGCCCATCACATCAGCGCCCCAGGCCCGGGGCAGAGGAAAGAAGGGTGCACCGCTGATCCAGCCAGCTCAACAAATTACACCCAGAACAAACTATGAGCATGCCCTAGTTTCCAGAACTAGAACAAAATACTAAAGCCCAGAAGAACTTAGTTTCTCAATTTCCATAAGGAAAGAACAGTGAAATTACATTACTTTCTTCATTGTGTCTATTCAGCAAGTAGATAGCTCTTTTTCCTTATTTTCCCTGTTTCTAGAGGTGCTAATGGTATCCCTTTGTACGTAGCTATATATGCAAGATTCCACTGAATAATATATATGGCTTAAATCTCTGCAGACCTAGATACTCAGGAAATATTTATTGACTAAATTAATGAATAAGTACAAAGAAATGTAATACAAATATTTATAACTATTATAAGGCACTAGGATTATCTAGCAAATTACTTATGTAATCATATAAAAAATACAATATTTCTGGCCAGGTGTGGTGGCTCACGCCTGTAATCCCAGCATTTTGGGAGGCCGAGGTGGGTAGATCACCTGAGGCCAGGAGTTCGAGACCAGCCTGACCAACATACTGAAACCCTGTCTCTACTAAATATACAAAAATTAGCTGGGTGTGGTGGCATGCCTGTAATCTTAGCTACTTGGGAGCCTGAGGCAGGAGAATCACTTGAACCCAAGAGGCAGAGGTTGCAGTGAGCCAAGATCGCGCCATTGCACTCCAGCCTGGGCAAAAAGAGCAAAACTTCATCTCAAAAAAAAAAAAAAAGAAATATACACACACACACACACACACACACACACATATATATACACACACTATATATATATAATATTTCTATATACATGTGATAGAGCATATATAATCTAGTTAGACATAGACATCTGCACCTTACTACATTCACTGATGCTTCAAGGGCTCGGGAAGGAGGCATTGGTTATGCCCTCTACCCCTACTTCTGTCTCTTCTCAAATAAGGACAGGCTTCTTCCAGCTTCTGCTCTGTCCACACACTGCTAACCCCAGTGGCCAGGGACTCAGAACTCACTGACCTGTGTGGTCGGTAGAGTTTGGGGTTAGGACGCAGTGTATACAGCCATCTTGTTTCACTCATTGATAGGAGGTCCACAGCATTCTTTTCCAACCTTCTCTCCCTGTTCCTGCCTTAGGGACAGATGCCCAGCTGGGGAGGACACTCAGCCCTACTCCTTGCCTTCCGTGTCTCCCTGTTCCTGCCTTAGGGACTGGTGCCCAGGTGGGGAGGACACTCAGCCCTGCTCCCTGCCTTCCTTCTCTCCCTGTTCCTGCCTTAGGGACAGGTGTCCAGCTGGGGAGGACACTCAGCCCAGCTCCCTGTCTTGTCCTGCTCCTGCAGGTGCCCTGTGCTGACTCTGGGTAAGGAGATGCTAGGGTGCTCAGTGGAGCCTGCTTCCCCAAGCCTGGGATGCCACCCCAGATCTGAGGGTGACCTAGGCAGAGACTGAAGGGGAGGGAAGGAGAGGCCTGCTGTACACTGGTTCTGGCTGCATTTTCCGGGCCAACTTTTCACAGTGGCTGAAAAGACAAACCTAGTTTCACTTGCTATTGATAAAATGGATACTTTCTTTGCCAAGCTGTATCACTCAGTAGACCTGGGAAGAAACAGAATATCAGAATGGAGGGACAGGGAATGGGACCCTCAAATTTCTAAAATTTTTTACAAATTTCTAAAAGTTTTTACAAACGATTTAACTTTTACCAAGTCATGATTACAGCTAGAAAATCCCAAACTTCCTTTTCAACTCCAAAAATCTGTAAACCTACAAATTGTTAAAGTGGGAAAATATTTCCTCAAATAGAAATGAGACAAAAAGATTATTGGCTGGGTGCGGTGGCTCATGCCTGTAATCCCAACACTTTGGGAGTCTGAGGTGCGTGGATCACCTGAGGTCAGGAGTTTGAGACCAGACTAGCCAACGTGGCGAAACCCTGTCTCTACTAAAAATACAAAAAGTAGCTGGGTGTGGTGGCGCGTGCCTGTAATCCCAGCTACTCAGGCGGATAAGGCAGGAGAATTTCTTGAACCCAGGAGGCAGAGGTTGCAGTGAGCTGAGATCACACCACTGCACTCCAGCCTGGGTAACAGAGTGAGACTCCAACTCAAAAAATATATATTAATTATTGTTAATAATGATTACATATTAGCATATGTTTATTGAAATATACTAAATATCAATAGCCTAATAGCTCACATTAAAATATTTTCAGCAGTATTTTGGAAGATCACTCTTTTGTAAGGTTTTATATGGTCTTCATTTTTAATCCAACATCACTGGTTGACTTTTCCCCAGATATTTTCATATAATCCCCACTAACACTCTGTCATGAATTAATAATTAAAATATATAATCCTGTTTTAATTCCTTGCTTGTTTCCCTAAATTCCTTGCTATTTATTCATGGACAACAGAGCATGATATTTGCATTTTAATTAACTTTTTTGTAGTTAATACTCATTCGTTATTACCTTTGTATCTGTTCACAAACAACAGCTACTCCCTAATCTATTAAGCTATACGTGGACTCCATGATGGCTTTATCTTACAATTTCTCATTCAGTGGAGGAAGCGTTTAGAGGCTTGCTTTCTTTCTTTGCCAAATGTTTTAAATCACGGCTCATACTTCAGCAATGCTCACCCTATCAACCTGCAAAACCCACTGTTTTTCCACTTAAAGTTCAGATAAGCCTGTGGAGTTTGGGGGGCCACAAGGAAATTAGTGGGGCGCTAATCATGAGAAACACACTCACCCGTCCGAACCCAAACAATGGACTTAGAGGCACGAAGAAAAGCGAAAGTGAGACTTTTAATAGCGGTCTTGCAAGACCGCTGTCTGGTGGGCAGGCACGCTCAGTACAGTTACAAGCAGCAGTTCAGCCCCCAGTGCGCAGGTCCCTCTCCCGCTTCCTCATAGGCTGAGCACTCCAGGGCCACAATCTTCCCGGACGTCGCCTATTGGTCGTTGGGTTGGGGCTTTTAGGTGTTTCCTTTAGGGTTGGCTCGCTGCATTTTGTTGCATCCCATAATGCTTTGCAACCACAGTCAGCTGGGGGACTTTTAAAGTATTTGACTTACCACCTAGGCAGTCAGGCCAGCTGACGAGAATAGATAAAGCGAGCTATTTTGCAGGCTAGTAAACTTCCATTCTAGACTAAACTCTTGGGTTTGGGTGAGGGCAACTAAGAGTCCCCCCCAGCTCCCCACAAGCAGGCTCCGGCTGCGAAAGGAGGAGCCTAGTACATTCCATTCTTCCGTAGTTTGCGGGCCCAACCCTATTCGAGGCACTTTTTTCTTGGAAATGAGCCATCATATACATTATTTCCTACATAACCAAACCCCTTCAGTGAGTTAATCATGCTCTCACTTTGCACAATAAGATCTTTTCATTTGATGATATGCAGAATCAATATCACTTCAATGTAAATTTACAATCTATAGCTTTCCTTTGTTATGGACCCTTAGTCTGCAGGGCAGCTAGAGCTTCTTCTTCTTGTTTTTATTTACTTTTTTCTTAGTGATGGATCAATTCTGTAACATTCCTGAAATATGGCCTCGTGCAACTTCAGCCTCATTATCTTCAATAAAGGCCACAAATGCTGCAGTCAATAATAACACCCAGCTAGACTGGTCAATACATGGGCTGTAGACAGGTTGTGAAAGGCTTTTATAAACACTGGATTTAAAATAAAAGCAGTTTTATTATCTGCTTATCCAAGACATTATCTCATTTAATTTTTAAAATATTAAAACCATAACTTCACGCAAATATAAAATAAAACCATGCCAAAGATTTTATTTAGCTCAATTAATGAGCAAACCAGTGAGGTGTTAAAACTAGTTCACACTCTGGGAGGCTGAGGTGGGCAGATCACGAGGTCAGGAGTTCGAGACCATCCTGGCCAACATGGTGAAATCCCATTTCTACTAAAAATACAAAAATTAGCTGGGCGTGACGGTGTACGCCTGTAATCCCAGCTACCTGGGAGGCTGAGGCAGGAGAATCGCTCGAACCTGGGAGGTGGAAGTTGCAGTGATCTTCCCACTGCACTCCAGCCAGGGTGACAGAGTTAGACTCTGTCTCAAACAAACAAACAAACAACAACAACAAAAAACTAGTTCAAACATCCTTTGGGAGGCAGGAAATATAGAGACTATTTAATGAAGGATTATTAGGATATGACTTCCGTGCTATATTCAAACCTGGTTTATGAGATCATCCTTTGGGTTATCTTCCCTACTGGGCAAAAATTATTTGCATCTCTACCAGAAAAAAATAACTTTATAAATAACTCTCTTTCCCTGCAATGTTAGAAAATAGCCCATTCAATTTAAATAAAAATCAATTGAAGTCTTAAGCCTAAGAGCACCTTTTTACAAGTTTCAGACAATTTTTCTGACCAAGTACTTTTAACAAGTAAAAGGAAAAAAAAATAGTATATCACAACAAGGAAATGGTGGCTTCTGTGGTAAACCAGTCAGTCCCAGACCCATCCAAACAGGAAACCCGGGTCTCCCTCAAGCTTCCAGTTACTTTGTGAAAACATATTCCCAGTGCTGTCAGAGCTCTTATTTTCTTTTTAATTTTAGAAAATAGAAGTGCTTTTGAAAAAGTTTTTATTTGTAAAATACCATGAAGACCAGAAAAACCCCATATCTCTTGGGTTTTTTTGGGCCCCAATTTTCATCTCTGAAACAGCTCGGAATAAACCTACCCTGGAGGAAGCTTTGTCCTGTGAGATGATAAACTTTCAGTTAACTTTTGACAATGCTCTTGTTTGCCAGAATCTGCCTCCTTGGTGTGTTGTTATTATCCCCAAAGGCAAGTTAGCAAATTAGACATTCACAATATTTATTTTCATGCAGTCACCTTGGCTTTCTTGAAACCTGAGCACTCTAAGTCAAAGCTGTAACTTCTCCATTCTTTCCGGGTCTGTTTCTTGACCCGGTTTCCTGATGCTCCTAGAAGTGTTGGTCCCTGATGCTGGGAAAAACATGGATCCCTATGGCTGGTTGAAAATCCCTGGCTTTCTTCTGTGGAGAAGCTTTGGACATTTGAGAACAAATATAGAGCTCAGGTCTCACAGCAGAGTGGAGAGCCTGGTGAATGATCCAGCCTCATATCAAACACCAGGAATTCTCCAATGAGGTACCATTTTCATACACCAGTGCCCTGGGCTTGCTGGGTTCGGGGGCAGACTGTTGAGGATGGGGAATCAGCCGCTAACACTCAAACCACCATGATCATTCAGTAGGCAGGGAGTTTTGTAAGTGTGTTCTCAGACCAAACCGAGGGTCAGGCTGTCTCTTCTCAGGGGCCAATAACGAGATGCAGATGAAATGGGAAAGAAGAGAGTAACTGGGTACAGGGAGAAGGCCAGGAAAATATCTCCACACCAACCCAAAATTACAAAGTTTTCCAGAGCTTATGTACCTTCTAAGCTATATGTCTGCGTGCAAGTGTGCATGCATCTAAAGACGTAAGTGATGAGCTACTTCTAATCTATAACTAAGGTCTGAGTCCTGAAGACCTTCCTCTGGAGCCTCCGTGAATCTACTTAATCTAGATGGGTCCAGATGTTGGGGTGATCACCATTATCTTGTCTCTTGCTAAATCATGGAGGTTTGGAGAGTTCCGTTAGACCTCAATAAAACTTGTTCGTGGAGGTCTGGGGAGTTTCTTCAAACCTCCAATAAAAACTTGTTTAATCCTAAACAGGTCCTGTTAAGAATTTCTTTGAGCCAGGTGTGGTGGCTCACACCTGTAATCCCAGCCCTTTGGGAGCCGAGGCGGGCAGATCACTTGAGGTCAGGAGTTCAACACTAGCCTGACCAACATGGTGACACCCTATCTCTACTGAAAATACAAAACTTAGCCTGGCTTGGTGGTGCATGCCTGTAATCCCAGCTGCTTGCGAGGCTGAGGCAGAAGAATTGCTTGAACCCAGGAGGCGGAGGTTGGAGTGAGCCAAGATCGCGCCATTGCACTGCAGCCTGGGCAACAAGAGTGAAACTCCAACTCCAAAAACAAAAAAGAAAAAAGTATTCCTTTGTTATCTTGTCATGCTTCAAGGCCCAGGAAAGTCCTAGGCAAAACTCTTGATGGGATTTGTTACATTCCAGCCTTTGTATGAGGGCAAGAGCTCTTTTAGCTTTTAATACTTAACCACTCAGTCAGTGCTGAAATGGTTGTTACGGAGCCTGGCCTGCCACAGGTGGAGAAAGGGTCACATTCTCCACAAAGACCCACCATGGGCCTTTCTTAGTAAAACGTATCCAGAAAGACAGACAATTAGCCTCTCCTCAGGACATCACACGGAACCCCCTGTCAGCAAGACAAGGGCTGTCTCTGCTAAAGGAAGTTCCTGCTTCAAGGCTTTCCTCTCTTGGGAGCAGTAGATCCATATCTTTCAAAGTGGCTCCTTCTCTTATCTGTTTAATTCATCTAAACCATGTAGCAGGTATGTAATTTGTGTCACGTGACTACTATTACCAGTTAGCCGAGCGTTAGTATCGTTGGCTGTAAGAAATAATTTGGAATTCCTCTATCACATCATATCAAAAACCGTGCCCCGGCATAGACCACCTCTGTATGATCCAAAGGCAGAAATGAAAAAGTAATCACACCCATCTCACAGTACCGCAGGCTCTTCTAACAGCGTGAGCTTTCTTAAATCAACCACAGAGGATGTGCTCCCCGCCAGCTGTGACGTCTTCAGTTTCTCCGTCGGATTCATTACTCCAGGTATTTTTTAATTTCAAAATAATTTGAGAAGCATTGCTCAGATTATCCAGTGACAGTAAATATAAAAAACTGAAAAAAATAAATAAATATGGAGACCAGGAATTACATTTTCATTTATATGCCAGTATTTATTGAACTTTGAATTCGTACCCAAACACAGGTCTTGCTGATGGATACAGTGGGGTTCGCAAAAGATAAAACCCATACCTTTGTGGAACTCATTTCTAACAGGGAAGACAAACAGAATATACAATATAAATTCAGCAATTGAGCATTCTTGCCTTGAAATACATGTACTCACTGAAATATTTATTACACATTCCTCAAGCAGTTCTTCAATTTTGTTTTTCATTCTCTCAATGTCTGGTTCAGAATATCATCTCTCTCCTTCCTTAACATTGCCAACCAGAATTCCAGTTTTTAGTGGACTTAGGAAATACCAATTTGTCTTCTAGTTAAGCAAATAACAAATTAACGAGTAAAGAGCTGAGGACCAAACTCTGATTTTTTTTTTTTTTTTTTTTTTTTAATCTTGCCCAAATTCCTACCTAAGGGGTCTGGAGAGTCATGCCTTACAAATCATAAATTCTCATCAGATGGGTTTTATTTAATCCATGATTTACTTTCCAACCTGACTCTGGCATAACAGTACGAGACAAAGAAGAAAATCAAAATATTTTACCCCAAAATATGTTTCTTTGCCATATTTTGAAATGGCCCTGCAAAGCTGTTCTTTAAGGGGGAAAATTTGCATCTGTAAAGAATCTCTGTTAACAAAGCTAGATCTTTTTCTTCCAGACCCTCCCAATCCTAAAGAGATTAACTAAGATCTGAATAGGAAATATTTGTCATCTATTGTCTCTAAGGGCAGCCACTATAAGGCTCCAGAAGAACTTTGGTCTCCACAATGTTTATCTTAACCTGAACATTCCCTTTCCGTCAATCCAAGGTCTTTAGACAAACTCAACCAATTATCAACCAGAAAATGTTTAAATTTACCTATAGCCTGGAAGCTCCCAGCTTTGAGTGGTCCCACCTTTCTGGACCAAACCAATGTATTTCTTAATGTATTTGATTGATGTCTCATGCCTCTTTCAATTGTATGAAACCAAGCTGTGCCCCGACCTCCTTGAGCACATGTTCCCAGGATCTCCTGAGGGCTGTGTCAAGGGCCATGGTCACTCATATTTGGCTCAGAATAATACTCTTCAAATATTGTACAGAGTTTGACTCTTTTCATTGACAGAGCAAATAACAAAACATCACTTTCTACACAGTTAAGTGCCATAGAGTACCATTCACTGCCATGGAACAGATTTTCAAGCTGACTGACCCTTTAAAGTTGTGTTTGTTAGTAGCTTACAGAATTTACAGTCCTACAGACTTACACAACATCTTTATGTTTCTGGCATCACTAGGGTATGTCTGATCTCAATAAGATTTGCTTCCAAGTTCTGCCCAAGGTTAGGCACTATCAGGCTGGTAACTTCTTTCCTACAGACCCCTAAAAGAGCTTATTAAATGTCACTGGTGCCTTTAACTGTATTGCCTGCTTCGGACCTCACAAGCTCTCCATCTTTTCACACGCCTAATCAGACTCTCCTTTCCTACACTTCCATTTTATTTGCTTTCTTTATTGGTCAATGAACATAAATTCAATTCCTAATCAATGCTTAAGGGAAGATAGTATATCTTGCCATTATAAAATCACAGGTTGATTTAACAACGCCTGGCAAAAAATTGAAAATTAAGTTTAAGAAAGACTAATGTCGTGTTGCTTGTTTACAAAATGGGAACCAAAGTTCCCATTTTAAAACTTTATAATAAAAAATAAAATTAGATAATGCAATTCCTCAACAGATGTGTTACTGCAAGCATATGTCTCTGTACCTGATCCCTCAGGGAAAACGTCTCCCCACAGTGTGCTATAAAATATCATTTTTTATGTGATGTAAAAAAATTTTAGGCCGGGCGCAATGGCTCAGGCCTGTAATCCCAGCACTTTGGGAATTCTAGGTGGGTGGATTACTTGAGGTGAGGAGTTCGAGACCAGCCTGGCCAACATGGTCAAATCCCGATTCTACTAAAAATACAAAAGTTAGCTGGGGGCAGAGGCCCGTGCCTGTAATTTCAGCTACTAGGGAGGCAGAAGCAGAAGAATTGCTTGAACCTGGGAGGTGGAGATTGCAGTGAGCCAGGATCATAGCACTGCACTCTAGCCTGTGTGACTGAGACTCTGTCTCAAAAAAAAATTAAAAAAAGAAAGAAAAGAAAAGCCAATCGCAATCGTAGGTTATACAATAGTGAGTTGAATGGGGAGGTTGCTCTCCTTGTGACCTCTGGAATAATGGCTGGCAATCATTTACCTCGGCCTACGTGTTAGCAGAATTCACTTCCCTCACATCCCCCTAACCTGGGGGTCTTTCATTTAGTCTGAGGAGGGGTAGTTATTATTTAAACTATAAACTAAATTTCTCCCAAAATTAGCTTGGCTCAAGCCAAGGAATGGCCAACGGCAGTTTGGAGGCTAAACCAAAGATGAATGTTGGTTAGATCCAATCTCTCACTGTCGGTTATAATTTTGGCAGAGGTGGTTTCATTGACCCCATTTCTCTGGGTTGTACCCCCTGAAGTGAATTATATTCCAGCCTTCGCTGTTAGACTTTCCTGGGACACTTTTAAATATGATGCAATGACTAAAGTCTTCAATATGATTCCTCTAGAGCACCAGAGTTCTGTAAACTGGGTGGAGGTGAAAACTTGTTTTCTAGAGTTCTTTGATTTCTGTAGGTTCCATTCCTCGTAAGTCCCTTCATTCAGAAAGTTGGGAAAAGGAGCTGATAACTCCAAGATCAGTATCACACTCTCTGAGTCCGTCCCCGAGCACAAGAGAAGGAAAACATGTCAGAGATAAGCTCTCTCACCCAATTCCAGTTAAGTTGCTCACTTGATTAATTGATGTTCATCTGAACCCAATTTCGGTCTTTCTCTGAATTTCTAAAACCTTTCTCTGTGCTCTCTGAAAGTATCAGTTGATTATCAGCCAAAGTTGCCATATCTTCAACACTTTCTCTGAAGGCTTTCTTCCCCTTATCTAACCTTCCTCTCACCAAAGGACTTTACTTCTCCTCCACCCTCTAAAGTCAGCACCTCGAAGACCCGCTCCCACACCCTGAGGCCTTGGCAGTGGAGTCCACAAGTTGTTTGCTTGTTGTTGCTGTTTTCACACCATTTTTCCTCCAGCCTCTCTAAACCACTCTATGTCATCATTTGAAATAAGCAATTCATTTTGAGTTAACATAAAATGAAGATTTGATTGTTACGTCATTGCTCACATTCAATAAAACGTTACCATTTGCCTTATGAAGGGCAGTTGTTAAGGCTGTTCGCAGTTACATCGGTGAGGAAGACGTATATTAACAATTACATACATTTAATTGTTGAGCCTTTGGGTTTAACCTTTTAAATAATATTTCTTCCATAAAATAACCTTCCTCATTTTGTTTTTGTCAGCACATTTTATATCCCTTTAAATGGCCCCCTTTTGTATTGCCCCGATAAATCCTTAATTTGTGTCCAAATGCTTTAAAAGCTGCAATCACTCATCCGCTGAACCAGCCTTTATACCAGACCTGTGTAAAGTGCTGAGGATGCAAAAGTCTGGAGACACATAAAATGGGCTGAGCACCTCCCAGCATAGGCTCGCAGCTTTACTTATGTGTTACAGATAAAAATTATCTCCCCGGGCCGGGCACAGTGGCTCACGCCTGTAATCCCAGCACTTTGGGAGGCCAAGGGGGGTGGATCACAAGGTCAAGAGATCGGGACAATCCTGGCCAACATGGTAAAACCCTGCCTCTACTAAAAATACAAAAATTGGCCAGGCATGGTGGTACACACCTGTAGTCCCAAATACTCATGAGGCTGAGGCAGGAGAATCACTTGAACCTAGGAGCCAGAGGTTGCAGTGCACGGAGATCGCACCACTGCACTCTAGCCTGGCAATTGAGTGAGATTCCGTCTCCAAAAAAAAAAAAAAAAGTTATCTCCCTGTGATTCTTTTTTCTGGGAAACTGCCCCTGACCTATCCTACGTGGTTGGGTGGAGCTGGCCCTGTCATCATTACCTGGCTCACATCCTGCCCGGAGACCACAAGGACGGAAACAAGCTGCAGACCCACCAACCAGACCTTGCTCACCTCTCTTTTCAGAACTGACCTGTGATTTCTGACTGTCTTTGGGATTGCATGTGTGAAATGAAAGATCTTAGCCAAAGTAAATTTAGCAGAGTTTAACTGAGCAAAGAACAGTTTGTGAATTGGGCAGCCTCCCGAGCCAGAGGAGGTTCAGAGAGACTCCATCCGGCACAGCTACCTGGTGGAAGATTTATGGGCAGACGAAGGAAAGTGGCGTACAGCAAGTGGAAGTTGAGGCACAGACAGCCAATCGATTACAGCTCGGCATTTGCCTTCTTTGAACATGGTTTTAAAAGTTGGTCCCCTTTTATTGGCCAAAACTTGATGATTGTTACAAGAATTGAAACTGCCTTTGCAAAATTATGACTGAGACAGTGAAAGAGATCCAACTTAATTGATTCTATCTTGCTTCTAACCTCCAGGTTGTCCTTCGTCATTCCTGGGCGTAGGCTGAACTAACTTTGGGAGGAACTTAGTTTATAGTTTATAGTTTAAAGCCAAGATGATAGCAGCCCTTTCCCAAAGCAGACTTTCTTCTTGCCTGGAGACCAGATGGTCTTTGTAGGACTCACATTAGCCATGAGATTAGAAATTATGGTTTTGGAGTCACTCAGCTGGAGGCAACAAGATTCTGACCCTCCCTACACTGCTCCTAAGATCAGTGCTTGAGAGATTTTACAGACCCTGCACTTGATGGATCCGCTGGCACCACCGAAATCGATAAGCTGGCTCATCTGATCTGGCCCCCCCCAGGAAGTGACTCAGCACAAGAAGACAGCTTCGTCTCCCTGTGATTTCAGCCGGGACCAGTCAGCACTCCCGACTCACTGGCTTCCCTCTACCCACCAGGTTATCCTTAAAAACTCTGCTCCTCAAAGCTCGGAGAGACCGATTTGAGTAACAGTGAAACTCTAGTCTCCCGCACAGCCATTTCTGTGTGAATTACTCTTTCTCTATTGTAATTCCCGTCTTGAGAGATCAGTTCTGTCTAGGCAGCAGGCAAGGCAAAGCCACTGGGTGGTTACAGAGTAGGATACTGTCTGTTTAAACCTCCATTTAGGTTACAGTTCATGAAGCACAGAGAAAACTTTAGGCCTAAATAAAATATGTTAAGAAGGCAGCTTCAGGCTAAACTTAACAGGTGAAAACTGACAGTTCAATATAACCTGGAAATACTTTTTTTTTTTTTTTGAGATGGAGTCTGGCTCTGTCACCCAGGCTGGAATGCAGTGACATGATCTTGGCTCACTGCAACCTTCGCCTCCTGGGTTCAAGCGATTCTCCTACGCCAGTCTCCCGAGTAGCTGCGATTATAGGTGCTCAGCACCACGCCTGGCTACGTTTTGTATTTTTAGTAGAGACAGGGTTTCATCATGTTGGTCAGGCTGGTCTGGAACTCCTGACCTCAGGTGACCCGCTTGTCTCGGCCTCCCAAAGTGCTAGGATTACAGACGTGAGCCACAGTGCCCTGCCAGAAATACTCTTTCTGTCATGCACGTCCATGTGAAGTGACCACCAAACAGGCTTTGTGTGAGCAATAAAGCTTTTCAATCACCTGGGTGCAGGCAGGCTGAGTCTGAAAAGAGAGTCAGCAAAGGGAGATAAGGGTGGGGCCGTTTTATAGGATTTGGGTAGGTAAAGGAAAATTGCAGTCAAAGGGGGGTTGTTCTCTGACAGGCAGTAGTTGGGGTCATAAAGTACTCAGTGGGGGAGATTTCTGAGCCAGGATGAGCCAGGAAAAGGAATTTCACAAGGTAATGTCATCACTTAAGGCAAGGACCTTTTGTGGTGGAATGTCATCGGTTAAGTCGAGGCAGGGCATTTGCACTTCCTTTGTAATTCTTTAGTTACTTCAGGTCATCTGGGCGTATACTTGCAAGTCACAGGGGATGCGATGGCTTGGCTTGGGCTCAGAGGCCTGACACTTTCTGGACCTTGTTGGACATGGGGTCTATGTGCAGGAGGACAGGTCCCGCCGGGCTGCAGGGTCATCACCTGGGAGCTGGCTAGGAACGCAGACGCTCAGGCGTCCCCTTCCACCTAACCTGGCCTGAGCTGCCCGGTAACAAGCTCTCCAGCTGAGGCATGGACACACCAGAGTTAGAGAGGCCTTGATCTCAGGAGGTCAAGAAACAAAGCAAACTAACTAAATGAGGAAGACTACTTCGTGGAAGAAACATTATAAAAAAGAAGTCAAACCATAAGGATCAACAATTACATGGACATGATTGTTAATATATCTTTCTCATGAAACTAAATGCAAACAAACAACCCACAAACCCTAGAAATACCTGTTAATATCATTTCTGCTCTGAATACATCTATTTCAAAATCGAGTGCTTCCCGGGTCTCCGTGTTAGGTCAGCTGACAAGCTGCCTTTGCGGATGACTGTCTGATGACTGTGCTTTCGTCGGTGACTCAGTGTCCTGATTACTGCACCAGCCTTCTCCTGGAGTCCTCACAACGCCATGAAGGTGGATGTTATGTCTCCGCTGAACACAAAAGCAAACCAAATGGCAGGAAGGAAAAATAAGTTGCAATAAGTTGCAAAGTCGTTGCACATCTGAAATGTAGTGCAGGAGGCTTCCAAACAAAGGTTACCTGATTCCAAAACGTTGCTTTATACCTGTTGTATCTGTGACAGGAGGGAGGCCCAGTTTCCTAGAGAGGGACCCAGCAGTCCTCATTCAGGCTGTGGCTCAGGAATGTGTTCCCCAGATAAGATCAGGATGGAGCCCCCGCCAGCCGGGTGTGGCCCCGCAGTCAGTAGCTGGAGCCTCTTAGGGGGAGAAGGGCAGTGTATTCATCTGAAGCTAACAGATCCAATTGGTTTCTTTTATATCTTATAACTGCAATCCCTTTTATATGTTAAACTCCCTCTAACAAAGCAAATGGTAACAGATGGTTCATTTTTTAACACAAATTCCGTTGAAAGATAAGGCAAAGAGAAGAAAGCCAATTTACTGAACTGATTTGCAGATTAAAGTAACTGTCATTTACTGGATTTAACCTTTTAAGACCATTCATCTCATAAAACCTGCATGCCAGAAATAAAGAACATCTTCAAATGGAAAACTTCCAAGCATTTTCATTGTTATAAATTCACTTTTCAGTGAGTTTTTCTAAAAGATCGTATCTACCTGAAGGCTTCCCTTCTTTCGCTAAAGGAGTGAGAAAGTTAACATCGCTGAATAGAGGCTAAGGTTATGAACAAGGTTAATTCAGTTCTTTGAATGATTTATTATTGTCCATGGTTTCTTTCAATGAATTTTTTTAAAAGGAAAATTTACTAGCAATTTCAACTGCAAAAAAAAAAAAAAAAAAAAAAATCTCTTTACAGTTTCCCTACACATTTGATTTGGATTTTTCTTTTTAGGGGGACAGGGTGGGCGGGCAATTGTTTGCTTTTTTTTCCAAATAAATGATTGACCTACCACGCGCGGTGGGTCATGCCTGTAATCCCAGCACTTCGGGAGGCTGAAGTGGGCAGATCATGAGGTCAGGAGATCGAGACCATCCTGGCCAACATAGTGAAACCTTGTCTCTACTAAAAATACAAAAAATTAGTCGGGCGTGGTGGCGGGTGCCTGTAGTCCCAGCTACTCGGGAGGCTGAGGCAGGAGAATGGTGTGAACCCGGGAGGCGGAGCTTGCAGTGAGCCGAGATCACACCACTGCACTCCAACCTGGGCAACAGAGCGAGACTCCGTCTCAAAAAAAAAAAAAAAAAAAAAAAGTGACTGACCTAAGGGAGATTCCCCATCTAACTTGTTTCAGCGAATAGTTTTACCAAACTAATACCCGCTGCTGCACCTCAAGCACACAGCAAGTAAAGAAACTGTATACATCATGGACGTTGAGGTCTTTGTATTTGTTTTTACAACTGTTAGCCTAAACTACGTGCTAGCCCTCCTTTAACCCTCGCTCCACATCCAATCCTTCAAGATTGGTTTGCTCTTCTACAAAACATAGCTTAGACCATTTTACCTTGCTCAATACACACCCCAGACAAAGAGACCAACCTAGCCAGACTGCTGGCATAGCCTCAGAGTTGACATCATTCTGCCCCATGTTTTTGATTATGGACCTGGGCTAGCAATTGTACAATTCCGTAAGATTCTTGTAATGAAGAAATGACTTAATGCATGCAAAGCAACTGAAGCAGGAACTTGAGCTTAGAAAACTGTAAATACGATTTGGCTTCCGTTGCCATTTTGGTGGCTTGGGTCTGAGTGACCCTCCACCCCACCACTTGCCTTTCTCCCATTTCCCATCCCATACAGTTCTCGTGAATCTTCAGCACACCCATTTGTTTTGAGTGTTCAAACACATAAAAAGATGTCTGGCAACTTCCCACTTCTTATGACTTCTCAGACACCTCGGGCCAGAGCTTCCCTTAGAGGTGGAAACTTCTCACTCATAAGGTATGGGGCTAAATACCCTTTTGTCAGGTAGCTTTTTTTTTTTTCTGGTCATTAGATGTAAAGAGGCATCTGTTATCCCAGCCAATTTCCTTTATGTCAAATCTGAAAATAAACTTTTCTTCTTTAAAAAATGCATGGGTTTATTTTCCATTGCTATGTCTTCCCAAGAGAATTTGAGCTCCTGGAGCTTGGGGCCAGGATGCACTGGACCAGGCTCAAGTTCACCCTCTCAATCAGAAAGAGCTAACTGATTTTCAGGAATTTTGTGAACCAGTTGTTAAGCACAATCATCATTAAAAATTGTATCACAAAAATTAGCTGGGTGTGGTGGCATGTGCCTGTAATCTCAGCTACTCTGGAGGGGCTGAGGCAGGAGAATCACTTGAACCAGGGAGGCAGAGGTTGCAGTGAGCCGAGATCGCACCATGGCAGTCCAGCCTGGGCAACAAGAGTGAAATTCTGTCAACAACAACAACAAAATTATATAAATGAAAAATTACACAAACTGTATGAAAAACAAACAAAACAAGTACCCAGATTGCACGTCTTCCTGATTATGTTGCTATCATCCATGCGTTTGAGCCCACTGATGCCCATGGCATCTGTCGGATGGAAGGAAGCACTGTGCAAGGCTGTTCCTTGTGCGCAGAGTCTCTTCCCAGCTTTGCAGTCAGTGATGTCACGTGTGTGGCTTGACCCTGGCCACGGTGTGAAAATCAACAGCACAGAAATCACAGAAATCAGCAAATACCACAGTCAGGACTTTATTGTTTTGTTGTTTGACTAGAATTAGAAGAGTCATGAAACAATGTTAGATTTAAGATATGTCATGTTTATAGTTTGTACATTGTGAAAAATATTTTTTTAAAAATGGAGGCAATGTTTTTCCAGTGTTCAAAAATCATTAGTTTTAGTCAGGATTCTGCAGAGAGATAGAAGCAACAGAGAGAGATGGGCAGGGACTGATTTGAGGATTGGCCGAGTTGATTATGGAGGGTGAGAAGTCCCAGGACAGGCCGTCTGCAAGGCGAAAACCCAGGGAAGCTGCTGCAAATGGCTCGGTTCAAGTCCAAAGGCCTCAGCACCAAGGAAACCAATGTGATAACTCTCAGTTCAGGTCAAAGTCCTGGAAGCCTGCAAGGCCTCTGACGTAAGTTCTGAATTCCAAAGGCCACAGGACTTGGAGTTCTGATGCCCGAGGGTTGCCCTTGCTCCAGAAGAGAGAACAACAATTTTTCCTCACTCTACTCTCTTTGTTTCATCTGGGCCCCGGCTGATTGGATGGTGCCTTTCCACATTGAGGGTGGGTCTTCCCTTCTCAGCCCACTCACTCACAGGCCAGTCTCCTCTGGAAACATCTGCAGACACAGTCAGACCTAGGGAAGTCCAAGAATTCTAACCAAATGTCAAACCACCTGGGCTCCCACTCAGCAGAAGGAGGATGGGCTCAGTGACTATGAACCACTGAGACGAGCCAATGATCTACCAGTGATCTGAGTACCCCTTAATCCTGTCAAAACCAACCACCACATCCTGCAGAATGAACATCTGAGTCCACCTTAATCCAGTCAAAACCAACCACCACATCCTGCAGAATGAACATCTGAGTACGCCTTAATCCTGTCAAAACCAACCACCACATCCTGTAGAATGAAGATGGGTTATGTCATTGATAAAGTTGTGTTGTAAGTCATCATTGCTTACCTTCCCTCCCTCCCTTCCTCCCTCCCTCCCTCCCTCCTTCCCTTCCTTCCTCCCTCCCTCTTTCTCTCTTTCTCTCCCTTTCTTTTCCTCCCTCCCTCCCCCTCTCTCTCTCTTTCTCTCCTCTTTCTCTCTTTCTTTTCTTTCCTCCCTCCCTCCCTCCCTCCCTTCCTTCCCTCCCTCCCTCCCTCTTTTCTTCCTTTCTTCCTTTCTTTCCTTCTCTTTCTTTCTTTCTTTCTTTCTTTCTTTCTTTCTTTCTTTCTTTCTTTCTTTCTTTCTTTCTTTCTTTCTTTCTTTCTTTTCTTTCTTCCTTTCTTCCTTTCCTCTCTTTCTTCCTCTCTCTTTCTCTCTCTCTCTTTCCCTTCCTTCCCCTCTCTCTCTCTTTCCTTCCTTCCCTTCCTTCCTTCCCTCCCTCCCTCCCTCCCTCCCTCCCTCCCTCCCTCCCTTCCTTCCTTCCTTCCTTCCTTCCTTCCTTCCTTCCTTCCTTCCTTCCTTCCTTCCTTCCTTCCTTCCTTCCTTTCTTTCTTTCTTTCTCACTCTATTGCCCAGGCTGGAGTGCAGTCACACAATCTCGGCTCACTGCAACCTCCGCCTCTTGGGCTCCAGTAATCCTTCCACCTCAGCCTCCTGAGTAGCTGGGACTACAGTCGCACACCAGCATGCCTGGCTAACTTTTTGTATTTTTAGTTAGAGATATGGTTTCACCATGTTGGCCAGGTTGGTGTTGAACTCCTGACCTCAGGTGATCTGCCTGCCTCAGCCTCCCAAAGTGCTGGGGATTACAGGCATGAGCCACCATACCCAGCCATAGTTCTATCTTACTCTTTAACATATCTGACTGTATCAGTCAGCATTGTACGGAAATTACAGTCCTATATGCCTTTGCCAACTGCAACCACAGGTTGACTACAGATGCATGATTTTGGAAAAAATCAACAGAAATGTTATTTATCTATACATTTTATCTGGGAGAGCCAGTTGTTAAACATTTACCAGCATATACAGGGTAGGAATATTGTCTAGCTTTTCACCAATCTACTTTTTGTCTAAAGAAGTCCTGGATACACTGGTTGAGTGTAATTAATGTTTGTTACATACATGACTGGAATTTGTAATATAAGTTGGCTGAATCAAAGACATTTAAACCAAATTTATTTATTAAAATTGCTCAAGGAACATGAAATTCTGATTACTAACTGATCTATCATTTCCAAATTTCCTTTCTGGAAACCTCAACTGTCTATATCTCAAATATTTTAAAACTCACCTTCTTTAGGTAAACTTTAAAAAAAAAAATGTGTTTTACTCCTATGTAATGACACAATCTCTTTAAATTATATGTACCATGGCCTAAACATTGAGTCATTATATGTTTTCTCTGAACCTATGTGCCAAGATTTTTATTTTATCTTTACCTAGCAGACAATAAAATGTTTCTTATTTATATTGAAAAAAAAATCTTTTTTCCCCAAATTTACAGTTATATACACATTGATTTCACTTTTCCAAATCGTGTGGGGTTCTTTTCTTTCCATTCTAAGATTCTACTTTCTACCTAGAAGAACATATTAGTGTCAAGAACTGCAAGCTCACAAGACAAGTTATCTTGTCATAGTTTCATGGGTGCTGGGAGGAGACATGAAACTCTTGGTCAGAGACAAGGACAGTGCATTATTCAGAGCAATCAAACTTAGTGGAGTATGCGTGGTTTTGCGTGGTTTCCCTGAGCCCCAGCTCCTGCAGAGAGACAGAAAATGAACCAGATCACACCTGCACACACAAGAGTTTGCACTGCGGGAGGGAAATTCTGACCTTAAAAACTCAAATCTTTTATAATGGACAGTGAGCATGCCTGCCTTTTGCTCCTGAGCAAGACACTATCTTTATTATACTGGACGTTAAGTGTATCTGAAGAAAGATACTCTCTCTTCCTTCTGAAGATGTTTACCACACAAACATGACGGAAAAGATAACCCAGAATTATGAGCTATCAGACCTCACAGGTGCAGACTGCAAGAAACCCGTGGAGAATTATATCCCAGCAACTTGTGGGATAGTAAACAACAGAAATATGCCTTAAACAAGCTAAAACAAAAATGGAGCTTACTGGCTTCAGGATGCAGACTTTGTTTGCTCAAGGAGATTGCATGATAATCCTAGTGCCCATCTTCCCCTCTCTCTCTGTGTTTCTTTTCTTTCTTCCTCGTCATTTCTGAATTCTCCTAATTTGTGTGTGTTGAACTTAGTCTCTCTGGAATCACATCAATTTTCACCTTGTGGCTAAAGAGAGATAGATCTAGATCTATGTCATCCTGGGTCAGGATCTTGGAGGAAATAGTTTTCTTTTCCCCAGTGTCTATATACTAATTTCAGATATATGGCCCTGCCTGGAATATGTGCCTAATGTCAGAGCCATGATGCAACCATGAGGTACATTATTACGATTGGCCAGGCCTAGACCATGCTATTCCCTTTGTCTCTTCACTAGGGATCTAATTTGAAAAACAGAAAAATGACTGGGCATGGTGGCTCATGCCTGTAATCCCAGCACTTTGGGAGACCGAGGCGGGCAGATCACCTGAGGTCAGGAGTTTGAAACCAGGCTGGACAACATGGTGAAACCCCCATCTCTACTATATAAAAATTATCCAGGCATGGTGACATGCACCTGTAATCCCAGCTACCTGGGAGGCTGAGGCAGGAGAATCACTTGAAGCTGGGAGGCTGAGGTTGCAGTAAGCCAAGATCATGCCACTGCGCTCCAGCCTGGGTGACAGCAAGACTGTGGCTCAAAAATAAAATAAAGTAAAATAAAAATGAAAACAACAACAATAAACAGAAAAAAAATGTGAAAAAAAATTCTGTGTGTCACAGTCCACTGCAAACAGGGTTTCTTCTCACTGAAGTTCAGCAGTTTGTTAAGAGCTACCAGAATTAGATGCAACATGTTTTTGGAATAAACATAAGAAATATGCTGGATGTTGGGAAAAAATGATAAAGAGATATGCACATGAACTCCTCTTGCTTTAAAAAAAAGACAGTCAGTTTTCCCTCTTATCCAACATAATGCAATGTTTTAAATAAGGATTATTCCATAAATCTGCTGCATCTCATTTCTTTCCTTGGTGGTTTTAAAGTCTTACCATTCAATGTCTTACATTTCCTTTCTTTAAATAATTTTTATTTCCAGCATTTGGGCACACTTTGATATTTTTGCTGCCCTTGTTATTTACATTTAGGTATTCAGCTAGCTAGATCTGGCTTTCAGCAGAAGTCTGGAATGAATTTCTACCAAGTGTCTTTATGATCTTAGATACTAAGTATTGAGATTGTCTTTTAGGAGGGGCTATGATTCATTAATTTTCTTGTCTTCTCTCTCTTTATATCTGCCCCTTCCTCAAAAACACACTAACACATATTCACAAACATATAGACATACACAGAAATCTACCGACTTGCGTATACTCAACACATATCTTGATTTACCTATAGAGAAGCTGTTTACTCTTTCAGCTGATGGTTTTTCTTACTAATCTATTGGGGTAAAGTCATCCTTCAGTCGGGTGTGGTAACTCACGCCTATAATCCTAGCACTTTGGGAGGCCAAGGCGGGTGGATCACCTGAGGTCAGGAGTTTGAGACCAGCCTGGCCAACATGGCAAAACCCCATCTCTACTCAAAGTAAAACAATTAGCTGGGCTTCATGGTGGGTACCTGTAATCCCAGCTACTCAAGAGGTTGAGGCAGGAGAATTGCTTGAACCTGGCAGACAGAGGTTGCAGTGAGCTGAGATGGTGCCACCGCACTCCAGCCTGGGCTACAAGAGTGATACCGTTTCAAAAAAAAAAAAAAGAAAAAAAATCATCCTTATCATCTACATCTCTTACATTGACTGTCTATCCCAACAATCTCCATTGTGTCTATTCATAACACAGTCCAATATTTCATTCTGCAATTAATATTAAATCCATTGTGTTGGGCTGACTCATGTATGAATAGTTATGTATATTGTAAATTACACAGAAACCTACTGAGTAGAAAGATCTCATATTGAACCTCATGTACATGGAGATCAGTTATCAGAGATTACAGAAAAGAGCTGCTGGCCAGGTAGGTGTTTAAACCATGCTAATTTCCTCCCTCCTTTGGGTTTAAGCTGGTAAAAAATGCTTGCTCACATAGACTGCAGATATCCTGCCCTCACCATCAGTATCAACAGCCCATCATGACTTTCTTCTTGGTCCACTTAACCCAACCTGTTCCTCCTCAAGTCCTCAACTCCATTTGGAGTTCATCAATATTGAAGATTCCATTTGTTTCCTTGATATGGATTGGCTTGTGTCCCCACCCAAATCTCATCTTAATGGTAGCTCCCATAATCCCCACGTGTTGTGGGAGGACCCGACGGGAGGAATTGGATCATAGGGGTGAGTCTGCCTTGTGCTGTTTTTGTGATAGTGAATAAGTCTCAAGAGATCTGATGGTTTTATAAAGGGCAGTTCCCCTGCACACGCTCTCTTCTCTGCCACTATGTAAGTCGTGCCTTTGCTGCTCATTCACCTTCCGCCATGATTGTGAGGCCTCCCCAGCATGTGGAACTGTGAGTCCATTAAACCTCTTTCCTTTATAAATTACCCAGTCTCGGGTATGTCTGTCTTTATTTATTTATTTATTGATTGATTGATTTATTGAGACGGAGTCTCACTCTGTCGCCCAGGCTGGAGTGCAGTAGTGTGATCTCAGCTCACTGCAAGCTCCACCTCCTGGGTTCTCGCCATTCTCCTGCCTCAGCCTCCCAAGTAGTTGGGACTACAGGCGCCCACCATCATGCCCAGCTAGTTTTCTGTATTTTTTATAGTAGAGACGGGGTTTCACCACGTTAGCCAGGATGGTCTTGATCTCCCAACCTCGTGATCTGCCCACCTTGGCCTCCCAAAGTGCTGGGATTACAGGCATGAGCCACCGCGCCTGGCCCGAGTATGTTTTTATTAGCAGCCTGAGAACAGGCTAATACATTCCTCTAAACCAAATTCCTACTGAATGCACTATAGATCAAAGGCACTGTTAGTGTTTAAAATATTGTCCCATTAACCTACCTCCTATTTATGAAATTTAACTTGCTATTTTCTTGCTGTTGGTGTAACATGATTTATAATATGTATCTTTTTTTAAAACTTCTAATCTCAAAGGCTTTAAAGTAATTGCTTTCTCTGCTGCTAGTTTTGGCATCCATATGTGATTACAAATGGTTGGGAGGAACAGGGTACGGCCCCCTGCGGTCAAGAGGCAGAGACATGTGCTTGAGGCTTCTCAATGAGCTATTGATTTCCACTAATGCATTTTTATCAATTTTTTTGTTGTTGTGCAGCAGAACACAATGATAAACACATAGATCTTTTTTTATGCAGACAGTTGAGTACTGAGGCACACATACACACACACAGAGTACTGGAATCTTGAATCAAACAAATATTGGAAGTCTGTTTTCTAACCAGACCCCATTCAGCAAGACTTTTTTTCAAAACGCTTGTGCATTTAGCAAAATTGCTTCCATACTGTAATCTACCACAAAATTTGCTTAGAAAAAGTATGTTTGATATTATTTATTGTAATTGTAAAATATATATATTGGTCTGGGAATAGAAATAAAATCTTAAGACAAATTTCCAGTAAAATTGGAGCGAGCTGGGAGGAAGTCTCCCCCGCTCAGTAACAATCCTGCCTCTGCCAGCACCGGGACACGCGCCTTCAGTGTCTCCTACTTTATTGGTAAAGCAGGGGTAGCGGTGGATAGCACAGCCTCTTGCATTGTGAGGCTTAGACGTCACACATATAACACATGTGGCTTGGAATGTATTCACATGTGTTACATAGTAAGTGAACAACTGGTGTGTAACTATTTGTTTAATTATCTGCTCCCGGCCCCATAGAATGTGATTCATCATGGCCAGGCTGCACCTGCCCAGTTCACCGCTGCGTCTCTACCTCCAGGCCAGGCTCCACGCACATTTGTCGAATCTGTTGTATTTAAACACTGGAATAAAATTATTGATGTTTCAAAGGCATGTTTAACATTTCACAGAAAATGGATTAAAGCTTAAATTTATATACACACATAAGCTGTAGTGTGTATTTGTAAAATTGGTTAGTTCCTAAACCATTCAGTTAATTGCAGGCACCTTTCTCTGAATAAAATTAAATCCTCCTTCCCTTTGCAAGTTTGGCACTAAATGGATGCTAGAACTAACTGAAGTAATGAGTTGGCTTAAAGACATGAAGGAAAGACAACCAGAAAGGTGAACTGTTCACACAACCTTTGAAAATTTACTGCTCTGATTTTAAATTTACACTAAATTTTGGTGGTTTTCCGGTTTGCTTTCCAATTTTCTCTTTTCTAGGTAAAATCATAGGTGCAGACTGAAGCTTACAACTGTTCCATTAAATGCAGATGGATTGGTTTCTTTGCAATGATAATAACTCGCCTCTTCCTCCCACATTTTTAACGTTAAAAAGGTGTCCATACAAATGTCCTTAGCCACATTTATGGTGGTTTCTGAGGAGGAAAAGTGTTCCATGAAAGAAGCTGGCCCAGAGTTATCAACTGGAAATCAGTCCAAGAAAAGATAGTTTTCTGTGTTAATAATTTGTTCTCAGTGGGATTGAATTTCTGCAATGGTTACACACAGACAGCTTTCATTGATTCGAAACATTCTCTCCTCTTCGTCCCTTTCTCCTCCACCTCCTCTTCCTTTCGTGCTTTCTTGGATTCTTCTGACAGCCTTCTTCCACGAGCATTCACGTTCTAGTTCCAGCCTCAGCACACCTGTCCGGTATTAGGCTGTGATTGTTAGCATCATTTAAAAAAAAAATAGGGAAACTGAGTTATCAAAGATCTTATTGGTAGAATTGCTCTGAATGTCAGACTGCCTAGCCCAACACAGGTAAAAGAGAATATCTTATGTAATAATAGCGTCAGGTTTCTGATGATAAAATGAAGGCACAATTTCATTAATATATCAAATGATAATGAGTAAGTAACCAAAAGCCCTCAAAAGCTTACATCCTAGAGTCATAAAATCCCAGATGCCAGGACTGGACGTGGCATGTTCTTTTCATTCCTTATAAATAGGTGATAGGAGAAAAAGTGAGCACAGAGAGGACCAGGACGCCCTGTCCAGCCTCAACCTAGGTCCGTGATAAGGTGAGCATTATTCCAACTGCCCTGAAGGAAAATCAGTCTTCTCAGAGATTACAGTTAGTGCTCGTTATTTATTCTCCTCTTTCTCCTGGGTCAGAGCCACGGTTTGTGGCTGAGCACATGACTGTCTGGACTAGGATTCTATTCCCAGAGCCACTCACAGTGGAGAGGAGCTGCAGGGCCACTTTTTGAACAGTGTGCGTGCATGAAAATGGTTTCCACTGAATGTCCCACATAGCAGGAATGGACCCTTTGTCCCTTATTTCTAACTAACAGCTGCGAAGAGGATGTTCGAAGGGCATCTTGGACCAGGACAAGGAAGCCCATTGTGAGGATGGCAAAGAATAATAAATGGAGGCCTGTGGAACCCTGAGCGGCCGCCCCATCACTGCTCTCTCCATCCTTCCCATGGTGCGTGGCTCTCAGGCTCTCCAGGCCCTGTGAGCTCCTGGCACGCATGGCCCGGCCCCCAGGTGTGGAGTCTGCAGACTTTCAATGTGCCTTTACTCAGTCAGCATCTCCCTGGCTGGGTGCGATGTTGCTTGGTGTGATTCCTGACTACAACCCTGAGGGTGAAACTCTCTTCTGCTTGCTTCTGCCTTGGCCCTCAGGCCTTCTGTCCCACCTTTCCTGCCAAATATGTCTGTCAAGAAAGTCAGAGGAAGAAGAAATCTTTTTTTTTTTTTTTTTTTTTTTTAGAGGGGGTGTCTCACTCTGTTGCCCAGGCTGGAGTGCAGTGGAGCGATCTCGGCGCACTGCAACCTCCACCTCCGGGATCAACCTATTCTCCTGCCTCAGCGTCCTGAGTAATCTGGGACTACAGGCATGTACCACCACGCCCAACTAATTTTTGTATTTTTAGTAGAGACAGGGTTTCACCATGTTGGCCAGGCTGGTATTGAACTCCTGACCTCACGTCATCCTCCCGTCTCAGTCTCACAAAGTGCTGGGATTACAGGTGTGAGCCACTATGCCTGGCCAAAGAAGAAATCTTAAAAACTGTTTAGTTCAGGTTTTTCCAAAAAATCTTTTGTGGGTTTTACAACTGTGTCCCAAGAGCAACTACAGACTGAAGGGGAGAGAGACATGGAGACCAGGCCTCCAGCATCCAGCCAAGGGGCGTGGCAGGCACACTGGGATTTGGCGTATATGTTGGGCTTTGGGAAAAGTGTTATTCCTTTTTCTTTTCTGAAGAAAGCCTTCCATAGTCCAAAAGTCTCAAAACCAGCAAAATCAATTCATTTCATTTTACCAATGAGCAAAATGAGTCTGGATGAGGTTGACAGGTTCTCAAAATCACAAAGCTAGGACGTGGCAGGGCCAGATCCAGGTACCTCATCTACTGATTTTGGGGACTTCGTCCCACAAGGCCGACATCCTACCACATGTTCATCTGAATGAAACCCTCCCAGGCCAAAGAGAATATATGAGCCATGGCTTTAGAAAGACAGCTCCATAAAGGATGCAGGAGCCTGGAGGAGAAAATAATAGAAATGGACTTCCCATCACTTTCATCTACTGTTACCTACACCAACTGTGAAAATAATATGAAGAAGAAAGCCATAGTTTTTGTTCAGTCACATACCCATGATGTATGCACATGTTTCTGGAACACAACCAAAATGTCAAAATGCCTTTGAGAATTGCACCTTACTAACTAACGTGTGTTTTGAAATTTTATAAATTACTTATACCAGACAGTGGTTAGTAATGCTAGAAGGTTCTCTAGGTTGGCTGAATTCTAACAGTCTCCCAACAGCAAATATTAACTCCATTAATTTAGCTCATTTGATGTAATTACTATTGGTTTTTAGTGTAAGGCATGATCTCAAATCAATAGAAACTTCATAGGTTCTGCTCGAACGCGGGACCCTCCTTTACGACCATGATTAGCTTTGGTGATGGAATTTATGATTCAGATACGAAGACCCTCTAACAAATGTGACTAAAGTGCTTTGGTCCTGAAATGTCATCAGTGTATGGAAATCATTATCCTGTTTTATTTCTCCTGCAATTATAATAATTATTACTCTGGTAAATATTAATTATATAATACACATATTATCTTTGCAAATGTGAAAAATAAATGCATAATTGACTCTGCCCCTGCCTACTGTGTTGAGGATTGCACTCTATTCTCAGTGTTACTCTTCACGTCACATAAAGGATAAAATTAAGGAATGTGAATCAGAGACGGTTTGCAAGCCTGTGTCACTCCGGGACTCATTCCTCTTCCACCTTGTATTTGCTCACCTCCTAGAAGCTGGATTTTTTTTTCTTTTTTTTTTTTTTGAGATGGAGTCTCACTCTGTCTCCCAGGCTAGAGTGCAGTGGTGTGATCTCGGTTCACTGCAGCCTCCGCCTCCTGGGTTCAAGTGATTCTTCCGCTTCAGCCTCCTGAATAGTTGGGACTACAGGCACCCGCCGCCACGCTCTGCTAATTTTTGTATGTTTAGTAGAGACGGGGTTTTACCATGTTGGTCAGGCTAGTCTCGAACTCCTGACCTTGTGACCCACCTACCTTGGCCTCCCAAAGTGCTGGGATTATAGGCGTGAGCCACAGTGCCCAACCCAGAAGTTGTATTTTGTGGCATAACAAAGCTGTCACATGAAGGAAAGGGACACAAAAATACGTGAATATGATGCAAAAGAAAATGTCTTATATTGTAACAGGACGAGCACTGGTGTCCCCGATCCCAGTGGTTATGACACGGGACCCCTGACCAGGCCCGCACTTCCCTTCATACGGTGGCCAGGATTTCCCAGCATCGGGCACGCCCTGAGAGAGCTGAGGGATGTGAAGAGGAGCTCCGCCTCGTCCATTAGGGCAGGGCATGCACATTTCATACTATTTGTTTCTTGGGTCAGAATTAAAAAAGAAGAGGAAACAACTGAGTTAGAATCCAAGTCCTTGTTTCCAAGAAATTTTGAACCTAGAGCAATTTATGTGGCCTGGTCTTGTGAACACAGACCCCCAGCTACCAGCTAAGGATTGCCTGGCATTCAGAGGTATCCCTTACAAAAGCAAGACTTTCGTCAAATGTTTCTGACAGAAGTCTTGTATTCTGAACATTTAAATAATTTCTACCAATCAATAAGAAAAACATTTGAAAAATATAAAAAATGGACAAAACATCAGATCAGATAAGTCAAAGAAGAACATAATATCCAAGTGTCCAGCAAGAATTGGAAGGGGCTCAACGGTGTTACTTATCAAGGACATGCACATTAATGCCAGAATGCATTATCTTTACAGATCCATGAGAACAGCTAAGCTTGGAACAAGCCATCCAACCAAAGCAAAGTTGTCAATACGAAGAATTGAAAAGTGTGGAGGATCTGTAGCTCTGATAGTTTGCTGATAAGGGCAGGACCTGGTATGCAGGAGCCCTTTAGGTGGTAGGCATTAAGTTGAAAGTGGGTTTAACCAATGTTCCAGAAACTCCCCTTCTGAGTGCATGCAGCAGAAAGGACCATAAAAGTCTGCAAAAGACACATATAAAGAGGCTCGCAGAGGCTTCAGTTCCTAATGCCACAGCAAAGGAAAAAAGTAACGAAACAAAATTTCCCCATCAAAAGGAGAATTAAAAAGTTGTGGTTTATTCATAAACAATGGAATACTATAAATAAAGAAAGGTTAAACAATGGATGGACACAATTCTAAGACATCATGCTGATCAAAAGCAGCCATCCATGAATGAGCATCAGTTGTATAACGCCATTTGTACGGGGTCAGGAGCAGAGAAAATCCATCTGCTGAGAGTTAGAGGTCGAAATAGTGGTTAACTCCTCCGGAGACTGGAGTTGGTGACTGGAAGAAACAAAATCAAGAGGGGGCGTGAGAGTGCTGGACATGTTCTGTATTTTGATTCATGTGGTGGATTCACAGGTGTGTATGTGTGCACAAATTTATCCAAGCTGCACGATTTACAGAAGTATACTTCATACATTTTACTGTGTTACTCCCCAGTTAAAACTATTAAAAGAAACAAATCTTGATCATTTCATCTGGTGAGGTTTTGAACAAGATAGTCTCATTACCCACACACTTTTGTGCCTATAAAATTGTTGGGTTTCTTTGTATTTTATAAATTACTTTTGAGATAATTGCATTAACAATTTCTTGCCCTTAAATGAGATTTTGATGCCTATGTAGCTTCTAATGAATGTGTGCTAGTGGTAGCTAGGAATTTTTTTTCATTTTTTAACTCTAATGTCCTGCCTGCATGGAACTGTAGCCTCCCTTCTAGGTCCAGAACTCTGTCTCCTTTTTATTGTGCTGAGTCTCATTCCAGGGCCAAATGCCTCCTGCGGGAGCCTGTATCTGTTACATCCCTGATTCTGAGACTGGATCTTTGCAATGCCCACCACTGTGTCCATCACTGTCACCTACCCAGCTGATTAGACATCTGGGTACAAAGTCTGCCTGAGCGTCATCTCAGTCTCCTGATGCCATTAGCCAACTCCCATACACAGTTCTATATCTTTCTTGTCTTTGCTTAGACTCCTCTGCTCATTTAGGAATAATGCCTCTATTTTTAGTTCCACTTTCCCAGGGACAGTTGGTACTCGATGCCTGAATTAGCTGAAGGTCTGATAGTCACTGTACCACCCAACATGCATTTATAGGGTAACTAACAGGATAAAGCAAGACATTCAAAATATTAAACATGGGTCTCCCCTGTCGATTTTGACAGAGGATGGATCAAAACACTTTCCTCAGAACAAAATTTAAATGCAGATGAGGCATGTAAGAAATACTTAGCCTCTATGTTATATGTTATTATTTCCCTGACAACAATATCATAAGAAAGCTTTTATTCACAACATTAATACTAAAAAAAAAAAAGTACCATAAGCTATTCAAGATCCTAAAATAATAGTTTGTGCAGGGCCATTTTTCATCTTTAGATTGCTCATGCATTTTAGATTCCATTATTATTTACCTCATTTATTTTTATGAGGTATTTTAGCTTGTCAGATTAATGTTGATATTTGACCTTTGAAATTTAGTGCACTACTCATAAACTTTCTATGCATAAAGCACAGTTTGTCACTTTGCAGCTTTGAAGTTGAGTGGAGAATAAAGAAATACATGAAATGAGGTGGTAAAAACTTGTTTTTGATAGGTTTTCCTGATTTCTATGATACATAATTTTTAGAATTTTGAAAGAAGTTTCACGCCCTGTTCAATAAGCGATCAGAATGTACTTGAGGAAATATGGCGTGCATACATGAAGGAGGTGATTAGCAATGTTGCAGGTACTAGCAGAATGACTAGCACAGATATTTAGGACCATGAGTTGACTTGCTGCACACATAACACTACCGGGGTGTTGGGAAAGGCTTCTAAGAAATAGTAATCATTTCTGTGGTTTTAGGTAGAAAGAAAAGCAAGGAATACATTCCAGGTGGGAGGAGCTTACATTTTCATGATCACTGACTTTCTATAGGAACAGGTCATGATTTGGAAAACAAGAAGCACAGTGTTGTTGGATAAGAGAAAATGAGTAGTGACGGAAAAAGCGATATATTTGGAAAGCCAGATTAAAACTAGATTATAAAAATTGCTAAAAGCCAGAGAATTTTCTCATTTAGAAAATGGAAAATCACATTAATTTATGAAGAAGTCAGCATTATGAAGATATCCTTGTGTTAGGGTAACTCTCTTTCTGACTTTACAAGACATTACATATACACCCAAGAGCAATTACAATGAGAAGAGAGCAAAAATAAACTGGAAGCCTTCATGTTATTTAGTGGCTTTTGAAATAATCTGCACTTGAGGTGATAAGGGGTGAGCTAAGATTATGACATTGAAATGAAAAGAAGAGGTGGGCTTCAAAAACACTTGGAAAGAAAGTTTGATAGGATTTGGAAACCCTCTACATAAGACATGGGGTGGGGTGAGAGGAAGAATTACAATTTCAGCTGGACACGAGAGGAAATGAAGATAAACAGAAAGACGAAAACACCAAGTTGGGGAAGAGAAAAGTAGCAGGTGTCTAAAAGAGCTAATTAATTTATAAAGTACATCCATGTTTAATAATTTAGCACAAATATATATGTACATACAGTATATATGTGTGTGTGAATATCGATAGATATATATAAGCTCTTTGCTATCTATCAATAGATATAAATACATATATCTATTGATAGATAAGCTCTTTGCTATCTATTGATAGATATATAGATATAGATAGATAAATCTATGTATATATAGAGATAGATAACTAGTTAGATAGATAGCTAGAGAGATAAGCTCTTTGCTGAGCTTAAGCAAAGAGAAGTACACATTAAATATCCTGGGGTTTTCCACCCAAAATATAGTCTGCCTCCACCCCCCCACCCCATATATATATGTGTGTGTGTATATGTATTAATACACGCAAGAGAGAGAGAGAGAGAGAGAGAGAGGGAGAGAGAGAGGCACATCACTGTGCAGCTTCACGGCTTGACAAATGGACCCTTCCAGAGATCTGTGACCTAATGCACATTAGTACATTCCCTGCCTTCTTAAACTAGATTTAGGATACTCACTGATACAAAAACTGGTACGAGAGGGAGACAGAGATTGAAAGAGAGAGAGACAGAACAAATACTTGGCATTTGTCAACGCACATTTTGAGGATGGCCTGCCAACCTTCCTCCATGCCCAGTGAAACCGCCTTCTTTCCTCATATGGATGGGTGCATTGGGTGGACCCCAGAAAGATACCGTAATTCATGTGAATCCTTACAGTGGACATTCGTCCTGTGATGTGGGTCCTGAACATCCTATGTTTGGGGCATTTTCCTTGTTACACCTCCCCAAAGAAAAAGTCATGAATCCTATGACTTTAGTTTGAGTCTTCAGTAACAAGCCCGAAGCGTCTTCAACTCTAATTCAGACACCAGCACATGTTTATCCCCAGAGTGGATGATCGCGGTGACCCAAGCTCAGGGACTGGGGGGGTGTGATCCCCCTCCCACCAGTGTGTTCAGGGCCAGCTGCAGGACTGACTGTGTCTCTTCCCAAAGCAGGCTCTGCAGGGTCCTTGTGATCCTGGACTTTGAACGTGGCACATCACTGTGCAGCTTCACGGTTTGACAAATGGACCCTTCTGGAGATCTGTGCCCTAATGCACATTAATAAATTCCCTGCTTCTTAAACGAGATTTAGGATACTCACTGATACAAAAACTGGTACAAGTGTGTTGAAAGGCAATAAATCCTTAAGGAAATAAATAATGAAGGTTGTCGGCTGGGTTGAGTATAAATGCACAGTGGATTCCGCCAGGAGATGACACCCTGGTAAAATAATTCATTTCATGATCACTTAGATCCGCTAGAATGACATGCTCATAGCGAGATTCCAGGAGCCCAGTGACAGGCACCTGGTCTAACACGGTGGGAGAAGACCATGGGGTGGGTGAGATGCGTCTAAATTCGGTGTGGTGCGAAACTGGGGGGCGGGAGAGCACATTGAATATCCAGGGTCTTCCAGCTCCAAACAGTCTGCAAGCCAGGAGCTTTCTATGACTTTCCTAAAATCGTTCTCATCTTGTAGCTACGGGAACTGAAAATCAAACCCAAAGTTGGAACCTAATTCCTGAACCCAACAACGGACCCTGGCGATTTTACCTGTGGCTTTGGCCTTGCCTCCTGGCCTGCCAGCCCCATCTCTAATTCCAGGTGTAGCTTCTCACCTCCAACGCATGTCCTGTGTCTGTTGATGCCAGCCCCCTGGAAGCTGACAGGCGAGCCCTAGACAGGCACGTGTGCCCACACACCACACACACACACACACACAGAGCCCCAAACATGCAACCACATGCAACCGCACCACATCACACCCAGAACTACACCATATCACATATCCACATCCACATCACATACACAACCACACATAGAGCCACGCACATGCATCCACACACAACCACACTACCTCACACACCCTCAACCACACCATATCACATGCAACCACACCACATCTCACCACACACACACAACCACATCCATACACAACCACACCACATCACACACACACAACCACACCATACACACAGCCATACCACATCTCACACACAGCCACATCACACCCAACCATACCATACACACACACACACACGTTCCAGAGGTTGGGGGAGGCAGTAAGCACCCGGCTGGAGCCCCTTCCCCAGTGGGGGTGACAAACACACTTGGTGGGTATGTGTGTGGATGAGTCTGAGAGTTCTGAGCTCCTGCATCCCCCTGCTTGCAGATCACCCCACGGCCTTGAAGACGCCATCCAAGGTAGATGATGCTCTTCTTCCTCACATCCTCTACCTCCACCCCTGGCCTGCAGTGGGTGGGCAGTTCCTGTTTCACTGTGAGAACCGCCGTGTTTGGCTGATAAGGAGTGGCTGGAAGTGGGGACAGAGAGAGGAGTGGGAGGCACCTCTATTGCATAGACACTGGCTTCTCTGACAAATGATTTAACGCGATGTCAGGAAACCTGGAGCCTGTCTTCATAAGCAAGGGATGACTTCTTGAAGCTTAGACAAAACAGCCTGCCGTGTATGGACTGGGAATGTTGGAACCTAAAGGAATTAGAAGGCCGATGGTGTCTACATTTTATACACGTGAGCCCCAAGTACCCCCGCCTGGCTGTGTTCCTGAGAGGGCCCGGGGAAGTTCTCTGCTGCTGCTGGTAGGTGTGCACTGCTGAAGGGCATGGGCATTCTTGAACATCTCGAAATGGGTGTCCTCTGTGGGCCAGCGCTGACAGTACATGGTGCTATGAAAATGAACTTCTCAGTTTCACTGGAGATGATGATGAAATCCCAGACTAGCAGAGGTGGACTGGGACTGAGGGCACTAAAGATGGAGGCAAAGTTGGTGTTGGTACCTTAGTTGCCAGGACAAAATTGTGACCAGGAGCCTCAGCTCAAGGGTATCTGTGGTCACAGCTAATGGGCCAGGTCCACAGTGCACTGGACGGGCAGCCAAGTGGACTGCATCACAGGTGGCTGGGGAGCTGGTTGCTGCAAGGTGGATGCCAGTCTCTGCAAAGAAAAATAGCATGTTTCCAGGAGAGGGCAGTGTGCCGGCCCAGAGCCCATTTCTTGAAAGGAAAATGGGACCCTCTTATAAAGAACCTTGTGATGCCACTGCAGGTACAAATTCTAGATGTTCCCTCAGTCTCTCTTTTCCATGGCTATTGTGTCAGGACCACAGAGCATTTTAAACCTTGTCAGCGGGATCAGAGCAGACACTGGTGCCAGGAGATAGGAGCAGTTGACATGCTCCCTGGTGAGGGTGGAGGTTCATCCATTCCAGAAATAAGTGGGGTTCTGCTCCAAGTCCGTGTCCTGATGGCTACCTGATCTGTGAGTGCCCAGTTAAAACAGACAAGTCTGGCATCCGGCAGAAACTGACATTGATTATTTGACTTGTGGAGTAAGAGCTGTTACAGTGCGATGGCAAGGATGGTGGTCTTCCCTTCTCCCTAGTTAGAAACAGCCCTTGAGGAATTGCAAGGATGAACGTCACTCCAAAAATCTTACATGATGTGCTGTTTTAAACGTAGAGAAATAGTATCATCCATTGCAGTGGCCATGCCTGATGTGACACATTTCCTGACATAAGTAAATACAGCCTCTGGCATTGTGTTTGCAGCTTGAGACCTAGCAGCAGTTTGGTTTCATGTGGGAAGGCCAGGAAGCTGCATGCTCTGCCTGTTTCTGGGCTGTGTTCACACCCCTGGTCTCCATCGTAATAGAGTTTGGGGATACCTTGATCATCTTGATATTGGAGATCATGGAAACTAGGCAAGCTTAACTGCTGGCTGCGGTGACAGAAGATGACAAGGGTGGTGGTAGGGAGATATGATGAGTGTTAGAGCTTTGGGAACAGTGGTGGCAGTGGGAGTCTTAGCATGTATCAGTGACCCTCATGCACCAAGCCTTTTTAAAGAAACTACAGCTGATCATCACCTTAAAGATTCAGTAGTGGTTTGGATTGAATGCAGAATAAACCCAATTTAGTGGAACAAGGGATTAGTGTCCAAATCCCTCCTGTGTTTTTAGCCTCAGTCTGCCCATTTCAACTGTGGCTTTGAAAAACAGCTCATTCAAAATGTGCAATCCTACTCATTTTGTGCTGATCCTGTACCGAGCCTCAAACATGCCCAGGAGCCTCTTGTTTCGTTCACTGGATCTTTAGTACAGCCAGGTGGGGAAGAAGCTGGTTCCCTCTGGGCAGGCATGCATTCACAGCAATAGACTGTGGAGAACTAATGCTTCTTGTAGGCACAGAGCCATTGGTTAACACCTGTTCCTCCCCACACTGTTTGCTTGCCTTATTACAAGGGTTCCAGCACTAGTTGTCAAACACTGAACATATATCAGGCATTACTTTAAGCTCATACTAAGGAATGATGTATTAGTCCTTTTTCATACTGCTATGAAGAAATACATGAGACTGGGAGACAAAAAGAAAAAAAGGTTTAATGGACTCACAGTTCCACATGGCTGGGGAGACCTCAAAATCATGGTGGAAGGTGAAGGAGGAGCAAAGGCATGTCTTACAAGGCAGCAGGCAACCAAGCGTGTGCAGGGGAACTGCCCTTTATAAAACCATCAGATCTCATGAGCCTTATTCACTATCATGAGAACAGCATGAGAAAAACTTGCCCCCATGATTCAATTACCTCCCACTGGGTCCCTCCCACAACATGTGGGAATTATGGGAGCTACAATTCAGGATGAGATTTGGGTGGGGACACAGACAAACTATATCAAATGGAACGTCTAATCAGAATCATGCAAATTAGAGACCTTACCCAGTTTCAAGATTTACTAATGATGTCAAGGATACAAAAAAACGTCAAGACATGGCGACAAAGCAGAGCCATCTGGGGCATGAAGTATGGCTCTCTGGGTTCTTTCTTTCCACACTAGACATACTCCCCAGCCCAGATGAGGTCTAGAAGGAGGTTTGCAGGCCATCTGGCACAGCTAGGGGAGTTTAGGTGGTCAAACAAGTCTGTTTTGTAATGTATGTGACATGTTCTGGGGAACATGTAAGCACCATTCTGTAAGAACATTTAAACCTTGAAGCATGAGCTGAGCAGTCCAGGGAGTTGCTCACACTCTTGAAAACTGGGACTTGTTTGAGAGCTGCACACTGCCAGCATCATCTCACACTCACTCCCGCTCAAACATTTACTGAGCATACCGGTGTAGTAAAATGGTCAGCACGATTCAGTTGCTGTGTCTCTCTTTCTCAATCTCTTGAAAATCAAACTATCCTCGAGATGCTAAATCACACCACTGTTGAATTCTAGAAGTTGCTATGAGTAAACTCACAGCAAACCAAGGGCTGCACACAGTCTGCAAAGCTCACCTGTGCATGGAATGCATTGCAATTGGTCACATCTAGGTCTTTTTGCTTATCAGGGTCTTTTTGCTCCATCCCATGTTACAACAGATGAGACTGCCTGGTGCTGAGTTGTATGCCATTGAGGGAGCATGCTGGTTTGATTAGCTTGATGCAAACACATTATACCACGTATCGTGTTTCAATGCTTATAACATAAACGCTCCGTCCCATGTTACAGCCCATGAGGTTGCTTGGTGGTGAGCTGTATGACACTGGACTGGGAGCATGCTGGTTTGATTAGCTTGATGCAAACGCAGTATACCCAGTATTGTGTTTCAATGCTTAGAACATAAAATCTATAGTGCAAAGGATAAGTAAAGGAACTGTTCTTTCCCAACGTAAGTAAAATGACTAAAAAGTTTAACATGTTTATTAATTTTCCTGTAACGAATCTACTAGAATCTTGTGAAAAATGAAGTACTAAATATGATTGTCTTTTATTTGTATTTCCTAAAAGAGGCCAGGACACATCTAAGCAGGTATTTTCCCCTAAAGACTTGTGATAGCTCATATCAAGTCACCAATACAGCTGTATGTAGAGTCCACAATAATATGTATTTATATAATTAAGTAATTGATGAGCTGCAATCTATTTAACACATTCTAGTATTTTTCATTCTCATCAGGATAAGAATGATAAATTAACCTTAACCCCAAATGTTAATATGCTATTTCTAGGAGAAAGGCATATTAAAGTAATACTGAATTTTATAACAACAATAAAGGTGGTAAACTATAAAACTGTCATATTCCTATAAAGATATTTCATTTATGATACTATTATTAAAGAATATTCATACATATTTAAACCAAACCAATGACCTAAATCTATGTGGTAGCACTGCTATTTAATTTGTACCTGGTCTAAAAAGAATTTCCTCTTTATGTTGGTGTGGTTACTTGACTGTACCTACTTACATTTCTAACAAGCTCTGTAGCCTTTTTTAATTTAATAATTTTTGTTATTAAATATCTCAAATCTCAGTCTACAGGAAATTCTAGAAAAAAAAATGGAGAAAATATTTTTGACCTTGGAGTAAGCAAAGATAAATACTCTATAAATAAATGTAATTGATAAATTGGACTTCATCAAAATTATCTTTTCTGCAAACACTACAAAGATAAATAGGCACACCCCTCAGTAAGAGAACATTGTAACAATGCATATTTATAATATGAAATTTTTGTCCAGAATATATAATAAACTTATAATTCATTAACAAGAAGATAACACAATTAAAACTCGATGAAAATATTTGAATATATACTTTAAAAAAGAGATTTTAAAATGACCAATCAGAACATGGAAAGGTACTCAATGTCATTATCTATCAGGGCGATGTAAATTTAAACCAAAGTGAAAAATCTCTACCCACGGATTAATATGGCTACAAATTAAAAGTATGAACAGAACAAAGTGTTGGAGAAAATTTGGAGAGTGAAGGGAAATCTCATATGCTACTGATGGAACAATGACACAGCATTTTCCGGATATGACTCGGCAGTTTCTTACATAATTAAAGCTATCGTTGCCAAGCAACCCAGCAATCCTACTCCTAAGTATTTACCCACGGTAAATAAAAAGGTATTTTTTACAAAAAGATTTGTAGACAAACATTCCTAGCAACTTTATTCATGATAGTCCCAAACTGAAAACAGCTCAAATGTCCATCAACTGGTGCACAGATAAGCAAACTGAGGTAAAGTCACTCAACAGAACGCGACTCACCAAAGAGAAAGGCAGGTGCCGGGGATCTGTCTATAGATATAAGCAGTAACATGACTGACTCTCAGGATGACCATACTGAGATTTTAAAAAGCTACATGTAAAATGTTACATATATTTGATTCCATGTGTATAAAATTCCAGGAAAGGGAGATTAGCCTACGATGAACATATACAGATGTGTGGTTTCCTGGGCTCTGGTTGGGAAGCCACCTGAGGGAAGGATGAAGGAATCTATGGGAGAAGGGAGTTTGCATCCTGACTGTGGCAATGATGGCAGGGTTGTGCACATCCGTCAAAATTTATGGAACTATACAATTAACGTCAGTTCATTGTATTTATGAAAGTTATACCTCAAGTAAGAGAATCATAAGAAATATGGTCAACAGAATTAAAAAATGGTGTCAGAACTAGAAATTAATGAGGCGGGCAGAATAGTAAGAAATGAAGCAAAGTTCGTGTAGGAACTTGCAAGCAATAAGATCAGATTTTACTTTTAGTAGGATGTCACATGTGAAATGTATGGAGTCAGAGAAGAACATCATTTGGTCTGTGTTTTTTAGATTGTCATCATTTTCAGACGTCTCTAGCAGTGGAAGGTGTTCCAGAAGGTAATGCGTAGGAAGTGAAGGATGAGTTTATGTATGTATGTATGTATGTATGTATGTATTTGAGACGGACTCTTGCTCTGTTGCGCAGGCTGGAGTGCAGTGCCATAATCTCGACTCACTGCAACCTCTGCCTCCTGGGATCAAGCAATTCTCCTGCCTCAGCCTCCCCAGTAGCTGGGATTACAGGAGCCAGGCACCACACCCGGCTAATTTTTATATTTTTAGTAGAGACAGGGTTTCACCATGTCGGCCAGGCTGGTCTCAAACTCCTGACCTCGTTGTCTGCCCACCTCGACCTCCCAGAGTGCTGGGATTAAAGGCGTGAGCCACGCGTGGCCGAGGCTGTTGATACAGTACTGCTTATTTCATCTAGATGCAAAATTATAGTATAGACTTATAGGTTGGCATAGGATATCTGATAAACCAAAAGACTAAAAGAAGAAAGAATGTAGTAGAGGGATAGGTTACATATGTGTGATGCAGGCTACCTATTATACATATTTATAAAAAGCCTACAAATGTAAATTTGGCTGCATAAATAACAGCACTATATCTCAGAGAAGACGTGCAGGGTTGGTGCCTCATTACAGAGCAACAATTTAAAAACTGGTAAGTGCTAGGTATAAAATTCAGAGATTCAAGTGTTTTGACCTTCAGTGATGATTCAACTTTTCCTGTATAATGACTTGAGCTTCCTGGCTAATTAACTACATCATCAGCCTACTTCTACTTTCCTGTATCATCTCTTCCAGTGTTTGTGTGGTAGTCAGTCAGTTCCTAGAGAGATGCTTCCGGATGTAAATTTACTCAGGATAATGCTGACTAGAACAAATATAGCACAAGGAATAAAAAACAATGAATGTGTTTGAATAACAGTAAGGTCATTTTAATATTAAAATTAGTCAATAGGCTATCTCACTTCTAAATTAAATCCTATAAAATAGATTACTTTGACCATAAGTGGCTTTTTTGTCTGTGGAGACTGAGGATGGCGAAGAGTCTTCGTCTCTTGTGTGAACTCCTTGAGGTTCCCTGGACTGAGTTTCAGGTGGCATCCGTTATGGTGGAATGAGTTCCCCAAAGGTGCCTAATCTCTGTCATCGACTGGGAAAAACACAGAATGGAAAAGTCACACCTCATTCTGACTCAGAAGATCGGGATTTAGGAGGACTGATGTGGCAACACTAAAAAGGAGCTCTTTAATTGCAAGCAACAAGAAGACAATCACAACACCGTCAAATCAGCAGAACTATACAGAGAAATACTGGAATATGTATCTGCAATATAGGTGGACCCTCATCGTTTATACCTTCACACACTTTTCTGGGATGAGAATCCAGAACTGTGATCTGATTTTCTACGTGATCCCTGGTTCCTGGATGTGTAAGAATGAGTGTCCTGAAGCCATCCTGGCCTTTGTCATTTGGGAACTGATGCCTGCACACACACGTCACTGAAGACCCCAGCGTGGCAACTTGAGAGCTATTAATTAAGCCCATAGTTCTTCCTACTTGGAAAAAAGTGAGATTGCCTCTCCTACCTCCTGTCACATGGCATGGCCAATAGAATGGCGAAGAGGACGTGCAAAACACCCCAGGACCACGTGTTGAAAATAAATGAGCCCCACAACCCATAGGGTTTAGGTCCTATGCAGCGACTTACGGAGGACCTTTCTGTTAAAACAGAACCCCATCCTGGACCTCACGTGACTAAGAGAGCAATTAATACACATATTTTTTCTTAATTGTCTTAGATTTGGGGTTTCATTTGGAAAGCTGTTACCTTTCCTTGATTAACACAACAGGGGGAATCTACACTGCTTGACTCCCTGCAGCCTCCCCTTTTTTTGTTCTTTTGGCGACAGAGTCTCACTCTGTCTCCCAGGCTGGAGTGCAATGATGCGATCTCGGCTTACTGCAACCTCTGCCTCCTGGGTGTGAGTGATTCTCCTGCCTCAGCTTCCTGAGTAGCTGGGATTACAGGTGTGCACCACCACACCCGGCTAATTTTTGTATTTTTAGTAGAAATGGGATTCCACCATGTTGGCCAGGCTGGTCTCAAACTCCTGATCTCAAGTGATTCATCCACCTGGGCCCCCAAAGTGTTGGGATTACAGACGTGAGCCACCGGGCCCGGCCTCCAGCCTCCCTAAGTGGTATAAATGTACAGGCACATGTCCCACCAGCTACACCAGTTGAGGCAAATCTGGAAATCATTGCATGACTGATGTCCAGCCTTCTGTCTCCCAAATGAATAAAAAAAATTTACTAAAGTAAAGCTTTAGTTATGCAGTGTTGCACGGCTCAAGAAATGTTTTCCGTTATCAGAAGTAATTTGCATGCTGAAATACTTGCATAAGTAACAGACACTATGGAGGTTAATAGAAGAAATTGGAAGTCCTTCATAAAATTCCAGCACTACCTATCATAGTACTTTGTATTTTAAGTCAGGTATAAGACCACAAGTTTTGCTAGACAGTAAGCTTTGGCTCATATATAGTAAATAAATGAAATATTATATCATTTTATAGATAGTATTATTTACCCAATGATAATATTGAATATTGTAACTATATTTGACAACAATTTGCTACTTTTTTTTTTTTTGCAATGAAAAGTTTGCATAAAAAATTCAATTGTATATTCAGGAAAACAGATATTTGTATTCTAGAAAATTTATATTAATATTATCAGTATTTTTATTAAAAGTATAATATAAGAAACACTTACAGGATATTATCTGGTGATAAATAGTGGAATCTGAATACAAAACAAAGACTGGAAACATACGAAAACTTTTTCTAAATAGTTTACGAACTCCATTATTGATAGAAACAACTGCAAAACTTACCATCTGTATAAAATTATGTGTGGACTAAAAATGAGAATAAAAATATAATATATACTGTTGTATATCTTTTTATGGTCAGATTTATTTTAATTGTCTCTTCAATATCAGTCACTATGCATCATCATCCACATTCAGACGACCGTAAGACTCAATCTCACTCTTTTCTGTTGATGCCTTAGGACATGGTTCTCTCTTTGAATGCACTTACCTAAACATATTTTATTTTATGCTGAAAGTGATACATTTCTATTATTCACTTAAGTAGACAGAACAGCTTTAATTGCAAAAGTATACAGTTTTATCTACCAAAACTAAAAGCTTGAGAGACTAATATTGTCTATATTTAATAAGCCATGTGGATATATCTTTCTACTTGTCTGTAAATCTGTAGGAGATTTGTTCTTATAAGACTCACTATTTGTCAAATGTCAACATGGGTTGATTTTAGAAACATGTATTTGCAATATGTTTTGCAAAAAGAAAAATCTATCAGCTTTTGGAAGCACTGGGAAATAAAAAATCACAGGCAAATACTGCAGGCTACTAATTTGACAGAAGTGTTGTCTTAGATGATTCCATTTCCTCAAAAGATGTGAGAAAATCATAGTGATCCAGAAAACTGCCAGTGGAATTCCTGTTATTGTCTGTGTGTGTTTTTCATACAAATTAGTGAAGAGTGGGTGGGTGAAAGTTGGTCTTCTGCAATAACTATTAATTTACAGAAACATTGGCTGACAAACTCCTTTTACTTTGGTTATTTTTGGATCATGTCGAAAACTGTCTTTAAATTTCTTGAGTACAAAAATATACAAATAGCCAGCCTCCAAGAAATAAATTGGAATCATAAAACATTAAAGTATACCTATATTACCCATTTCAGGTGATGAAGAATATGACTTTTACCCCCAAATCAACTACCATAAATGGCTTGTTCACCCTGTGTTCCACAATGGAAGGTATATAAAGACTGCCCTCCAAAGGAGGGAGTTGAAAGAGAAATAATACACTAGCTCACCTTTATAAAAGCATTTAACTTGTTTTACATGTTATTGTGAATTTGCTTCTTAAAACTACATATTTATTAAATATACTCAAGATAAGTCTGTAGTAAATGTGTTATTGAAGTGTTACGGACCAGTTATGAGGGTGCATTCCAATGAGATCTAATAACCCACACATTTTCTCTCTATATATCTTTTTTTTTTTTTTTTTTGAGACTGAGTTTCTCTCTTGTTGCCCAGGCTGAAGTGCAATGGCGCCATCTCAGCTCACTGCAAACTCCACCTCCCAGGTTCAAGCAATTCTTCTGCTTCAGTCTCCCAGGTAGCTGGGATTACAGGCGCCCGCCATCAGGCCTGGCACATTTTTTGTATTTTTAGTAGGGACAGGGTTTCACCATGTTGGCCAGGCTGGTCTCGAACTCCTGACCTCAGGGGATCCACCCACCTCAGCCTCCGAAAGTGCTGGGATTACAGGTGTGAGACACTGCGCCCGGCCTACCCACACATTTTCTAACTGTGATGTATAAGGTTTACTTTTCCTGAGAAGATTGGAATATCTTGGGGGCATTATGATTGTTCCCTTGGTTAGTACAAACTACATATAATAAAGTTGCATTTAAGTTGTTTTTTCTTTTCCCTCCAGCACATTTTTTTTCTCCCCAAACTAAACACTTTCAGAAACTAATATTCTAAGTAGCCAGTTTTGATTGTATTAGCGGGTCAAACTCTTTAATATACATCAGGGAGTTAACTGCTTACTAGGATTTTGTTTATTTGTACAGTTAAAATATGAATAAACAAAATTTATACAGTTAAAATGTGAAGCTGGGCATGGTGGCTCACTCCTGTAATCCCAGCACTGTGGGAGGCTGACACGAGTGGATCACCTGAGGTCAAGAGTTTGACACCAGCCTGACCAGCATGGAGAAACCCCGTCTCTACTAAAAATATCAAATTAGTCGAGTGTGGTGGCGCATGCCTGTAATCCCAGCTACTTATGAGGCTGAGGCAGGAGAATTGCTTGAACCTGGGAGGAGGAGGTTGCAGTAAACCAGGATCATGTCACTGCACTCCGGCCTGGACAACAAGAGTGAAACTCCATCTCAAAAAAACAAAAATAAATAAAAAATAAAAAAAGTGAATATACATTTGTTATAAAGAATATAGGTGCAAATTCTTCCTTGATACCTAACTTCTTTAGGAGAAATGCAGTTCCTTCCTCAGGGAAATCAGAGCTGTTTTCTTATGTACATTCTTCCTAAAAGCTGTAGGATACAAATTTTGAGCTGCTGTTGATTATTGTGTATTAATTTGATCGTATATTATTTATATTCACCTAGAATTGCAAACATTACTTCATACTGCTTCCCCTGCAAATCAAAACGGTTTCAGTGATTAGAACTTGACCACAGGACTAACCATGCAAAAGTTGCGAAGATTGTTGGCAAATTTCTTAAGGTTTTATAACCTCAGCTTTTCAGTCTTTAAAATGGAAATAACAATAATGGCATACACTTGCCAAGGTTTTTGAGAAGGGAATAGGAAATAATAGATGTAACAGCTTATTCTTAAACACAAATATCTGTCTGTAAAATTATTATGTGTAATTTACATGAATAAACTGGAGAATTTGACACCGAGGAATACTTTGAGCCGCACTGTCAAGGTTGGAGCATCTTACGTTTGCATATTGTACACACAGCACAGTACCATCCTGTTGCATATTTTAAATAATGCCAACAGGAGATGCATTTGTAACACAGCATACTGTTCAACGAAGTTTTTCAAGTAACTCTACTATAAACCACGATCTTCTCAGAGACCTTGATTATTTATGTCAAGGTCAGGACATGGCAATTGTTTCAAAGCAAAAATAAAATAAAAACTACAGGGAATGAACACCTACGAAATCCAAAGGGGGAAAAGTATCATCTTCTGAGTCACGTAATTACAATGACTCTCTCAGGCAGAAAAAAGTCAGGAACTTTTTCAGTAAGTGCTGAAGGACTTTTGAGAATGTTTGCTGGTTGGAGTTTCCACTGAGGGTTGGTGCGTTTTCTCACCTGTAGGACCGGCTCATGTCTTTCTCCTGCCCTCTAACCTCCCTTGTTTAGAGTACACGCATCAGCGTGATGCAACCTGCAACCCACAAAAGTTCTCAGTTCTCTTTTGCTTTTACTCCCTGCATAAATATACCCCTATAATGTGGCATTCTGAAATTATATTCCTCTAAATCATTTTAACATTATGTGCGCATAGAACCCAGGGTTTGGAAACAATTTCAGTTGTCTGTATCCATTGACTTGCCCACTCAAACCAAACTATTTTGATAAACTGGAACTCAAGTATTCTGTCTCACTGACCTAGTATTGAAATGTCCTGAAAACATCAGATTTTCCGCAAAACTGAGTACATATTCTTGGCGAATCCCGCTCTTGTGTGAGCCCTCTGACCATCTAGTTCAGACTGGGATGCAGAAGAGACGGCATTTTCAAGCAAGTTTTACTAGGGAATTTAAGAAAACAAAAATGAATGCTGTGCAGTACATACTGTATTGTGTGGGTGATTAAAAATCATGCTTTTAACCCCAGGGTCTAAATGTGAACCCCATAGCCCACATGGTAAGAAACAAGGTAGAATGGTTCACACACAGCAAGCATAAAGCACAAGGAAATGTAAGACTTTTCCATTATAAATTCGGTTGGAAAGTCATGGGAGCAGCTTCCGCTCCCCACTCACTTCCAGCCTGAGGTGTCACAGACAGCCCCGATGGTGGCATTGGCACTGTGTCTGCCTGTTCCAGAGGCAGAAATGCCCACTGTATCCCTTTTCTCGGAATCACTTTTCCAACCCAGGTCCTAACAGTTATGCCAACAAGGGAGACACCTCTGGGCAAAGGCGCAATGAGACATCCGAGGACACGGAATTCCCTTGCATTAAGAGGTGTGGTGGCTGTGGATTTTATTCAGAACACTTGAGCTTCTGCTAGGATGAAGCCCTCTTCCCGTCTCTGAGCTTTGAGGTCCGCGTGTTTCTCCTCTAGCCAATTCCAGTCCAGTGTCCTAGCGGGCCGGGAGGCTGTCTTTGCCTGAGTCCAGAGAGTTCTGTATTTTCTCGGCTTCCCTTTGGACGCCTAATTGAAATACAGAGTTGCTAAGAAGGGATAGAGTGAAAATCCTGGGCAACTCAAAGGTAAGAAAAGGAAAACCTGCCGAATGCCTAATAAACACCATCATTCTTCCTGCCTTTCCAGTTAGGCTCATGCCCTGCAGCATTGTTTGAAAAATGGGTAATTGCCTAACCTGGACCTTTGTTTAATCACCCAGCCTACTCAGAGTAAGATCCTATTTTTTCTTATAATAAACACATAACTTGTAGTGAACTGAAAAATCCCTTTCAAGGCATTTTTTTAAAAAAGAAAATGGATAATATTATATGTGTACTGAAAATTTTAATATGCAATTTCCTATATGGGCATACATATTTTTAAACACTGTCAATAGCTGGCATCTAAATAGTGCAATTTCCCATAGAGTTATTATTCGTATTACCTGAAGTTTGGAATAAAAATGTGCCATACATCAATGACTACCAGCCTTTTGTGTGATTCATAGCAGAGGAAGTGTTTTTATAAAAAAGGGTACTGATTCAAACGTGACAATTTTTTTTTTTTTTTTTTTTTTTTAAGATGAAGTATCTATTGCCCAGGCTGGAGTGCAGTGGCCCGATCTCAGCTCACTGCAACCTCTGCCTCCCAGGTTCAAGCAATTTTCCTGTCTCAGCCCCCTAAAAATTCTTATTTTACCAAATAAAAGAACACACACATGCCCACTAGGGACAGTCGAATCATTCATTCATTCATTCATTCATTCATTCATTCAACAAACTTTTTTTAGTAACTACTATTTTTTCTTTGCTGGGAATATAGCAATGGAGAGAAAAATGAAATATCTGTAGATTATGGAGCCAACATCCACGTAAAATATAGTCACACACCCAGAGAAGTAAGGATAGACACCGTTCAACAATTGACTTCACTGTGCTTTATATTTAAAAAACGCTAAAGCAGTCCTATTATTGCCAATTCCCTTTAGACTTCTGACAGTGTTTCAGAGACAAGCTACAGTCCATGGGCCGATATCAGCGAACACTGAGACGCTTGTAAGGACAGATAACCTGTGGACTATTCTAATTAGTGTATTTTCAGATGTGTATATGTAATTGTGCTTTTGGTTACTATATATTTTTACCATGCCTCCTTCACAAATTTCATGTTTTATTTACAATTTTCAGGGTTATGATGTTTTTGAGGTTGACATCAGTTCTTTTTCTCCGCATTCAAAGTGGGCCCTATTCAATATGAATTATCTGGACATATGCTTCAGAGATCTGAAGCCTCAGGCGAGAGGACGAAGCAATTGAGTATTTGTCAGGTGCGTGGTTTCCAAGTGGAAAATAGCAACCGGTCCACAAAATGCGTTAGACGTTGGCAGATGGCATTGAAATCTTTTCTACTAAAACTTTTCAGTATGTATGCTTTTCAGATAAAATGTAATGCTAAGATATAACCAACATTTAATTTCATTGTTTTTGTCTTGTAGGTTTGAAATCACAGAGCTGAAACAGATACCTAAAAATTGTAGTATATCTTCAATTTTATTTACTTTGAATTCACTTCATTAATCCCCAAAGACCAAATATTCCATAAGTTCCTAAACATTGTTTTTTTTTGTTTTGTTTGTTTGAGACGGAGTCTGGCTGTGTCTCCCAGGCTGGAGTGCAGTGGCACCATCTCGGCTCACCACAACCTCCGCTTCCTAGGTTCTAGCGATTCTCCTGCCTCAGCCTACTGAGTAGCTGAGATAACAGATGCACGCAACCACGCCCAGCTAATTTTTGTATTTTTAGTAGAGATGGGGTTTCACCATGTTGGCCAGGCTGGTCTCAAACTCCTGACCTCAGGTAATCCACCCATCTCAGCCTCCCAAAGTGCTGGGATTACAGACATGAGCCACCACGCCTGGCCAACATTGGGCATTTATAAACCAGGCCTGGGCACCTGCCTGAGCCTTCTGTGGAAGAAAATTGTCTCTTGAGTTGCACTTCAGCCTGGGTCTGCCCTTTGATGGTTTGCCCAGGAGAAATTTCAAGGAAAAACAAGGACAACTTCATCTCTAGTCATGTTACTTTGAGCCTTCATTTTTTTAAAGTTGAGTCTACTTGTACTTACGTTAGTGGTTAATTTCAGTGTTTTCTTCAGCAACAGCGATTCCCCCATAACCCGCCTGCAGGTTTTGTATATAAACACTGGCTGGGCCGGGCGCGGTGGCTCACGCCTGTAATCCAGCAGTTTGGGAGGCCGAGGCGGGTGGATCACGAGGTCAGGAGATCGAGATCATCCTGGCTAACACAGTGAAACCCTGTCTCTACTAAAAATACAAAAAAAAAAAAAAAAAAAAAAAAATTGGCCAGGTGTGGTGACGGCTCCTGTAGTCCCAGCTACTTGGGAGGCTGAGGCAGGAGAATGGAGTGAACCCGGGAGGCAGAGGTTGCAGTGAGCCGAGATCGCCCCACTGCACTCCAGCCTGGGTGACAGATCGAGACTCTGTCTCAAAAAGAAAAAACAAAACAAAACACTGGCTGTACTGTGTTAATCCACCATGTCTGTAAATTCTTCAGCTTTGAAATTATTTAAAAGCTGGATTAGCAATCATAATAACTAGATTAAAAAATTCATATACTATATATCAGCAAAATTTATTCTCTGCTTAAAAACAGCAATACTAGTATCACCTATGGACTTAAATAATTACCTTTTTTCCTTTATCACCTGTCTTTTGATTCACTGTCTCCTGTTTCTGGTGTAAATCACAATCTAGAACCACACACCATGGTTTTGTTCACCTTCAGACATGATAAGCTTCTGTATTCACTCTTATTTACAGTTGTTGTTTTTGGACTCAGGTAACTATTTCACAAACAGAACAAAATGCAGTTCTTATCTTGGTTCCTTCGTGGAGTATCTCTGCAGCCTTAGGCATCTTATTTCATTATTTCATTCCACTGGGTCTCAGATGCATCATGCATTAAGTTTGTAAGGGTGGACAATGAGATCTTTAAATTCTCAAAACCTGTGGTTTTATGATAGCAGTTCTGAAAGACACTTAGGTGCTAAAAATAATTTTATCTAAAATAGCAGCAATGGCATGGAATATGGAAGCTGGCTCTCCGGCCCTTCAGTTTTCTCAAAAGGCTATCAGTGGAGTGTGTGGGACTTTGACGAACGTTCTCCTCGCTGGGGATAGCAGGTCAGTGGCATCCTGCCCTGCTGCTAAACCATCCTCTCATAATATGCTCCTCAATGTACAGTCTGTCCAACTCTTGGATTCTCCTTGCCTTCCAAATATTTGAGTTATAGGTTAAAGTAAAGAAATAGGCATGTGTTACTACCATCAGCGAATATAGGAATCATCATATCTCACCTTACACTTCTGTAAAAATCATGTTTCCTTTGCCCATGCCCACCTTACATGGTACTTCTCTGTTTCCTCTGTGTTCAGAAGTCTCCCAAATCCACGGAAACATTTACTATCTTGTTTTTCCTTCAGAATCCTGCACTTGCGTATCCTGGTAGCATTTATTAAATATGGGTCCATTCCCCCAAAATGGAGATACTAGGCCAGAGTGCCACCTATTTGCCCAACACTTTTATCTCATGCCATCTAGTCGCTGTTTACAAGATATCTCCACTGGGAAGCGTGAAATGGTCATGGTGAAAGTAGATGCATTTTCACCTCATACTATTCACTCCTGTGCGGCTTCTTAGTCTCGGTGTGAGAAATCTTCACTTCAATGCCTATAGTGGTCATATTGCTACACATTTTTAAATCCTTTCTTTCGTAACTTCAAAAACAGATCCTTGAAGAAATGATTCAGCACGATGCACATAGCAGATGGGTTAAAAGTCAGGGATCAGAGGACACGCCACCCTGGGTAAAGAGCTGTCTTTTCCACAAGGCAGCTGTGTGATTTTACAACTTAATGTCCTCATCTGAAAATGGAGATAACAAGAATATCCCCTCCATAGAATGTTGTGGAAACCTAATAAGTTAACATGTAAGTATTTAAAATACTACTTAATACATACCATGTGCTAGGTAAGTGTTACCTATCGTTTTTGCTATTGATGTTTCTTCTCCTTCTCCTTCTTCTTATTTTTTCAGACGGGGTTTTGCTCCTGCTGCCCAGGCTTGGGTGAAATGGTGCGATCTCAGCTCACCTCAACCTCCGCCTCCCGGGTCCAAGCAATTCTCCTGCCTCAGCCTCCAGAGTAGCTGGGATTACAGGCATGCGCCACCATGCGCGACTAATTTCGTATTTTTAGTAGAGACAGGGTTTCTCCATGTTGGTCAGGCTGGTCTCGAACTCCTACCTCAGGTCATCCAACCACCTTGGCCTCCCAAAGTGCTGGGATTACAGGCGTGAGCCACCGCGCCCGGTGATGTTTCTTAATATTAGCATTTTTCTCCCAGAGAATTGAGCCTGTTCTTGAATACCTTTCACTAGCATTTCTACACCTCATCTTATCTTGGCTGGCTGGACTTTCTTCACGTCATACCAGATGCTACCACAAGAATTTCTCTTAGTCGTTTTAACCTTACAAACTTCCATGAACTCAACCATTTTGAAATTACTATAAAGTACTTAAGAATAATAAGAACTTTTTAAAGTTTACATTTCTTAATATTCTTTTAGTAATGTTGTTCCTAATAGTTTTGATTTACTCAAATAAGAATCCTATCATTCTCGCCAGGCACGGTGACTCAGGCCTGTAATCCCAGCCATTTGGGAGGCCGAGGCGGGCACATCACCCGAGGTGCGGAGTTAGAGACCAGCCTGGCCAACATGGTGAAACCCTGTCTCTACCAAAAATACAAAAATTATCTGGGCGTGGTGGCACTTGCCTGTAAATCCAGCTACTCGGGAGGCTGAGGCATGAGAATTGCTTGAGCCGGGGAGGCAGAGGTTGCAGTGAGCTGAGATGGAGCCACTGCACTCCAGCCTGGGTGACAGAGTGAGACTGACTCAAAATAAAATAAAATAAAAATCCTATCTTTGTACTAGTTTAGCAACATCAGGCAAGATACTATTGTAAATATCAGTTTTCTTGTCAGCTTAAGGGGATACTCACAACTATTTATCACTGGTTTCCTTAAAAATTAAATGACCTAATGCATGCACTTAACACAGCGCATGTCACATAAAAAGTACTGAAAAAATATTAGCAATTTTCCCCCAAAGTATAACACATAGTCATATCCTGGAATGATTTCAAGGTTTTAATAATATTTTTGGAAATCATAATTATACTCCTTACCTGCTTAAAGAAAATAGAAGTTAATCTAGCAAACATCAAACTCGTAAGTTCGATGAGTTATAATATTAAAGTTGGAAGGAATCTCAGAAAAATTCTAAAATAACTTTTGGTGATATATGAGGAAAGTGAAGGTTTTCATTTCAGGAGACGATGTAAGATAAGTGTCATTGGAGTCAGTATGCTGTTATTCATATCATGCTGTAAGCACCATAGAATTATTTTATGAAATAAAAAAGAAACTCAAATTTATTAAATACCTTTCTATGTGAAGCATTATCTCTTGAACTATGCCAGTTTGTTTTATTCTCATAACACTCTATAAGCTGAAGGCCACCTCTCATCCTGTGTGTTCGACAAATGAAGTTAAACTACTCATTTTATAGATTTCCTCCCTCTCTTTCTCTCTCTCTCTTGCTCCCTCTGTGTATATGTTTATATATACACATTTGTATATACAATATACATTTTATACAGATGTACAAATATATATATGTATATTCGTGAATTTGTTTTGTAGAGATGGGGTCTCAATATGTTGCCCAGGCTGGTCTAAATCGACTAGGCTTAAGTGATCTTCCCACCTCAGTATCCCAAAGTATTAGGATTATAAGCATGAGCCACCAGCCAGGTTTTATAGCTATGAAAGCAGAATCTTACATATTTATATATCACAAATAAAATGCAAACTTTATTTCACTATAGATACACTAATATGGTTAACATTGGAAAACAATGAGATGAATGAGTAGGAAGATGTGCAGTGGTTGGTACTCACATACATGATTCATTGGAATGAAAAATGATACAGCTACTTTGAAAAATGTTTTATCAGTTTCTTAAAAACATTATTTACTATGCAATCCAGTAATCACACTCCTTGGTATTTACTAGGAATAATAAGACATATTACCACCAAAAAACAAAACCAAACCCTAAACCAAAGACTTGTCTCTGATGGTTTACAATATCTTTATTTCAGTGGCCAAAACCACTTGTATCAATCCAAACATCCATCAAATTTTGAATAAATATAGTATGACGCATCCACATAGTGGAATGCTACTCAGGAATATAAAAGGAATAAGCTACAAGGTCAATCAACAACACAGATAAATTCAAACCTAGTACACTATGAGTGCATTATTTTCCTGTGCCTGCCTTAACACGTCGCTGCAAACTTGGTGGCTTAACAAATGCAATTATCATCTTGTAGTTCTAGAGGCTGGAGGTCCCAAATCAGTTTTTCGTGTCTTGTTGAAAATGTCATTGAGGCTGTGCTTCTTCTGGAGGCTGCAGGGGAAAATCCATTTTTTTTTTTCTGGCTTTTATAGTTTCTATGCTCATTTGGAGTCCTTAGCCTGCAGCCCTTTCTCCATCTTCAAAGCACATCATCCCAATCTCTGCTTGAGTCATTACAAAGCCTTCTCCTCTCAAGTGAAATCTCCTTCTGCTGTCTCTTATAGGCATATTTGTAATGACATTTAGGGTCGACCTGGATAAGCCAAGGTACTTCCCCATCTCAACATTCTTAACTTAGTCACACCCACAGAGTTACTTTTGTCATACAAGATAACATTCAAAGGTTCACGTTATTAGGATCTGGATATCTCTGTGGGCCGTTATTCAGCCTACCTCACTAAGCAAAAAAGCCAGACACAAATTTTTACATTCTTTATGGTTGGATTTATATGACCTGGAAAAGGCAAAATTATAGTGACAGAAATCAGATCAGTGATGGCTAAGAACTGAAGCTGCATACATGGGATTGGTGATAAACAGGTATGAGGAAAGTTTTGGGGTGATGAACCTATCTATCTTGATTGTAGCTACAGTTGTGTAAATCTACACATCTATCAGAACTCTCAGCATTATCCACTGAAAACTTGTAAATTTTTGTACATCAATTATACCTCAATAAATGCTATTTCAGACAGGAAGAATAGGAACAATCTATCATGAAGTTTTAACACACATGCAGAGGGGAATGAAGGGTGGGACTTTCAGAATGGTGGTATGAGATGCTCCATAGACTGTCTTCCTAGCAAAACAACCATTTTCTGGGTACAATTTGAAAACAAAAACAAGAAAAACAACCATTTATAGTCTTCACAAATTTTCCTAAGGACGTGCAGCAGATGGAGAAACATTTACCAAAGAAAATCTACCAAATCTTGGCAAGAATAGCAAGAGTCTGTGGCATTTAAGCTACAACCCACTATCACTGCCACCCCCAGCTCAGGGTGACAGACGCTTTATTCTAGGTGAGGCCCACTGAAGACAGCACGCCACTGGCGTCCGTGTTGCATGCAACAACATGCATTGCAAAAGTTCTATTCTAGGTGAGAATCAGCAAAAGTCCTGAGACAAAGTTTCCCTACCCACCACTGAGTTGTTGAGCAGAAGCTCTACTCCAGGCGTGACAGACTGAGAATAGTGACCCCTGACTACTCAGCTCTTTTTTAGGGCAGAGATTTCTACCTGGGGGAAGCAGCTGAGAAGGCCAAGGTCTACCTTCCCCTCCCGGAATCCTACTCATAGAGCCCAGGTGACACTCTGGGAGAACCAGTCTGCTGCCCCTGCCTCCAGCTCTGGTACAATGACACAGAGTTTCTGCCCAGGGGAAGAAGTGATCTTAAGAACAAATTGATCCACAACGCCACCTAAGGGGCCAGTCTTTATTTGAAGCAAAGTGTAAGGAAGTTCACGCCCAACGGTGTTATCACAAACAGTAGAAATCATGAGGCTGAACAATTAAGAAGAGCCCGATAGTTCCACAGTACTACTAACAACAAGCAAAATGATGACCAATGAAAGTTTAACCAAGAAAACCAGGAGAAGAGATAACTAATGACAACCTTCCTTGGTTAGGTTAAATTTCAAAGACACAACTTTCTACTTCTGCAAAACGGTCCAAAATTAATTGGACAGGACTGTAGCACATTTTATGTCCAGGGTATTATTAAAGAAAAAACAACAACAAATATAAAAACAAAGCAAAAAAAATAGAGCAATCAGGTAGCAATACTAGAGTAATCCCTGGTAGTCAGAGAGTATGGGTGCCCAAGGCTGTGACCTACTAGGAAGGTACAATGGCTGCAAAATGTGGGGGAAGTAGACTCAGTAAACTAGTGCAGTTAACTCATTGAACAAATGAACAAGAAAGTAACAAAAAGAACACTGAAAAACCGGGGACATGTTTATCCACAATGCTTAAATATATTAACTAAAATGCCTAGTTTTAAACAGCTGAATAAGAAAATTAAACAGGAAAATGTGACTTATGAACAGAATATAAAGTTGGCAATAGATACTGCCTTAGAGAGGGTTCAGATGTTGAACTTAGCAGAAAAAGACTTCAAAGCAGATATTGCAAACATGTTTAAAGAACTACCGAGAATGATGTTTACAGAACTAAAGGAAGGTATAAGACCAATGTTGCATCAAATGGAATAGCAAGAAAGAGAAACAAATTTAAGAAAACAGCATACTCTCTGGAATTGAAATGTATAATAACAAAAATAAAAATATCATCAGAAGGGCTCAAAAGCATAATCAGGTATAAGAAATAATTAGTGACCTTGAAGATAGATTTACAGAAGACAAGCAGTCTGAAGAACAAAGAGAAAAACAGACAGACAATGATTGGAAAAGCCACAGAGAAATGTGTAACAACATTAGACACATCAACACAGGCATTAAGGACACACCAGAAGATGAAGGAGAAAGGAAAAGAAAGTGTATTCAAAGAAATAATGTCTGAAAACTTCACATTAATCTAGACTTCAAAAATCACAAAGGATTTCAAGTATAATGAACAGAAAGAGATACAATCCTAGATCCATGATAATCAAAACATTAAAAGACATAGAGAAAATCTTAAAAACAGAGAGTAAATGAACTGCCATGCATGAGAAAATCCTAAAATTATTGACAACTGACTTCTAGCCAGAAATAATGGGAACCAGAAGGCATTACAATGACATATTAAAAGCGCTTAGAGGGTTAAAAAAAAAGCTGTCAACCAAGAATCTTATATTCAGTAAAACTTCATTTTAGAAAATAACACAGAATAAATGCACTCCTAGATAATCAAAATTTGAGAAAATGCATTGGTAGCAAACCTGCCTTACCAGAAATACTAAAGGAAGTATTTTAGGCTAAAAGTAATACCAGAGACAGTAATTTGAATCCATGTGGAAAAACAAGAAATGAGAGTAAGAGTAGTTATACAAATAATTATAAATGATAGCATAATTTATATTTATTCTTTCTCTTTCTCTTAATTGATTGAAAAAGTAACTGTGTAAAACAGTATCTACATAATTATACTGCTGGCCCATAACACAGAAGAGTAATATATCTGACAATTGCAACAAACTATAAAAAGGGTGAGAGAAAAGTTTTTTAGAGGGAAATTGATGACACTAAATGGTTCCTCAAGTTTAAAGTAAGCAATGAAAAGAAAAAGATAAATAAGAAAATCAGTATAACAAATTCTATAAATATATGCTTGCTCTCATTTCCTCTTTCAGCTCTTATAAACAGCATGAAATTACATGGAACAATGACTAGAAAATATCCACTTAGTTATAAAGAAGCCAGTAAAAGAGAAACTGAGAAACAAAATATGTTATGACATATAAAAAAAAATTTAAAAGTAGGTATGAATTCAACCATATTAATAATAACATAAAATGTGATAGATTAAACCACCCAATTGAAAGTTAGAATTGGTCTGAATTTAGAAAATGATTTCATTGTACATTATCTATAGGAGACATCCTTTAGATTCAAAGATACAACTAGGTTGAATGTAATACAAGGATAAAAAATGTCATTCAAACAAAGTGTAAGAGAGTTGGATTGGCTATAATAATATTAGACAGAATAGACATTAAGAAAAAATTGTTGCAAGGAGTATAAAGGGATGCTTTAAAATAATAAAAGATAAGTCCATCTAGAACACTTAATGATTTTAAAATATGTGTACCTAACAGTAGAGCATCAAAATATGTGAAGCAAAATCTGACAAATTTGAAGGGAGAAATGAGCACTGTAACAATAATAGTTGGAGAATTCAGTACCCTAATATCCAGATATGATAGAATTAATAAACACAAGACTACATCGGTGTAGATAGAGACTATGACAGCCACATACACCAACTTACCCTAATAGACATCTGCAGAACACAAAACTGTGGAACACATATCATTCTCAAGTATACATAGAACATCCTCCAAGGCAGAACATATATTAAGTCATAAAACAAGCCTCAATCAATTTAAAATCATAAATTGATTTTGATAACAAGTTAAACTTATGACAAATATTTCTTCTGACCACAATAGAATGAAATTAGAAATCAATAACAAAATAAAATTTGGTAAATTTACAAGTATGTGGAAATTAAACAACACACATATAAAGAACTGATGAGTTGAAGAAGAAATCATGAAAAACTTAGAAAATATTTGAGATGAATCAAAAATTTAAAAAATGCACACATACACAACATACCAAAATCTACTTATAGGAAGTAAATAATGCAGTGCTTAGAGGTCAATTTATAGTGTTAATTTATAGCTTTAAAATATGTCTAGAAATAAAATCTATGTTGGCAACAGACTAAATTCTGAGAGGAAATAAATGAACTTCAATTGTATTCTCATTTTACATAAAGTGGTATGTTATTATTTGAAGGTAGACTATGATAGGGAAAGAAAACAAAATCATTTGGGACATATAGAAAAATCAGCATACCAATAATTATGTTTAATATAAATTAACTATTTATATTATTAATAATTGCATTAAGAACAAATGGTGTAGACTAAGTAAAGGCTGAGATTATCAGAAAGATAAAGCCAGATTGTGTATGTTGTCTACAAGAAATACAGTTGAAATATACAGACACAGTTAAGATAAAAGTAAAAGGATGAGACAAGTTATATTATGCAAACAGAAATCATAAGAAAGCTAGGATGACACTATTCATGTAAAGACAAATTAAATTGCAAAACAAAAGATAGTAAGAGTGACAAAGACTTTTTAAATGAAATAGATCTTAATTCCTCCAGAAAAATTTAAAATCTTTAGTGAATATGCACCTGCAAAACATTTCAAAATACACAAGGTATAAACTAACAGTATTATAAGGAGAAATAAATAAAAATCCACAATTGTATTTAGAGTTTTCTACATCCATCTTTCAGTGATCAATTGAATCAACTGCATAAATCAGTAAGGTACACCTGGTTGCTTTATGCTCTTTGTAAATAATTTTTATAGAAATTAAGTTTTTCTGGTATTTATTTGGAAACTTGCATGATGGTATCTTTTTTAAGAAAGGACTTTTGTTCATTGTTGCTAGGCACCTGTAGACACTCATGAGTCTAAAATTACAGCATTTTCTAAAGTCTCAGTTTGGAGTTCTATAAGTCACAGTGGTGACATACTCACTTGCAGGCCCATAGTTCACGAAGATCCACCCTTTCAGGTCCTTGTAAGAAGGTAAATCTTTCAGGTCTCAGCTGAAAGTAGAATGTGTGGATCAGTGCATTAGTCCATTTTTATGCTGCTAATAAAGACAAACCTGAGACTGGGTAATATATAAAGAAAAAGAGGTTTAATGAACTCACAGTTCCACCTGGCTGGGGAGGCCTCACAATCATGGCTGAAGGCAAAGGAGAAGGAAAGGCACATCTTACATGGTGGCAGGCAAGAGCTCTTGTGTAGGGGAATTTCCACTGATAAAATCATCAGATCTCATGAGGCTTATTCACTACCATGAGAACACAAAGACCCACCCCTATGATTCAATTACTTCCCACTGGGTCCCTCCCACAACATGTGGGAATTATGGGAGCTCCAATTCAGGATGAGATTTGGGTGGGGACACAGCCAAACCATATCAGTCAGAATCCTTATTTGGACAAACTTTAAGCTTTGACTCTTGTTTCCACCTTTGAAGCCTACTGCATCTGCAGTGGGAGCCCAGAGTAGTTTTTGCAGAATCAGTAAATGCCCTAGGTTTGCACTGGAGTTTACCTTTTTGAGATCTTCCTTACCTGGTATTTTGAATGAGTTATTTCTCAGTACCTTGCTATTACTTTGATGCTTGTGGGAGATACTATAATTATTATGTGCATATGGATTATTTTAGGTGTTTGAAGATATCAGTCTTGGGTATATGATTAACTTAAAATGCTTAACTGTTTAAAATTTTAAGAACTATTTTGTTTTTTAAAAAATGAGTACTCATTCTTAATTATATTAGCAAAAATGACTTTTATTAAAATGTCTATGGTGTGCAGAGAACACTTAAAATGTTAAGAGACTTAGATTCAACTTCTTTCCAAAATACCTAAATGTTAGAAGCATCTGAGAGGACAGGCTGATTTGGATTCAGTATTAAAATTAATTCATTCTGGCTTTGTTTCTTTTTATTTGTAAAAGTGTAAGGGGTAAAAGTCTAAGGCATAAAAGTGTATGTATTATACAGTGGTGAAGTTTAGGCTTTTAGTGCATTCATTACCACATAGTATACATTGTATCCCTTAAGTAAATTAAAATCTTTTTATATATCCTCTGCAATGTGTTTCCACAAGTACTGTAATTCATTAGAGAAGCTTTTGTTCTCTTTGTTCAGTTGAACAGTTTTCTCCGAGACTTCAATAATTAGTTTCAGAGAAATTAGCTTTAGCAAACATCACAAATTATTGAATCAGTTCTAGAATTTCTGTGTAAAAACAACAAAGATGACCCCCAGGAATGTTACTAAGTTCATTGAGTATATACTTATTTTAAAACCACACCAAGATAGTGCATTGTCCTCAGAGACATACTAACTTTTCTTTTTCCTGAAACTCTTTAATTCATTCTAATCTCTCTATGATTTTTATCTTGATCAACAAGGCAGATGCACATGTATTCCAAGGACTGATTGGGGCTTTTGCCACAATGTAATTGAATAAGACTTTAATCCTGATATACAGTGAATTGTTACCTAGCTATTTTATACAAAAGTATGTTTATATTCTTTATCTCTACTTAAATTCAAAAATCAGTCTTTTAACCAGAATTCCTCTTCCTTGCCAAAAGTAATATTATTTTTAAGATTTTTTCTATTCATATTTTACTTTACATTTTATCTACAAAATTCTATAAAATGTGATGTATTATAAAGAACATGGATCAACTCAAACACTGCATATATCACATCTAACTGTGAAATACCCTATGCAAAATATGCTCTTATAATAATATTTCTGACTTACAATATTCTTTCAGAATTGCTTTTTGGCACAATCAACCTATTTTTCTGAGAACCTTTAGCAAGACGAAAATGTACTACATGTACAGAATAAAGCTCTAAAATTAGCATTATTTGCAGGTGGTCCATTATGAAATTACTTTTTTTCTAACAGTGAAGACATTTTAAAGATAAAGAAATACAAATATCCCCATCTACACTATAATTGTATTATTCAATGGAAATGCTTTTTTGAAAAATTGTTGCTATGTAATATAACAACATAATTAGCACCTTACTCTGAATAACCTTCTAATCAGTAAGCACCACATGCCATGGAGTTTCCTGCCCTATGAAACTTCAGTTAATGGTACTTTACTGTGCAATTGTAAGCTTATAGTTTTCAAGTGAAAAATGATTTGTTTGTTTAAAGCATAATTTTTGTTTTGATGCGTGCCCTCTGCCCACCTTTTTACATGTGCTCCTCACAAAAATAAACAGGTGCAAAGCCCAAAATGTCAGTCCTGGGGGAAAAAATCCAGAAAGATGAAATAATAATAATATAATAAGCACAGAAACTTCTCTGTGTTCTTAGATGTGTTTTGAAAACTTCATCACATAATAAAGTCCATAATACTACAGAAAGATAAGGAGGCTCTTAGGAAAGCAATGGAATAAAATCTTGTCTACTCAGTGGCATCCTCTGAAATGCAGCCCTGTTTTGCAGGAGATGGAGACTCAGAGGAGCTGCACAGCTTTCCCACTACCACACAGGCCCAGGACCCAGAGCCTGGCTTTGTTTCATTGTTCTTTGTTCTCCGCAGGGCCTCCGATGGGGCCTGCCTCATGAAGTCAGAACAGCTCCTTCATGAGGCTTCACAAACCTGACATCCTCACAGTTCAGCAAGAGTTAGGCATACCCGACTCTTAATTTAAAATGTAATGTTTAATTTAAAATGTAACGTTTATATTAAATTAAAATGTAATGTTTAATTAATTTAAAATGTATTAATTAATTTAAAATGTAATATTTATATTACAGTTGCTTGTGACTTCTGTAGTATAGAAAAGAATGAAGTCATAACAAAAAGAGAGAGAGGCAGAGAGGAAGTTTAAATTGCTTTTCTGAAGCTTCTCTTCATTTACAAGATACTCACCCTTTAAATGAAAAGGATGAAGTTAGGAGAGAAATAACTCATTTTATTTTGCCTTTAAGACACTTGGCCAGGCGCGGTAGGTGGTTCATGCCTGTAGTCCTAGTGCTGTGGGAGGCTGAGATGGGAGGATCAACGAAGTCAAGACTTTGAGACCAGCCTGACCAACATGGTGAAACCCTGTCTCTACTAAAATATAAAATTATCTGGGTGTGGTGGCAGGCACCTGTAATCTCAGCTACTCAGCAGGCTGAGGCAGGAGAATCACTTGAACCTGGGAGATGGAGGTTGCAGTGAGCGAAGATCATGCCATTGTACTACAGCCTGGGCAACAGAGTAAGATTCTGTCTCAAAAATAAAAATAAAAAAAAATAAAAACTAAACTAAACTAAAATGACTCTTATTCCCTGGTTACACTATCACTAATTTATTATTATGTTATTTTACTCAATTTGCCAGAGAACTGTCTACTGTAGAAAACATGATGGCTGAAAATAATCTCACTTTAAGAAACTGAGTGACAGGTCACTTAGATGAGTTTATAGGACTTTAGACACAGAGGGGACAGCTTTCCTAACATTATCTCAAATTCCAGAGCACTTTATTGTATTTGGTTGGTGCAAAAGTAATTGCAGTTTTGCGATGAAAGTAATGGCATAAACCACAATCACTTTTGCACCAAACTCATAAATGTTGGCAAGCCACTCACAGTTGCTACTACATTGTCAAGGCTCTTTGTTGTTCATTTCATTTATATTATCTCCAAATAAATAAACTGTGTGGAGGTAGTTGGGACCTCATCTCAGAATTCTAGAAATGTCTCAAAGCTCCAAAGTCTGTTTAACATTTGTAGTCACACACACCTATGTAGTGCCAAGGGGAACCCAGGTGACAGTCGGTCAGGAAGAAGGAGGCAGAGCTGGGACAGGGGATCCTACTTTGGGGGCCCCAGCCTTGGGGTCCAATTTCCTCACTTGCTTTTTTACCTTTTCCTGCTGCTCGGAGAGAGTGGCCTTCCACTGTTCAAAAACAGACCCAATTAATAATCTGTATTTTTAGGCATCTTGCTTTTTTCCCTTGGAATGTTTACCATATCCCTTCAGCCAATGCAAACCTTGGGTTCAGTTCGACTGTTCTCATTCTAGTTCAGACTGAGTTATTCTGTGTACAAAACACGCCTCACAGAAAACCTGTCACAGGGTCGGTATGGCAGAAATGAAGGCCAGTGAGTACCAGTGCCTGCTCTCAACAAGAGTGGAAACCCCTATTTATTGACTACCCATGGTTGAACGCATAAATTTTAGGTACACTATAAATAGTTTATTGATAAACCTTAAAAACTAATTTACATGGAAAATATTATTGCCATTGACAGTCAAGGAAACAAAGGCTTAGACTCATGGACTGATTCCCTGGTAGCGAGTTCCTATGGATGGGGAGTAACTTCTTAATACATACTTGAATATGAGAAACTAAATTGCTGGAATGATGCATAGATTTCTGGTCACAGTATCATGAAGAGGTCAGAGAACCCCAACCTCTCAAAAAAACAAAGACAAATTGAGACAAAAACTGCAAGATCTTCAGGCAAGAGTCTGGCCCAGTCTAGCAGCCCCTCCCCCAGCACCCATTAAGAATGGTTCCATGGTGACATGAACAGCAAAATCAAAGGGTGACTCGGACAACACGTCTGGAAATGTAGGAAGCTAGGTCAGATATGCAGGAAACTCAATAGCCTACGTGGTGGTCCCGGTTGAGGCAATGGGGAAACAGCCAGAAATTTAACAGGAAACCCTGGGAAAGAGGGAGCAGTAGCAAGGCTAGATTCCTGGCCACACAGAAGCCAGGTAATGTGCAGAGGCAACCAGCGAGAGAAGGCAAGGCAATGCCAATCTGAGAGCTCCCTGGAGTTTGAAGGTGTCTCCTAACCCCTACGCAGACAGGCTGACAGAAGGTGGAGCCTTGCAAACATGAAGTGTCTGAGAGAAATTTTACCAAATCATTGGCTAACCATTAAGCAATGCAGACAACAGGGCCTCCCATAGGAAGCCAGGCTACAAAGAAATCTAAGAATAAAAAATACGAGCCAAGGCGTGTGTGTACACATGCCATACAGGATACATTTTCCACAGTTTAAGTATAGTCAAGATACTAAAATGAAAAAGTTACATAAAATAAAAATACTCAGAAAAGAAAAAATACAACTTCAAATAACTGGTTCCCAACAACAGAAAACAAACGACACTCAGTGAAATAGGAAGGTGCGACCATACACAATATTGCTAAGATGACATATTTCCACAAATTTTTCAACAGGTTCAGTGCAATTATTGTCAAAATACCATAGACATTTTGGTAGGAATTTGCACAATCATCATAAAGTTAATATTTAAATGCAAAGCATCCATCATAAAGGGTTTTGCAAAACAATAACAAAGTCCCAGGTTCAAAGTTAGGAGTCTGGGAGACTTCAACTACTGGACTTCGAGACTTACTCTGAAGTTATAGTAATTAACTGAGTATATTAGTCTGTTTTCACACTGCTGTCAAGAAATACCTGAGACTGGGTAATTTGTAGAGGAAAGAGGTTTAATTGACTCACATCTCGGCATGGCTGAGAAGGCCTCAGGAAACTTACAATCATGGCAGAAGTCAAAGTGGAAGCAGACACCTTCTTCACAAGGTGGTAGGAAGGAGAAGAATAAAGGAGGAACTTCCAAACACTTATAAAACCATCAGATCTCTTGAGACTCACTCACTATCACAAGAACAGCACAGGGGAAATCACCTCCATGATCCAATCACCTCCCTCCCTCAACATATGGGGCTTTCAGGTGGAGATGAGATTTGGGTGGGGACACAGCCAAACCGTATCACTGGGTCTAGTATTTACACAAAGTTAGACATATAGACCAATGGAGTACATTTCACGGTCCAAGAATAAGTCCATATGGTTATGATCAGGTCATTTTTTTACAAACATAAAAAGACAATTCAATAGGAAAATAATAGTGTTTTAGCAAATGGTTCTAAGACAATTGCTTACACACATGGAAAAATTATTCCTAGATCATTACTTCAGACTATGCACAAAATTAAATTAAATGGATCACAGATCTAAATCTAAGGATTAAAATTTTGAACCTTCTCTAATACACCATAGGACAAAAGCATTGTGACTTTGAGGTAATACGATTAAGACATAACACCAAATAATCCATGAATGAAAAAAAAAATGGACTTCATTTAAATTAAACATATTTGCTTTTCAGAAGATGCCCCTAAGGAAATGAAAAGACAAGCTAAATACTTGTTGACAGCACCAGCAAATCACATATATGTCTGATGATGTTTAAAAAACTTTCAACTCAATAAGTAAAAATAATAAAATTAAAAATAAAAAAGTTGTATAATAATTGCACAATAGATATACATTTTTGCTTATTACTTGATGCTGCCAGTCCATTTTGAATTTTGTTCAGCCCAGCAATATTGTTTTTAGCACCTTGTTTCCATTAAAACATTGTATTGACTATATCCACCCCAGTATGTGCAATCAAAAATAAAGCTAATTGTATTGTGTATTTATAAATGCATGACCATTACAAATTTATATACAAATAATAGAAATCTGTGACATATAAAAATCTATCTGCATATTCACAAAACTATACAGATAATATATAAAAATATATCTGTATTTTATGTGTATAAATTTATACATACAAATATAACAGTATGATAAATAAATGTATAGTAACTAAAAAAACAACAATGATAAAACATATATATCCAGCTGAATATATATATATGCATATATACATAAAACTTACACATAGTAAATCACATTTCCAGCTAAATATGTATGTGCATATATATGGGTATATAATAATAATAAATACGATAATAGTAAAACAATGTTTAAAACTCCAAAGTTAGACATCGAATGCTATACATCATGTTCATACTACCTCTGCATCCTTACTTGATCACCCAGCCACAGGTCAAAGCTATCTGGGCTTTGCTGTGTCACTAGAGGTGTTTGCTAGTTCATTGGCCTATTCCTAAGTGGGAGGTTGATTGGCTTTGCCTGGCTTTGAGCTTTATGGAAATTAAACCCCACTGTACATGTTCTGACTCCTTTTTTTTCATTTTGGCTTCCACTTCTGAGCTTGTATTACTGTGCTGCAAACTTGGATGGACTGCTGAGTATTGTATCCAAGCAATCGCATGAAAATGTTTTAAAATCTATTGGGAATTTTTTTGTTTTGGGGTAAGTAAACTTTCAATTTTAGAACAATTTTAGATTTGCCCAACATTGCAGAGGCAGCCCAGAGAATTTCTGTTCATCCCTTACCTGGTTTCCACTCTTGCCTCATTGCATCCTAGGTCTCTGTGGGGAACGGCTCACAACCATGGGTCCAACAATGGCAGTTCCTGTGAACTACACTTGTAACTTCATTTGCATTTCATGAGTTTCCCCCATAATGTCCTTTTTCTCTTCCAGGATCCCATCCAGGGGACTTTATTACATTTGGTCTTTATTTCTCCTTAACCTAGTCTGTTTCATGGTAGTTTTGCAAATGTTCCTTGTGTTTGATGACGTTAGCAGTTTTGAGGAGGTGGGTGGTATTGTGTAGAACGCCCCTCATTTGGGGTTTGTCTGATAGTTTTTCTCTTTATTAGACTGGGGTTTTGGGTTTTCAGGAGACTAAGGAGGTAAAGTGCCCTTCTCAGCACACCATGCCAAGGGGATGTGCTATCAGCATCCCGCGTCAGTGATGATGCAGCCTTGGTCGTCTGGCCCTGGTAGTGCTGCCCAAGGCAAGGCTGTGTTTTCCCACTGCTCACAGGGTGCTCTTTGGAAACAAGTCCCCAAGCACTCGCAGGGCCAGAGCAGGGAGTAAATCTCCACCTCCTGGAAAAGGGAGCAGCTACATACATTATTTGGAATTCTTCCTATGAGGGATCTTTTTCTCCTCTAGTTATTCATTTTGGTAATCACGTATTCATATCTCCATGGACTCATGCGAATGTGTTTTATGCTTTGGTTCATAATCCAGATTATTCTGGTTTTGGCCACTGGGGGCTCTTCCAGTTGGGCCCTACAGCCTTTGACAAGCTCCCCTCTGTATTAACCTGTTCTTGCATTGCTATAAAGAACTACCTCAGACTGGGTAATTTATAAAGAAAAAGCTTTTCCTTAGCTCACAGTTTCACAGGCCATACAGAAAACATGATGCTGGCATCTGCTTAGCTTCTGGGAAGATCTTAGGAAACTTTAATCATGGTGGAAGGTGAAGCAGCAGCAGGCACTTCACATGGCCAGAGCAGAAGCAAGAGACGGAGGGAGTAGGGAGATGCCACATACTTTGAAACAAGCAGATCTCAGGAGAACTCACTATTGCGAGGACAGCACCAAGCAGCGGATGGTGATAAGCCACGAGAAAACGCCCCGTGATCTAATCACCCCTCACCAGGTCTCACCTCCGGCATTGGGGATTACAATTTAACATGAGATTTGGGTAGGGACACAGATCCAAACCATATCACCATCCCTTTACTTTTTAAGCACTTCCTTTCAGGCACTGTAAGATGTCCCAGGCTCATCTTGCTCATGTCCTGCCCCAGACCTGGAATCAGGCATTTCTCCAAAGAGCCCTGATTCCTTACACTGGAGAAGAGTATTCAGAACCAAGATCTGAATGCTAGTTCTATTCTGTTCTCAGACATTTTGCAAATGGGTTCAGGGAAACATCACACACACACTTTTAAAGTTTGAAACTCCACTGTTTGAAACATTACTGATCTTCATAATGCTACAAAATAAAATTTGTATTGTATCACTTGAAGGAGGAATAATGTATCAAGTATCAGAGAAATATTACAACAGAATACATGTTTAACTATAAGTGCACTGGAAAATGGAATAGATCTCAAATTCACTGACTTTTTGTCAATTGGAGATTTCAATAAATAAATTGTGCTAATATTTCAATTTTACCTGAATTAAAGAAAACAATGTCACTGGTCCATTGAATGCCCTATGACAATAAACTAGTATGTTTTAAATACTATAGGGAAAAGGGGAAAAATTGAAATACATTTTGTTTTCAACTCCAAGTTAACTTTTTCACAGAAATATAATTCTGTATTGAGGTTTTGAAGTGGGAGATTGCTATAACCCATTTTGGATCACTGAAGATTGCTATTACTACATCTATAGTTAAAGGAGGTGTGATAATAATTTAAAAAGCACCATATAGAACTGAGTTCCTGAAGGACATAGAGACTTAACATATCTTAATCTTCTATGTATGGCACATTTTCTACATACATTATATTCATCATGTTTGTATATAAAAATAAACACACCCATTTAGAACTGTACGTTTCATGTAACAATTCAGAGGTATACTGCTTTTACTATTGTTTTAGTGTGCAGTGAATAGCTTCCATTCAATGTACCATTTTGGAAGTAAGTTAACCTTTTTGGTTTCATGACATTCATTATTTGGGGAAGATTCATTACTTTGTGGTTATTCCATCTGACATTTCTTCCATGCCATTTTTTTTTGTCTCTTCATTTCCCAGAGTTTTACTGTGTTTCCCAGGCTGGAGTGCAGTGGTGCAATCACAGCTCACTATGGCCTCAAACTCCTGGGCTCAAGCCACTCTCCCGCCTCAGCCTCCTGAGTAGCTGGGACTACAGGTGTGCACCACCATGCCCTACTCCTTCTAGCATTTTATTTCCACGCCTATTAGGCCACAAATGTGAAATTTCTTTTAGCTAATGATAATAACTGTGTAACTCCTTACACTTTGTCTTTTTCTTTAACTACCAGGAGACCAGGAGTTCTATCTGCAGCTCAGTTTTAGAACTATATTTTAGTTCCTTGCACTAGAACACCTTTCTTCTTCTCTTGATTTCTTTTTCTTATTTTATAGTCTTATGGCTAAGTGGCTTCTATTGTGCTTTTTAGAGGACATGGAGAGTTCCATTAGGAGGATGGAGAGTTTTTTGAGAAAATGGAGCTTCTATCGTGCTTTTTTGAGGAAATGGAGTTTCCGTTGGGAGTTCGCATTGAATAAGCCCAGGTAATCCTCCTGGAGGATGAGACCTAACGTGGAGAGAACCCCAGCTGGATGCCAGTCCCAAGCAGCACAGGCATGAGTGTGAACACCTTACACCACCCAGCCCGGGTTGAGAATTGAGGTTACTGCCATCCAGTGAGCTGTTTTCCAAGGAGTGTAGCAGAATAGCCAAACTAATCTCAAACACAAATTGCTGGCCATAACCAAAGCGAGTAAATGATATGGCTAGTATTTAAAAATATTTAGATTGAGATATTTTAGTGTAACTTGTCTCTCTCTCAGAAGTAGATAACTAATAAAATAATTCAGCTGTGAGAAAACACAACTGAAATCAATGATCAAGGGAAACATAATTATACATTTATTATGACTGGGTGTGGGAACAGTACATTGAAATTAATAGCAAATGAGGATTAATTCATTCTTAGCAATTCTGAGGATAATAAAATATTTTCTGTTTATAAAAGAAAGATTATCTGCCTCTGATAAAAATATCAGTTCCATAAGAAGGGCTGTCCCTTGGGAGCACTGACCGTTCCCAAGACATAACAAAATTCTGTTTTGAGAGACAGACACACAAGAATATGGGGAAAAAAATTATGTGATTTAGGATAAAGGGTACACAGAATTTCAGTAGGGAAAGGATGATATATTCAATAAATGATGCTGAGTGAATTGGATATTAAGTAGAAAAAAAATGAATATTGACCCCTATTACACATAATACATAAACATCAGTTACTAGTAGATTATATACCTAAGTGTGAAGGTCAAATAATAATAGTTCTAGTACAAAATAGAGAAGAATATCTTCATGGCCTTAAGGTAGAGAAAGATTTCAATAATCAGAAAAAGAAAGCACCAATCAAAAAGGAAAGTTTTGAGAAACTGAACTTTACATTTTAGAATGTTTTTTCATAAAAAATACAATTAATATGAACACAGTTGGGTACTCGATGATATAAAGAAATCATTATCTTTTTCATATTGCAAAATGATGTTTTTTTAAATCACTATATTTAGAGATCAATACTGAAATATATATAGATGAAATAACTGAAAAAAAAAAATATGCCAGGGAAGGAGAAATGGATGGCATGTGTATTAGTCCATTTTCACGTTACTGATAAAGACATAGCTGAGACTGGGCAATTTACAAAGGAAAGAGGTTTAATGGACTCACAGTCCATGTGGCTGGGGAGGCCTCACAATCATGGCAGAAGGCAAGGAAGAGCAAGTCACATCTTATGTGGATGGCAGCAGGCAAAGACAGAGCTTGTGCAGAGAAACTCCCATTTTTAAAACCATCAGATCTCGTGAGACTTACTCACTATCACGAGAATAGCACTGAAAAGACCCAACCCCAAGATTTAGTCACCTGCCACCGGATACCTCCCACAACATGTGGGAATTATGGGAGCTACAAGATGAGATTTGGGTGGGGACAAAGACCAAATCATATCAGCATGATCTACACCAGTGTTTGAAAATTAAGTATTTGGAAATTATACAACCAAAAATAGTAGGAGACAGAGAAACGTAAATATGACTGGTACAGACATCTCCATAACAAAATTATGTACTTTTTCTCGTAAAATTCTTTCTAGTACATATATTATTTTATTTTTTACAGTTAATCAGTAATCTATGCTGACTTTCACTTGGTGGGCAATGAAAAAATACACAAAATTTTGAAAAGTTGAAGTCTGGGATGGATGCATTTCTCACGAAAGAAAATGAGAAATCATAGCTGGGTGCTCATGCCTGTAATCCCAGAACTTTGGGAGGCTGAGGTGGGTGGATCATGAAGTCAGGAGTTCGAGACCAGCCTGGCCAAGATGGTAAACTCCTGCCTCTGCTAAAAATACAAAAATTAGCTAGGTGCAGTGGTGGGTGCTGTAATCCCAGCTACTCGGGAGGCTGAGGCAGGAGAATCACTTGAACCTGGGAAGTGGAGGTTGCAGTGAGTCAAGATCATGCCACTGTACTCTAGCCTGGGTGACAGAGTTCCAGGACTTTGGTCAGTAGGAAAGGGGATGACAATATCTCAACATATTGCTCTTGAATTTTAAAAAATATGGATAAATGGGTTGGGTGCCGGAGGTCATACCTGTAATCCCAGCACTGTGGGAGGCCGAGGTCAGCAGATCACTTGAGGTCAGGAGTTCGAGACCAGCCTGGTCAACAAGGTGAAACATCGTCTCTACTAAAAATACAAAAATTAGCTGGGCATCATGGCATGTGCCTGTAATTCCAGCTACTTGGGAGGCTGAGGCAAGAGAATCGCTTGAACCTGGGAGGCTGAGGTTGCAATGAGCTGGGATCATGCCATTGCATTCTAGACTGGGTGACACAGTGAGACTCTGTCTCAACAACAGCGACAAAATAGGGAGAAATGCCCCTTGAAGCCAATTGATCAGGAAGTAGTGGTGCCTCAACCCAGTTCACTAGCAGAGGGTAACATTTCCCCAGATCATCTCCTTCTTCCCAAAAGAGGGCAAAAAAGCAGCCTCACTCTTTACCACCTGTTGGCTACAGCCCCAGGGGCACCGACTGCACCCCCCATATGGGTGGTCTTGCAGCTGTGGCTGCCGTAACACCGTACCACAGACCCTGTGACTTAAACAGCACAGATATATTATCTCACAGTTCTGGAAGCTGCAAGTCTGAGATCAGGGTGCCCACATGGTCAGGTTCTGGTTAGTGCTGCCTTCTAGGTTGTAAATGGCCAACTTGTCCCTGTGGCCTCATCTGGCCTTTCCTTGGTGTATTTCCTTTACGAAGTCACCAATTCTATTGAACACCACCCTGATGGCATCATTTAACCTTAATTATCTGCCTAAAGGCCTTGTCTCCAAATACAGTCACCCTGGGGCTTCGGGTTTCACCGTATGACTTGTGGCAGGACACAATTTGGTCCACAACAAGGGTGCTGAGAAAGTGAACCACTATCAGTAGGCAGAAAAGGGACTATTCCATGAGGATATTCAACGTTGGTTCTGCAAACTATCACCAAAAAGCCTGCTGAAAAGGCAAAGCCAAGTTCACTGCTTATGCACCCAGGGATGGCAATACTCCCACAGGGCATCTGTGCTGAACCATCAGGTAAAACACAATTCAGGATAGTTATTGAAACTGAAAAATCTGACTTATGATGTGTCTTTCAATTCAGGATATTGGTTAATTTAGGAAAGATTATGATATAATTGTTTAGAATTTGTAGCCAGAGAATGCCAAGAACTTTGAGGCCGAATTGTTCAAAAAGTCTTAGACTGTTTTAAATAGTTTCTTATTGAAGAACAGATGAGTCTTTGGAGTAAGCAATAAAGTTAGTTGCAACTTTCATCTTCTGGCGCAAGTGTCTCCTAGGATCCTAAGCTAAACACAAGTAAAGTTATGTTCTTGAAAACAGGGAATTATAGAATCATGTTAATAAAAATGGCAAGCTGCGTGGGTGGTTTCCATTCTTGAAGGAGAACCAAGTATCTACAGAGGAAGGAAAGACATCTGGAAGAGGTGGCTTACACTGAAGAGAGAGAGAGAGAAAAAAAAGATATTTTACATAACAAAAGCCAAACTCAGTAAGATACAACTACAGTACCCAAAGGGCTTTAAGAACTAAAGAGAAAAACAAATTTAACTAGTACAATTAGAAATTCCATGAAGGAAATGTGAAAACAATGGGTAACGTATGAGATCCATTGAAGTCTGGTGTGTATAACTCATCCAAGAACAGTAGACCCTAAAGAAAATAGAAGAGACCCCAGAATACGAGTGATGATGAAAAAATATTTAACAATAAAGTTGGTGTATTTGTGATAACTAATGACAAATAAAGGAAATTCAAATAACAAGTTATTACAAACAAGAAATAAGATAAACAAAATAATTTAATAATTTGCATGGCTTAATTGTGGAAACCCCAGTAATTCAAAGCATAGTGAAACTCTCCTGGTGGAAATAAGGAGTGAAGCTAAGAACACAAGAATTGACTGAAAGAATCTGAAGCAGGTCAGTGAGTCTCCCTGAACATCCCCTTCTCCCTTAAGGGAGCCAGGGTGTCAAGAGAAATTAAAACAGAACACCCCAGACTCTGGGTGTTGAGTGCAGGGATGCAATATGGTACTCAAAACAGGTTGATGGGCTGAAAGTTAATATGCTGAACTCCAAAATCCATTGTTTTCGCCTTTCACTGGGGCCTCAGAATGTTCTCAACCAGTCATATACCTTTCACCCTAGCAGAAGGTTGATATTTTTTTTTGCTGAAACTTAACCATCACTGAGAACATATATACTTATGCTGATGCTTGGGGGCCCCCCAGTGAAACGGCCAGATGGTGGTTGTCATCTGATTACCCTTAAACGACACACACTGGCTGTTAAGAGTCAGTTATTCATGCACAGCTTCCATTACCTTCCTAGGCCTCTCTTTTAAATAGAAGTGTGTAAGCAGTCTCAGGCCTCTATGTGTTCGTGGGAGACTTCTAGAGACCAAGATAAATGTCAAAAAGAACAAATAAATGAAGAAACAAAGAGAAGTAGGACGTTGGGGGAAAAAAATCAAAATAGGAGTCGAAGAAAATAAAATTTTAAAAACTTGTGCCACAAAACCAATTAATATCATGAATAAAAAAAATGGAGAAAGTACCTCTCAGTATAAAAATCAGAGACATAATTAGATAGAAACATTAAGGCAAAATATATGTGAGATGGAAGGCAGATCTCGGAAAAATAATTCTTATAATTCCTCAAAGGAGTAAAACTGGATGGAGATGCAAGAGTTAACAAGCAGTAAAAAAGTATTTATTTCTGGATAAAGAAAAATTTGTTTTTGAATTAAAACGTTACAGTGAATTGCAGATCAAATAAATTTTACAAATAGTCTGGATACATGGATATACCCAAAAGTCCTGAAGATGGAATCAGAATCACACGAGCTGCCAGATCGTAAAAGCAGGTAGAATACAAAAGAGAGCCACACTGACGCTACCTGTCATACACAATCCTGGTGCCGCAAAGGCAGTCCTCAATGTCTTTAAGCTACTGAGGGAAAAGAAATGTCATCAAAACCTAGGGAACTCAGACTACATGGTAAGGGAAAGACTTCTTCTGTCGACGTACCACTTTCCAGACACTATCGTACCCCTGAAAAAAAGGTCTGAAGTATCCTAAATGTCAGTTAAATCAAATTAGATCTCAGGTAAGAGAAAGTGAAAACAAGAATAACAATAACAAAATGGTGGTAAGAAAGAATATTGCAATTTGGGGTTTTCTAAGTGTGACCATGCATCGACTATAAAATCGGCATGGTATTAGACCGTTTTCATGCTGCTGATTTATAAAGACATACCCGAGACTGGGTAACTTATAAAGGAAAAGAGGTTTCACTGACTCACAGTTCCACGTGGCTGGGGAGGCCTCACAATCGTGGCAGAAGGTGAAAGGCACAAGGTACCTCTTACATGGAAGCAGAGAAAGTAAGAACCAAGCAAAAGGGGTTTCCCCTTATAAAACTCTCAGATCTCCCTGAGACTTATTCACTACCACGAGAACAGTGTGGGTGGAAAATGCCCCGTGATTTAATTATCTCCCACCAGGTCCCTACCATGACTCGTGGGAATTGCGGGAGCTACAACTGAAGATGAGATTTGGGTGGGGTCACAGCTAAACCATTTCAGGCATTTATCAGAAAGTGAAGAAACTTAGGGTTAGAGGACATTCTAGCAATAACTAAAAACTGATTAAATCTTCTGCAGTACCTTTGAAAAATCCCACAAGTTTATGTGTCTTCAATTCCTTATTGAAATATAATCAGTAGAATTTTAAAGTATTTTAACAATTTCAAAGTGTAATGAAGAAACAAGAAGGTCGAGAGTCAAAATAAGAAAATGGCATAAAAATACAACGTATAGAAAACAAAACTAAAATAGATATGAAGCAAAGCAGATCACTTATCAAAAATACATGTAAATGGCTTAATTTGGCCATGAAAAGACCAAGATGATCACATTATTTCAGCTGGTAACTCAATTTTTGATGTAGAGTAGTGGCAACATAGGAACCACTTAGGAAGATAAATTTGGTGGCTTGATACAGAAAGAATTAGAGAGGAGAGGTGATCCTTTAGGAGACTGAGATAAGTTGTTTTGAAGGTGAGAGATGATTAATTTGAAAGAATCCTAGCGCCATTGACAGAAATACTAGTTGGTGACAAGGTGGTGAAATGATGCATTGGATTTTGGATGTGCTGGGCAGTGAGGGTAATCATGTATATTTAGGGCACTGAGGGTGTGCACATTTTTCATGATTCAGTCTTGGATACCCTCACATATGTCCACACTCCATCTTTTCAACCTTAGTAGGCAAAATGATGACCTGAATAGAGCCTGGAACTGGAATCCAGAGGACATGGGATGGTCCAGCTCCCACCAGTCTGCTGGGCTGCATATTTGCTATTACTTATGGTACATGTTTATTGTGGAACGTTTAAGTGGGAAAATATGAACTGGAGTTGTTGTTTTTTTTTAATTTTAAGACTTTATAAAGTTATGTTTCATTATCATAATCATGATCATCATTGTCATCAGTATCTATTCCCCAGCCTCAGCTGGTCCTTCTCTGTTGATAGCCACCAACCAAGATGGTCTCTACCTGTCCCTCAGCCAGTCTCAATGTTAGATGGTTTATTTCTGACTCTAAGCCCCTGACCTCCCTTTATGGACAGCATTTACTTTAGAAAACTGCTCATGATTGATTTTGTCTGTCCTTTGAGATATAAATCTTTGCCCAGTATCTGGCCAGTTTTACAGCTCAGGAGTGACTCTCCCAAGGCTGTGAGCACCATCCTTCTGGAATCCAGTCACCAAGGCAGGCGCCCCTTCCCAGTCTCTGTGGGAGTCCAAGTTGTAAAACTACCTTTCTGTCATGAACATAGGAGAAAATCTACCTTTCCTTTGGGGAAAGCAATTAGCAAATGCAGGTGACTTCTCCCCTACTCAGCTTTTGAAACCCTCCATTCTTTTGTTTCAAGGAAGCTGGGTTTCCAGACCATATCTGTCTGTGTGCTCTTCCCCACTGTTGGCAAAAGTGTAGGAATAAAATAAATTTTGTTTGCTCATCTTGTACAGCACAATTTTTCTTTTACACTACCTAATCTATATCTTTTATTATATGTGTCTATATATATACATTTTCTATATTCCGTGCGTGTGTGTGTGTGTGTATTTTGAAGAGTCTTGCTCTGTCGTCCAGACTGGAGTGCAATGGCATGATCTCAGCTTACTGCAACCTCCGCCTCCTGGGTTCAAGCAATTCTCCTGCCTCAGCCTCCTGAGTAACTGGAGTTACAGGTGCACGCCACCATGCCCAGCTAATTTTTCGTATTTTTAGTAGAGACAGGGTTTCACCATGTTGGTCAGGCTGGTCTCAAACTCCTGACCTCAAGTGATCCACCCGCCTTGCCCTCCCAAAGTGCTGGGATTACAAGCACGAGCCACTGGGTCTGGCCCCACATATATATTTTTAATGTCTGATTGACACTGTTACCTAAGTTATTCCTGTCTAATAAACTCTAAATGCAGTTTCATGACACAAAGCCTTTAAAAAGCAGGCTTCTGTTCTCTTTTATTTCCCATGGACACAGTTTCAGATAACTCAATCTTAGAGACAGGAAGTAGCATAAGGCTGACAGTACTCAAGTCTGCCTTTAAAGAGTTTTGTCATTGCTTTCAGCGTTTCTATCAGATTTCTCTGCATTTTTGGTTTTACTGGGCATCTGCCTCACATAATTCTGCAAACATAGCGAATTACATGGTTTAGGAGGTTTCAGTGGCAAGCAACACATCCATTAACTAGGAAACCCTCCTGAAAAACTTTGGTTAGGATAAGTGACTTCTGAAAACTAGGGTCCATTTGCATTTTAAAAATGCTTAGTAAAGTATTTTTTTGGGGGGAGTTAAATTATTTAGATAATTTTAAAATTCTTCTACCTAGTTGCATATCCACCTGTTGCAATCAGGGTTTTAATCACCACTGATTCCTTGGTTCTCTGCATCTCTCTATCACACAGACACTACAGGGCATATGGATACCTCACCCCTCTATCCTACTTTCCACTTTTTTTTCCAGAACCTGTCTTCAATCAGCATTTCCATCCTGGGGACTCTTTCTACTCTTGCATAGATTCTCACTCAACTTTAAATATTGCTTGACCAGAACAACACGATTCAACGTGCATCTCAGGTCTCACACACCTACAAGTGTCCTGGACCAGGGGCTCACCATGCCCTTTCGCACCTCGTACATCCTACGTCATCCTCATCATCCTCAGCATGTTCCGGCAATTATCAGACCTGAGTCAGAATCTTACCCCTTGCTTAGTTCAGTGATGATTTCCTCCCTAGGGGGCAGGACTTCTGTGTTCTCTTCTTTATGGAACTAAGTTGTTGGACAAACCCAGATGGACAGAGCACAGACCAGGGTTCCCACGCGCGCCTGCCAATGCGTGTTCTCCTAATCAGCACTTCATCTCCCCGATGCTGGTGCTCAGATGCAGGAACACACAGATGCCGACACAGACTCCCTGGTCCCTGCCTGACTAGGGCATTGATGCCAACTGGCGAGAGTGAGTTAGCATCTGCAATACATCTGAGTCTAGAATACCTTAGAAATTAATGTGCTTCTGCCCGGCTTCCTTTTGAGAACTACTGCCATTGCTGCATCCCTAAATAAATAAATAAAGTGGTCAAAAATAAAGTGATCAAAAAAAAAAAAAAAAGGAAAGTGATCTTGTATTTCTAGGCAAAATTAACCTCCCCAAAACTCTAAGGTAAAATTGACCAGGGCGATCTGCATAGACCCATAATTCTCAGCATATGCATATCACACAAGATGAGTCTTTTCATATCAACCTTAGATGCCCTTTGCAGAGATTCATTATATACACACAATGTATCATTTTCCAAAACAGTGGGATAATCTTGGGAGATTTCTGGAAGCACTAAGAATATGAGTGCAGTATTCCAAGTACTTTTGAGGATGATTTTCAGCTGTACAAAAAGGATGACTGCTTTTTTCTTTTCTTAATTATTTAAAAATTTTTATTTTTATTTTAAGTTCTGGGGTACATGTGCAGGACGTGCACGTTCGTTACATAAGTAAACGTGTGCCACGGTGGTTTGCTGCACCTATCAATCCATCACCTAGGTTTTCAGTCCAGCATGCATCAGCCATTTTTCCCGATGCTCCCCAGGTCCCAGTGTGTGATGTTCCCCTCACTGTGTCCATGTGTTCTCATTGTCCAGCTCCCAATTATAAGTGAGATCATGTGGTATTTGGTTTTCTGTGCCTGCAACAGTTTACTGAGGGTAACTGCTTCCAGCTCCATCCATGTCCCTGCAAAGAACATGATCATGTTCCTTTTTACGTCTGCATAGTATTCCATAGTGTATATGTACCATACTTTGTTTATCCAATCTATCATTGATGGGTATTTGTGTTGATTCCATGTCTTTGCTATTGTGAACAGTACTGCAGTGAACACGTGTGCATGTGTCTTTGTAATAAAATGATTTCTATTCCTTTGGGTATATATGCAGTTATGGGATTGCTGGGTCAAATGGTATTTCTGGTTCTAGATCTTTGCAGATGACTGTTTTCTAAGCTAAACTCTGAAAACTGTGCATTAGATAGAATTAAATGTAAGATTTGAACTTCCAGAATGGTGCTGCTGAGAAGTTGACTCCTAGGCCATCACAGCTGCCAAGCAGGGAGCCTCCTTTTGTGACAGTCATAGCAGGAAGCACAGAACTAAATGTGTCCTCCGTGATGTGTATACATTGGTCAGTGTTGAAAAACTGTAGAGTAGGAATTTACACATCATAGGGTTAAAAATATTTTGAACCGAGAGGACGTGAATACAGAGCCAGCGGTTTGGTGGTTTGAGCCCAGCAGAACAGTTGGTAGCTATTGATTCTGTCTATCAAAACACAGAAACATTGATTGTGTATAAAAACAGTCTTCTTTTCAGAGACCACAAGTTTCCTAGTGATGACTCCACAGGAATGCTAATGAAGGGTCTTAGTAATTTCTACAAATATATATATTTTTTATAGCATGTTACATTGTGCAATGTGCTTTCAACTCATGATTTAAATATTGCAATGACCTTATCGCTCTGGGTGATCTCAGAAGTGCCTTCCAGATTTTTAAACTGTACGACTATGGATTCAAAGTAGTTTAGTAGAGGAACTGACCTTTGGGCTGATCCATGAAACGTGAGTCACTTTGGCATCCAGGAGAATGTGTATTCCGTGATCACAATTTGAAAAGTCAGTAGAAGCATGATTCCCACTGCAGGCTCTCCCTGGATGCTGTGGTCAGAAGCTGAACACAGGCTACGTGAACTCTTGCTTTTTTTCAACACAGTGCTTCTGATGTTGCAGTTTATACCGTGTTTGTTTCTAGCTATTTTCTTTTAGAGAGTTTTTATTGAGCCTCGCCAAGACTACAAAATGTTCACATTAGAAAACCTAAGAGAACCTTGTGAATAATGACCCATAAACCTGGGCATATGTGTGTTCCTGAGTATACCCAGCCCGAGGATCAAAAATCAGTAAAACTCAACACCTGCTAACCGTATGAAGATCGAACCAGGGATGCACTCACTCAACACCTACTAACCGTATAAAGATCAGACCAGGGATGTGCTCACTCAACACCTGCTAACCGCATACAGATCAGACCAGGGATGCGCTCACAAAGGTAAATCTATGTGGAGGTGTATTTCAGAAATTAACAAGACAACCCAGAGTGCAGATTGGGTCTGCAACACAAGGCGAATCTCCAACAATCCTTGGAGGAGAGCAACCTGGATAGGTGGTACCATGTCGGAGAGAAGCAGGTGCCTAATACTTAGGAGAAGAAATTCCAAGTGGAAGTCAAGCTGCCAGTGCTACCAGAGGCCTCTTAATTATGATCAAAATGACACCTACTAATGTTTAATTCTCAACTACAGCTTGCGCATGTCTTCAAGGTAATTTAAATCAATATGCGAATATTTAAATCGATATGCCACATTCCTTATATCATCGTTCTCTCTCTAATAGCTAAAAGACTTCTTCTCCCCTTTTTTCTCTCATGGTCCAGGGTATTCCGCTTCACGATTAAGCCTCCTGCTCAGGGACAGCTTGTCGAGAGAGAACGGATGCTAGTAGTGACGAAGGGAGAAGCGTGTGGAGGGCTGCACCTCTCAAGACGGAGGGTTATTTGGAACCAGCACCAGATGCTTAAAAACATTTGAGAAGTTAAATCACAGATTATTAAAGGAAAAAGACTATATACCTGAAGTGTGGTTAACAAAATTGAATTCTCAAAGACATGCATGTTAAGGTTTAGAAAATGTATCTGTTGATATTCTTGTTTTGATTTTTCTGTTTTCACTATTTTCCTAGTAGCTTGAGGAGTAGGGATAGCCACAGGAAAAAAAAACACTTTTTATTACTTTTAACCTAAAAATAGTATGTATTTTTCCAGTGCAAGAAACATTATATCACCCTGGGAAATCATAGCTGACCGGGGACCCAGGGAAAACATTATTCTTTGAAAATAGAGTGTACTCAGCTGTTCAGCATCTTTAAAAGGATATCAGAAATTATATTTATTTTTATAGAATTCTGTATCTTTCTCGATTTTAATCCAGATTTTAATCCTCCCATGACTTTATGTCACTATTCAGTTTATTTGCAGATTGGTAAGTGTGTCTGATTTTTTAAAAAAAAATTTCCTCGGAGAACTTGTACTGAGGAGAATAGCCCTCTTACTTTCTTTAAAATTGCTAAAATCTACTCTCAATGTGTCACCAGAAACAGAAGGACAAAAAAGAAGAAAGAAGCTCAAAGACAAAGTTATTTTGGCTAGGGGGGAGACAAAGTTTTCCAGATTTGTAGTTATCATAGTTTAGCAGAACTCACCAAAAGTTTAATCCTGTTATAAAATGTAAAAATAATTAGAAAGTATTGATAGTGAATCTTAAATCTCTTTTTCCACTTAATGTAGATTCTATAAAATATTGACCTTTTGAAAGAAAAACGTCATTGGGTGCTAAAGAGCTCTTAGTAATAATGTTGGCCTCTAATGGACCTAAATATTTGGCTTTAGAATAAAAAGTAAATGAAGCTAGGGTGACCTTAAAGCATTGTAAATGTAGGTGATACAGAAGTGTCCAGAGTCAAGGAAAGATGAAAACAAACCAAAAATCTAAACCAGTGCTAAAGCTGCAGCTTCTTCCACTCTGGCTCAGGTATCACATTTTAGGAACTGACATCCCCAATTTCTCTTGCATGATGTTATCTACTTCTCTTTTTACTGGCATTCATACAATGCTTAACTCAGACAAAGATAGTAATTTACTTTCTTAATTATCAGCACTTAAGTGGGAAAATGAATAGCCAGAAAAATTTGGAAAAGTCCCATATATTTTGAAATATGTTTTTGAAATACACTGCTAAACATTCCTTTTATCAAAAATACATTGTCGAATGTAGAAAATTTTTTGAGCTGAATGAAATAATGAATGGAATATAATACCTTTTATATACTAAGAAGGACTTACAAAACATCTAAATGCAAATATCAATGGGGAACAACAAAATATCTTCCTCTGAAAATAGAAACAAGGCAAGAATGCCCACTCACAGTTCTTAATGCCACGCTGAAATTTGTGCCCACTGAAAAAGGAAAGAGGAACAAAAACAACCTCTAAAATATGTAGCTTAGAAAAAAAGAGTAAAACAGTCATTCTCAAATGATGACATAATTAAATACATAAAAATCTGAGAGAGATATATATAACATATATATCAAAAAATTTTAAAAGTCTCTGTATAGCAGCAACAAAAAAATTCAATAAAATATAATTCATAATAACATCAAAGGTGTGAAATAACTGGAAATAATTACAACAAAGTACCATATGTTGTATGGTACCAGAACCATATGTTGGAACTTATACAATCTTACTGGATTATTAAAGAAGATATTTAAAACTCGAGACATAACAGGCTCATGGTTTGGAAGATTTAATATTAAAATATGTCATTTAGGCTGGGCATGGTGGCTCATGCCTGTAATCCCAGCACTTTGGGAGGCCAAAGTAGGAGGATAACTAGTAGGAGTATCCAAAGTAGGAGTCTGAGACTGCAGTGAGCTATGGTCATGCCACTGTACTCCAGCACTGGCAACAGAGGAAGACCCTGTCTCAACTTTAAAAAAAAATATCAATTATTCCCTGATTCATTTTTGGGGTAAGATGTAATTTTAATCAAAGGCAAAAATATATTGAGGAACCTAACAAGCTGATTCTGAAATTAATGTGGATGTGGAAAGATTCAAAGATATATTAGATATTCCTGAAGAGTAACAGGGAAGAGAGCTTGCTATGCAAGAATTCAAGTTTCTACTAAAGCTATCGTAATTTAGGCAGAAAGTTGGTAGTGCCAGGAATGACAACAACCAGTGGAACAAAATAAAGAGCCCCCAAAAGAGACACATACATGTAGGATTCCTGTAAGAGGAGACATTCTGGAGCTCTGTGGATGAAGATAGACCATTCAACAAATTATGCTGGAACAACTGGGTCTCAACTGTGGAAAACCTTCCAAAAGTAACACATAATAGGTCTTCAATCTTAATTTTTAAAAAGTGGAAAGAACAATTTAAGTCCACACTCTTATAGCAGGAACCATCTCTTAACTTGTCAAGTAATTTAAAAGCCTAGAATTTTAAGATTGAGTTGAACATGGAGCACTAAAACCCCCATATATTATTATCAAAGTGTGACTTTTACACAAATGTGTGTACACACGCTCACTTTGACATGCAGTTTCACAAACCTTTATCTAAAATGAGTCTTATAATTTAGAAACCTTTAGAAATTATGCAGATAATATGGTGGACCTACCATGTATCAAGAAATCTAAGGTTTATTCCTAGTCCCGTACTCTTCTCCTCACCTTCACATTGGTATATGCCGATACCTTCTTGAAATGCCCACTTAGCCAACTACCTTCCAGATTATGTTAAGCCACAAACAGTCTATATTCAAATCTATTGGAGAAGATGTCTGTATTAAAGTAGGTGAAAATCCAACAAATCACTTTTAGCTATCATTTACTTTTGATCATTTGACAACCAATGCTTTTTATATGATTCTGCAGGGAACTTTTGCAATGTTAGCTACTCCTCTATAGTTAACACAAAGAAAACAAAGTGATTTTCTTTTAAGCTAATGTTTTATATGTGATGATTTTTAGTCAAAATAGTTTTGTTGAACAAATAAATAAATGTAAAATAACTGATCGACTTATGATATAATGTTTCATGAAAATAAAATTTCTTTAAAGATGGGATTGAATTTACTGAAACTCAGCTGGGTGCAGTGGCTCACACCTGTAATCCCAGCACTTTGGGAGTGATATGGTTTAGTTCTGTGTCCCCTCCCAGATCTCATGTGGAATTGTAATCCCCAAGTGTCAGGGCAGGGGCCTGGTGGGAGGTGGTTGGTTATGGGGGTGGATTTCCCTGTGCTGTTCTCGTGATAGTGAGTCAGTCCTCATGAGGTCAATCTTATAGTTTCATGTGTTGGCACCTCCCCTTTTCTCTCTTGCTCTTTCTCCTGCTTTGCTATGGTAAGATGTGCTTGCGCCCCTTGGCCTTCCACCATGGTTGTAAGCTTCCTGAGGCCTCCCAGCCATGCTTTCTGTATAGCCTGCAGAACTGTGAGTCACTTTAACCTTTTTTCTTCATAAATTCCCCAATTTCAGTTCTTTATAACAGTGTGAGAACAGACTAATATAGGGAGGCTGAGGCGGAAGGATCACTTGAGCCAGGAGTTTGAGAACAGCCTGGTAAACATAGTAAAACCCTGTCTCTATTTCAAAAAATTAAAAATTAGCCAGATGTAGTGACACACCTGTAGTCTCACCTACTCACCTACTCAGGAGGCTGATGTGGGAGGCCTGCTTGACTCCAGGAGGTCGAGGCTGCAGTGAGCTGTGATCACACACACCACAGCACTTCAGCCTGGGTGACTGAGCAAGACCTTGTCTCAAGGAAAGAAAAGAAGAAAAAATACTGAAGTTACTAATACTAAAATAATATATAGGGAACCTGCTAGAGAAAAGCATTGACATAACATATATTTAAGTAAAAAATGGAATTTCATTGTAATGTTAAAAAATGATATTTTCCTTGCCGCTGTAATACGCCTTGTGGAATACTGAGATCAATACTTGCAGAACGGCAGACGATGAAGAACAGTAACACAAATACCCCTTCTGGAACCGACGAGACTCCTCGCTGCTCACTTCTTCTCACAGGTAACATGGCACCATTCACCTAAAGATGGTTTAATGGACCCGAAACATGAGCTGAGTATTGTGAAATCTATTTAGAAATATTTTCTAGGGTCAAGCTGAATATTTCTCTGGTTTCAATTGGAAACATCTGGTGCCTCTTCTTCTCTGTAGTCTCAAGGTATAAAAGATGAAGGTTTTCAGTTCTCTTATTTGTTTCTAAAATTCTTTTCTAGAGTGTCCTGCAACCAGTAAGACTATCAAGTACATGGCACTTGAGGGTCTGTGCTGGGATTGCTGACTTCTGTGTGTGATTCCCATTACAGACGAGACACATGCATGTTATGCAAGAAAAGGTGAGACTTTGGAAACATTTACATGTTAATCCAGAACTCCATGAGTCTCAGACGTGTAATCTACAAAATGGGGAAAAAATGTTTCCAATTTCTATGGACGTCAGATGATAATTCAGTTATAAATTAAAATCCTATTTCAGTGATTGTCCGTGTTTAGCAAAGTATGATTATGTCCTCTTCCCCTTCGGGGTCAACACTGTCTCTGACTTTCTGGGCCAGCTTCTGTTGACAGCATCTCCAAATCTAGGCACCTGCCTTGGTCTTGTGTGGATCTAAATTGGCAGGTTGAATCTAAAGTTTGGGAAAAGCCTTCACAGCCTGTGGACCTGTGAAGAAGCCTTTCTGTGAATTTCCCTGAAATACCATCAGGAATGGCTAAGTCTGAATGGGGTTGATCACTTCACCTCACGGTCAGGCATTCCCAGCATTGATTTGCTTTGGTGGTGGCCCCATACTGGGGATAAACATTTCACACAAGAGATGGAGGAATTAAACGTTGTTTCATTTGGGTCATAGAATGATGTTTCCTTTTAATTTCTCTGTAGAAATTTATTTTTTCTCAGGCCTTTTCCTTTTGCTTGTCTCTTACGTTCTTCCATACTCAGGTGAGGTAAGACTGGCCTCCCTGGGGACCCAAAAATTAGGAGGCAGGCAATTTACAATGTACTCTTTTCTAGGAAAGAGATCGTCATGCTCACCTGTGATCTAATACAAGTTCCAGACGTTTGAAGCAGGGATTTCAGGCAGCACGTTTGGAGGTGACACGCCTAGCAATTGATGAACACTATCTACTTACTTGAAAATATTGCTTTGTATGATTCAAAGAGAAATGATGGAAAGCATCACACTGACAATTCAGTGCTAGTGGAATTACCTCTGAGAAGGATAGAGGAATTAACTATATTTCATAGATAATACTCAGATGGATTTATGTGCTGACATTTGAATAGGATTATACTAGAATCTGACACTTCCAACTCAGCATCTATCGCTGCATTCTCATGTATCAGGAAGTGCTGCTGCCTCTGTTGAAACAGGAATGCACTTATATTCACCAGGTGTGTTTTCTTTTCAAACAGTGAATGCACTCAGTCAAAGCTCCCCGAACCCTCTCCATCTTCAGCCTTGAAGTTCTTTCAGGACTCTGTTGTTGAGATCTATCCTTGGGCAGCTATTAAAGTCATATCACTTTCCCACAAACAGTGCCACTCCAGGTCATTTTCCATCTCCCCAAAGTCTCCAGACTCTTGGTCTTGGTGATCAACTTTTGCCTTGCCTTGACAGTACATGAGCCATCGTCTCAGTGGGATTACCAATTCCAGCTGCTCCGCTGATCTCTCCTGACATACGGTCCCTCTTACCCTGAGTTCAGCCCGTCTCCAAAGCCACCCTCCTCCCCACAGACTCACAGTTTGTCTCCTTTTTCATCTCACCTGCGTTCGTTTTTCATCTCACCTGCGTTCGTTCTTCTTTAGCACAGTTTATATGTTCATCTCGCACAATGCTGTCTCTTCCTGAAGACCTGATGTACATCTCAGAACCTGTGGCCGCCATGGCTGTGTGTGAAACATTTGGAGATACCTGGCATACAGAGAATCACCTCTGACTCCCTACTCAGAACCACCAATACTAGAGCCCTGGATGGCACTTCCGAGCTATCCAGCTGCAGCTCTGCAGGAGCTCCCACTGCAGGGTACCTCTCCTTATTCTGCTTTTGTCTCAAGTCAAGCTCTCTGTTTTTGACTCAAAACGGTTAAACAATAATTATGGGAGGTCGTTGACTTGGACAGAGCTCCTGCACTAGACTCCAACAAACCAGAGCAAACCAAAATTAAAGCACTCATAGCGGAACCGAAACTTTAAGGAAGCAGACAGTTCACAAAACAGACCAGTTTTTCTTGAAGACAAGAGATTCCAGTGTACTTGAGTCAGTGTCATGAGAAAGACCCCTCTGCTTTTACCTTGTAAGAAAAGTAACTGGAGGGAACCGATGTTAATCCATCAGTTTTTTTTTTTTTTTCTTTTGTATCTTTCTTGTTCCCACCTTACAAATTTCACCGTCTACCATTGCCCAGGGGAGCTGTCATTCTGTTTTGTAGAAGAGAGGCTGCCTCATTCATGAAGCACAGAGAAAAGTCAATTAGGTCTATAAATTGTTGTAGTGTCTTTTTTGTCCTACATTTTGGACCCTGTGTCAAACAGGAAAATCAGACTGATCTGCCCTGATTCCTACTGTCTATGAATCTTCTCTGCCTTAGAATTTTCTACCTCTTTTTCCTTCCAAAAAATCAATAGCTATTTCCAGGGCCTTATAAATCTCTATTCTGCAATTTTCATTCAAATTAGTAAATACAAAGTAAATCACTTTCAGAAAAAATAAATTCCCATTTTTTGTCAACACAGTAACAGCATGTTTTTTTATGGTACACAGGCAGAAGTGATGTTCCACTGGGCGAAACACTAAAAGTGGATAGTTCTTAGATGGAAAAATATGAAGACCTAATGCTCATGTAATTCCACTTGGTGAATCCAAATTGTTAGATTTGAGAGATTATCTACAAGAACCAAGTTGATTTTGGATTGTGCAGTGAGTACCATGTGACAGAAGTATTTTAACTCCTATTTTCCTTTGATTCCCTCTCTGAAACTAGCTCAGATCACAGTCAGGTGATTGCCTCATTCTGAGCTTTGTGGAGAGTGATATACACAGATTCCAATCCATTCTTCTGATTATCATCAGTTTTCATTAGAGATGGGCTTTCCTTGATCTTATGATGCTTTCATAACATGCAAAAATAGCTTTTGCTCACAAAAACTATGTACTGTCCATTAGGAGGAATTTTTCTTCCAGCACAGAAAGAATCACAAATTGCTAAACTTTCAGATCTGAAGGAGACAACAGGGAGGGATCTCCACAATGAACAGAATGTGGTTTACAGGAGCCAGAGGCCCAGATAACGGGGGATTATTTTAACAAGCTAGCACCTTCTGAAATTCTATTCCACTCCGCTTATTCTGCATTCAGAAAAGATCTTTTGGAATTTTAAGACAATTTCCTACAGGAAGTATAAAGACTGATATCATCAATTTTACCTTTCTGGTGTCTTTCATATTATTTTTTCTCTTTCCATTACTCCTATTTTCCTTTTTTTTTTTTTTTTTTTTTTTGGTAACTAATAGAATTATCCAGTGTAGTCATGACAGAGCCTTGTGTAATTGGATCCTTAAACACTGAAACAAATGCCATCAGGCTCCAAAGTCAAAACGCTACAAAGAATATTCACCCTAGAACCAAAGTATCAAAATACCGCAATAAAATACACATTTTCAGAATCATGCTCCACATTTTTCTAAATCAGATTATTTCACTCCTATCCCTTCAGAATTGTCAATCACCAAACTATGCCTTTGAAGTTGGCTGGGAGGTCATAGGTTTCTTCTCTGTTTGCTCACATAAGGTTTTCTTCCGTTGATGATTTTGAACACTGGCATCTCAGCCAGCGAAGCTGAAAGAAGAGGGAAATTTCATTTTCCAGATGTTTTTCTCCAAGAAGATAAGACTATCAGAGCTATCTGGCCTCCTAATCCTATACCATATTCATTTTCTCTCACAGTTTTTGATCATAAAATAGAAGTATGAATCACTTTGTGATTTCTTCCTGATTTCTCCCTTTCTTTTCAACCCGATCCCACGTCTAAGCTCAGTGCTGACAATGTGGACAATTGACATTTGCAAAGGACCCAGCAGGAATCCGTGTCCCTCACCCAGAGAGGTGGGGACCCAGCGGGGTCTGTGTCCCTCACCCAGAGAGGCGGGGACCCAGAGGGGTCCGTGTCCCTCACCCAGGGAGACGGGGACCCAGCAGGGGTCTGTGTCCCTCACCCAGAGAGGCAGGGACCCAGCAGGGGTCCGTGTCCCTCACCCAGAGAGGTGGACATCACCATCAGCCCCATTTACAGATGGGAAAGAAAACCTGATCATAAAAGTGAAGTGAACTGTGCAAGGCCAGTCAAGCAGTAGGCGACCAATCTCTTCTTCTCTAATCCAGTAGCTTGTAATTATTCGTTTCTAAAATGTCGTGCAAACAATAGCTTATTTAAAACACAGAATCATGTTGCCAAACTTTTAAAAATGGCAACAGAATAGTCTTCTCTTGCTTGGGAACCAGATTTGACAAAGTCTGTGAACCTGGATAGTTCCAGCTAAGAAACTCTGCCTTTGAACTCAGCAGGCTGGAAGGGATGGAGTGGGGGCGAGTTTTCTCTTCTTCCTTGATTCTCAGGCAATGTTACTGAGAGTCTCTGAGAAGGCAAGGACACAGGATGGGACATGACCAGGACCAAGCAGAGGCTTCCTCGAGCCCCGGAAAGAGTTGCTTCGCTGCCTTCTTCACAGATGCTTCTGCGCCCATCCACCCAACCTCCCCAGAATGGGTCTGGAGCCGGTCACCTGCCAAGTCCTAAAACAGCCATCAATCTCCTGAGGTTCCAGCCCATTCCAGTCACTTGTTTTGAATTTGTTTGGAATGAGTTTATATCACTTCAACATTTATATTTTAAGCGCTTTAAAACTTAATTTTTTTGAAACGGAGTCTTAACTCTGTCGCCCAAGCTGGAGGGCAGTGGCACGATCTCGGCTCACTGCAACTGTTTCATAGATGAGAAAATTGATCACTCAGTTGCAAGTAATTTACCGTATTTATGGTCACAGAGTAAGGGAGTGGCAGAAGAGAAACTGAAATCTTTCATTTTTGTTATACAAGCCAAACTAATTAAAAGTTAAATTAGATTTTTTGAAACAAAAGCACTTACTGTGTTGTTAAAATATAATACTAAACTCATTTTAGACTTTTCCTAATGATATTAACATTGTTTCCAGCATACATGGTAAAATATATCTGTCTAATTTGAAATTTGGTATGAGTAGTATGTTCTTTTTTGTTTGATTATCTTTATTTCGAAATCTGAAATTAGACAAAAGACGATAGTAGGCTGTAGACTAATCGCATGCACAATGATTCTAAAAATTTTCTGCACTTACTCTGTCATCTCAACTGTTTTCCTGCCTCCTCACCTTTCCCTGTTCCGTTCAAGTAAGTTCTATACCATTTGAACTGGGTGCCATGTTCGAGATAAGTGGAATCCAAACACACCCAGAATGACAGGCCGTTCTCTTTTCTGTTTAGGGGAAAGCAATTTCCTTACAACTTCCTGGTTATAAGGTCAACAGCTTAGAGAAGAGCTAATAGAATCACTGTTGTTTCCAGGATGGCAATGTTCATTTGGAAGAGATTTGTGCCATGAAACTTAGGTGGACCTATTGTTTGGCTCTTCTCTGTGGGGTTCTGGGAGGAGAGTTGCGTTCTGTGTGCATATCCATCACTGTCACAACTGGCTCAAACTCCCATAGCAACCTCCTTCTTTCTGTCTCCTCTCTCTCCACATGGAGACACGGCCTTGAGCTTCAACAATGGATTCAGTTCAGGCTGAGTAAGGTCACAGAAAAAGATATCAGGAAAACCAAACTGTCTATACCTGAACCAACTGAACAAACTTTTTTTTCTTTTGAGACGGAGTTTCACTCTGTCGCCCAGCCTAGAGCACCATCTTGGCTCACTGCAACCACTGCCTCTTCGGTTTAAGCGATTCTCCTGCCTCAGCCTCCTGAGTCACTGAAATTACAGGCATGTGCCACCATGCCAGGCTAATGTTTGTAGCTTTTTAGTAGAGATAGGGTTTCACCATGTTGGCCAGGCTGGTCTTGAACTCCTGACCTCCGGTGATCTACCCGCCTTGGTCTCCCAAAGTGGTGGGATTACAGGTGTGAGACACTACACCTGGGTAACAAACTTGATATCTCTAGAATGAATCAAGGAGTTAGTGCCGCCTGATATGACATAATGGAAAGGACATAGCAACATCCATAAAACTGAGTCAAGTCTTTAGTCAAAAAACTGAGTCAAGTCTAGAGAATATGGACAAAGGAACTAGTTTTAAAAACACTGGCAAGAAGGCAACAGAAATAACAAAATGAAAAATATTCTAAAAAATAACTACCTTGACATTTTTCAACAAGTTAAGGCACTAAAATATAACGTTGCACATGGAAGTGTATTATGCATTAAAACAGCTTCAGAGTTACAAAGCATCCAAACCTAATGTGTGTTCTTGTTTGGAATCTGATTCAAAACAACCAATATATTAAAATCATTTGGAGACAGGAAAATTAGAGTTACCTGTAGGTACCTGATGATACTGAGGAACTACTGTGATTTTTATCAAGCATGATAATTTCATTGTGGTTATGTATCTTAAAAAGTCCATAATCTTCATGAATACATGTAGAGAAATTACGGCACCATGCCTGGGATTTCCTTTAAAAGTTTCAGCTGGGTGCAGTGAATCACATCTATAATCGCAGCACATTGGGGGGCTGGGGCTAGTGGATTGCTTGAGCCTAGGAGTTTAAACCAGCCTGGGTGACATAGTGAGACCCTGTCTCTATAAAACAGAAAAATTAGCTAAGTGTGGTGGCATGTGCTTGTAGTTCCAACTACTCCAGAGGCTGAGGTGAGAGGATCACTTGGGCCTGGGGCAGGTGAGACTGCAGTGAGCTGTGATTATGCCATTGCACTCCAGCCTGGGAAACAGAGAGAGACTTTGCCTCAAAAAAAAAAAAAGTTTCAATAAATAAGCAAACAGAGAATTAGATGAAGATGGTAAAACATTAAGATGGTAAAATATTAATAATTTCAATATGGATGATTGATATGTGATGCACGTATACAATTTATAACATTTAGGGTGTGTTTGAAAGTTCTCATAAAATTTTAAAATATATATTCATTAATAATTCAGAGAAAGAAGGATTAATATGTAAGAACTTTCAAATTACGAGTTAAGTGGCAGACATTTTAGTTAATTTAACTTCCATCATTCAAAAGTGAATTAATTGTATAGTTACAATACATATTTTACCTATAGATTATTTGTGCTTTTATCCTAATTTCACATTTGAACTTATTTTTCATTAACATTCTCAAAAGCAAGCTGGGTATAAAATGCAAATAAAAATAAGCCCAGAAAAGGTTAACTTTGGAATTTTGTGGGTAGCAGTAAAGTATTTTGGAAACTGAAAGGAATTTTCTATAAAAATTAAAATGACTAAATGGAGATTTATTTCATTTACTCAGTTTTTTCATCAAAATAAACGTGTATTCATAAAAATAAGCTGAAAAGAACATTTAGTAAGAAATAATAAAATTTCACTTTATATCCTACTTCATTACTCAAAATATAAAGCTAGTTAGAAAAAAAAGACTTTCTTTTTACATCTAGATGCAGAAATTTTAAGAATTTATTAAAATACATTAATATTTAAAAATGATAATTTTACAGCTCAACCTAATATAATGTGCACTTAAGACGATTCTCAATACAATATGCATGATTCATTTACATGCTTATAGATGTAAAATACTTTCCTTTAATTAGAACTACTTTATTATCTAAACAATTGGCACTTGCCATATTTTGAAGGATATTCATCTATTATATAAAAATCTCATATTAAAGTTTAGTGGGAACTATAGTTTTTGTATTAAATTGAAAACCTATTATTTAAAAAGAAAAATAAGATTTTACCTTTTCTGGCACTTAGAAAAGTAACAGCCTTTTTTTTTTTTTTTTTTTGGAGACAGAGTCTCACTTTGTCGCCCAGGCTGGAGTACAGTGGCGCAATCTCAGTTCACTGCAACCTCCGCCTCCTGGGTTCAAGCAATTCTCCTGCCTCAGCTTCCTGAGTAGCTTGGATTACAGGTGTGTGCCACCATGCCCGGCTAATTTTTGTATTTTTAGTAGAGACGGGGTTTCAGCATGTTGGCCAGGCTGGTCTTGAACTCCTGACTTCAAGTGATCTGCATGCCTCGGCCTCCCAAAGTGCTGGGATTACAGGCACGAGCCACCGCGCCCGGCCATAACAGAGTATTCTTAAGTCGAATTCTATTTTCCTTAATGAAGAGACCTGTGTGGCTTATTTTTCACAGATGCACATATTTGTTTCAATTCGATTTTTATTTGTTTTCTTATTTGTGAGCCCAAATGAAATTACTGTTATTACTGTGAGGTAAGTCTTCTATTTTAAATTCTGCAGACATACATAGTATGCTAAATAGTAACTGCTGATAAGAAAAAGCACGTTAGGTAGTTGTCACCTCATATTAGTCACTATCTTATAGTTATTAGATATCACAGAAGATTGTTTTCAAATTTTGGCATGAAAAAATTTGTAATTCACTTCCAGAAATGGAAAGGTGTGTATTTAGCCACGCATGCATTTACATATGAATGCTGAAAATGTTTGTTACTCATTTATATGACTATTGTAACAGAAATACAGAAACAATATTAATTTTAAAAAGTAGAATGTTCAAGTACTGTGCAGATCCCAACCTGTTCCACAGAATACCTTCAAAATACCTCTAAGTTCCTTTTTTTTTTGATGTCTTCATGTTTTTCTACTTGTGCTTGGTGCCTGAGACAAAATCACTTACGAACGCCTGGCACAACTTGTAATTTCTTGTCCCTAATTTTTGTTAACAATTTATTTTTTCTGCTTTGCAAAGGTTTTTCTATTATCTGTCAAAACTGGGATGAAAGCCACCTTGTTGAAGATTAACCCAATTATACCTTTAAAAATGGTATGTTTTGATTTAAAATATTTAAAGAAACCTGGTATGAAATGTCTTCACCAATGTATGGCTTTGTATTGTCACCATGTCTGCAAACATCTTACCTTTCTGATAGCAAAAGACTAGCCACACATTGTGTCTTAGATACACTGTTGGTGGCAAACACTTGATACACTCCTTATATGTGAAGGAGTGTGTCTCTTTTACCATCAGTGATGCTGGTTGTAGAAACCTCAAATCCTAGAAGACATCAAAATGTTTTCTAAGTCATCAAAGAATGATTACAAATAATGCAATGTAGTTTTGGTTAAATGCACATTGTGGCATTATGCTTCAAAAGTTGGTAGTTTATATAATAAATACTAACAAAGTTACACTTATTAAAATGGACTTTTTAAAATCAAATTTGGTTAGAAAAAAACGCTTTTTGTGAAAGCTGAATGTTAAAAATCTCACTGCAGTCTACCTCACGGATTACAATGTGACTATCGTTCACTTCGATATTAGTGTACCCTGCTATGTAAACGCTAATTAACAAACACAGCAACAATAGCCAAGCACCGATGCATTCTGACAGTTCAATTCCAGATGAGAAGTCACTATGTCATCATCAACCCCACATCTAAGAAGGCAATTTGAGTTTCCTGCATGATGGTCTGCTGGCTTCCATCACTCTAGTAATATGACTCAAACGTATTTTCTCAGCTGATAGAAAATGACAAGCACTTAGCTCAGTCATTCATTACAAAGCTGCACCCAGGGGAAGCAGCACTGTCATTTTAGATGCTGACAATGATAACTGGAAGGGTTAATTTGTGCCCAGCCAAGAAAAGAGCAGGATTTCTGATTTCACAGAAAGCAACTTGCCCCTTCACCGAGAGGCTTACATAGTCGCACGGGCCTCTTACGGCCAAATGGGGGAGTTCAGAACAGATTTATGTACACATAAGTTACAGACAGTGCCAGACAATGTGGCATGCAGGGATTTTCTCCTTAAAAACAAAAATCCTATGAAGAAACCAGCCTCTGTGAAGAGATTACATCTTTTTTTTTTTTAAGTGATAGGTATAAAATATAAATTAATTTCTATAGCTATTCTAAGAATATCGATTAGGAACTCTTTTTTTCCATAAATTATTTTGTATTATAAAATAGCAACAGTGACATCCAGTGTTTAATAAAATTAATGGCAGGTTGTCCCTGAGGACCATTAAAGACATTAATGCTTTTGAATATTATTTTTACATAAGAACTGTATTAGTCTGTTTTCACGTTGCGGATATAGACATACCCGAGACTGGGCAATTTACAAAAGCAAGAGGTTTAATGGACTCACAGTTCCATGTGGCTGGGAGGCCTCACAATCATGGTGGAAGGTAAAAGGCACAACCCTCACGGCAGCAGACGAGAGAAGAGAAAGAAAGCCAAGCGACCAGGGTTTCCCCTTAAAAAACCACCAGGTCTCGCGAGACTTACTACCACGAGAACAGTATGGGGCAAATGGCGTCCATGATTCAATGATCTCCCACCGGGTCCCTCCTACAACACGAGGGGATTATGGGAGCTACAATTCAAGATGAAATTTGGGTGGGGACACAGCCTAACAATATCAAGAACCTAGAAATATGATACTTGTCTCGACTTGCTTGATGAGTTTCGAAATACTGTCAGCATGTGGCTTGTAGATAGGCATGCAGATTGCACTAGCTCAGTTCTCAATAACATGGCTGTAGTACTCACTATGGTTTTGTTAAGGAGATTCGCTGAACTGAGTGTTCCCCATTTGCATTGTTGCTGCATCTTCTGACTCTGACTCTGCACCTGAAAGCGATTGAATGGTGGTGAAGAGAGTTCACTGTGTTCTCCCATGGGATTGGTTGAACCTGGTCCCTTTCGTGATCTTCAGCTCCTCTTTGCACTTAAGGATCAAGTTGGAGCTTTCAGCGTCTGGAGAGTTATTCTGCAGTGAAAGAGAACATGGGTGCTCTATCCATGTATAGATTGCTTGGGTCTGATTCCTCCTCTCTGCCCTGATTGATGGCTTCTTTTCTGTTGAATTCCTGTCACCACTCTTCCAGAGGTAAAGTGGCCATAATTTTCTGCTGTTTCTAAAATTTAACCTGTATTCCAATAACATATATTTATTCTCTGACCAAAGTATGCCATATCAATTTTCTAGTTTCCATATCTTTCTGCTGCTTCCTGATGTTGTCTTTGGATAATGCTTATCTAGTCACTTTGAATTTTTCTGCCTTAGTTTCTTTTTTGTAAAATCGGTATAAGCGATTCATTACCAGCCTTTTCACAAGGCTGATATAAAGAAAAAGCTAGAAAATGTATCCAAGTGAATTAGTCATACAATGTTCAAGGAAAGTGGATACTGAATAAAGCATTCATCATTTACGTATTTTCTGAAGTTTCTGGGTCATGCAAAAAATCAATAGAATGGTTGAAAGCAGTTCTGAAACTTTATTTTACAAAAATATTTCTATAATTTCTTATTCAAATTATTCAGAAAATATATTACACCCCAACTAGTTTTATGAGACCAGAGTAATCTTAATACCAAAGCTGGGTAAAAATTTATAAGGAAAGAAAATTCACAAACATAGAAACAATAATTCTTTGGAAATCATTAACAAATTGAATTAAGCTCTCTAAAGAATGATGGTACATCATAAGCAGATGGGTGTTAACCAAGAAATATAAAGTTTACTTTGCATTCAAAGTTATTTATTTATTTATTTTTTTTTGAGACGGAGTCTCGCTCTGTCGCCCAGGCTGGAGTGCAGTGGCGCAATCTCGGCTCACTGCAAGCTCCGCCTCCCGGGTTCACGCCATTCTCCTACCTCAGCCTCCCCAGTAGCTGGGACTACAGGCGCCCGCCACTGCGCCCGGCTAATTTTTTTCTATTTTTTAGTAGAGACGGGGTTTCACCATGGTCTCGATCTCCTGACCTTGTGATCCGCCGGCCTCGGCCTCCCAAAGTGCTGGGATTACAGGCGTGAGCCACCGCGCCCGGCCTCAAAGTTAATCAGTATAATTCACCATGGTAACAGAGAAAAGGAGTAAAAACAAGATTATCTCTGTAAGTGTAGAAAAAGCTTTTGGCAGCATTTACTACCCATTGATGATAACATCTTAGCAACCAACTTCATCTAGAAAAGGTAATCTTCACAAACCTGTTTCTAGCAACTTTCTTTACTATAAACATTGGATGATATCCCCACAATATTGGAAACAAGACAGGAATACCTATTCTCACCACTTTTACTTATAATTGTACAGGAAGTCCTAGGCAATGCAATAAGCAAGAGAAGTAAATAGAAACATAAACGTTGAAAAGAAAACTTTCATTATTTAGAGAAGACTTTTTTTATATATAGAAAACCCTCTCAAATCTATTAAAAATAAACAAGAAATACTCAAACGAATGGAGTGAGATCATGGAATATAGGTTCTACTTATAAAAATCAGTTATATTTCTATATACTGGCCAATATGTGAAAAATGGTTTTCTTAAAAAAAAACCCATCAATTTCTATAGCATAAAATTGATATCCTATAAATTACTCTAAAAACATTTCTAGGATAAATTAAAGAAGATCTAAATGGATAGAAAGATAAACTATATTCAGTTTGGAAGAATAAATCTTTTCAAGATATCAGTTCTTCCCAATTTGATAAACAGATTCAAAGCACTCAGGCATAACTCCTGAAGATCTTCCTGAGAAACTGATGAGTCTAGAATGTATGTTTGGTTTTCATAGCTGGGGGAGGAGGCCACGCTACAGGCAGCCAGTGGGTTGGGGCCAGGCACACTGCGAAACATCCGAGAAGACACAAGACGGTCCCTCCCCTCAACAAAAAACTGCTCTAAAATGCCAACAGCGGCATGCTTTTCCCAAGGATTTCTTCTACTGCCCTTTAAGATGGAAAGTTGTTACCTTCTAAAGGTTAATTTTAAAGCATGTATTAACCTGAAAGTTGACTTCTAACATTTAACTCTGTAATCAATATGCATACATAGCTGGGATCATCAGGAGATAAAGACTTCCGCTGGTTGCCAGCCTCCCTCCCACCATGTGTAACCAATTGCTCTAACACTACTTCTGAGGTGAATTATTTTGTCTCACTGAGTAGTGATGCCAACATTTGATAGATATTAAACTATAACATTGTAGGATATGTTTCCGAACTGCTGGTTTTTTTTTTTTTAAATTAAAGTTACCTGTAGCACAATTTTTAGAAAGTTGTACCTCTTTCAATGTTTTAATATCCAGTAGTAGATTGCTTACTTATTATGTTTTCCAATAGCCTTCAAGCACCATAAAAGTTAGGGCTGCATTATTAATGTTTTAATCCTAATTGTATCCCAGTACATAGTTTGTAATTTATCTGGTATCATATTTTTTAAAAGATTCTTCTAAAATGTTCTTAACTTTTAAATATTTCATTCTTCCAGAAAGATTTTAAATTTTTGTCTCATAATATCAAGAATTAACAGAAATGCAGTTGTCTTTTAGGAGTTCACTGACTGCATTAAAAAGAAAACAAAACAAAATACTTGCACAGGATTTATGTGAAAACGACCAAACCTAAGAATGCTTTCAAATATTCATCCTAGGTACTCGGAACATTTTCCTTGTGAGAGCTTATTCATTTGCTTAGGACACACTTTGCTTTTACAGATAATGCATGTTAATTCAGCTGCTGTCTAAGTGATTGTTATTATTGGACTCAAAATAAATGCTGTAATTGAATTTGAGGAGGAACTATATTTAAAATATTTCTTTCTGGTTTTATTGATAAAGTCATTTAATTGGATGTCTTTTGTTTTGCTTTTGAAGCTCACGAACTTCTTGTCAAATCATATGCGTAGCTCGAGTAGCCTGTGCAGAAATTCTCAAAGGCTAATGATTAGTTGGCAAAATACTCCTCAAAAGAGAATTTGCATGCAAATGGGATAGACTGTTCCCCAAACTCATTATGAAATATGGATATATCTTTTAACTTTACTAGTTAGTTATGAGCATATCCAGGATCGCCCCTTTGAATTGTCCCTAGAGCAAGGCCCTTGTGTTACAAACCTGTCAATAACGGCTGTCAATCTGCTGGTGCTGTTCCCGGCTTGGCCACCAGATGTCGCTGTTTAATGGAGAATTTTGCTCCAGCTTTGCAGGTGCTTAATGGGCTAAGACAGCTCTGGAGATGCGTGGTCTCTTTCTTCTTGGTAAGCTTAGCCAAAGGCACCCCCCGTTTGGGATCCCAAATCCACAGATGTCTTTGATTATCTCTTTAATTTCCTAGACCAACAGTGCTGAGCCGGGACTGAGTCTAGCTCTGCCCAGTTAGCAGTTGCCCCATTAAGTATTCTCCCTGGGACAGGCATCAGCAGCCAAGAGGCAGGGCCCCTTTTTGTATGAAACTCCCAACACACGAAAGAGTCCATCCACCTTCCATCTGCAGAAACATTCAGGATCACAGCCAGCTTTCCAAGGGACGTCTCCAAAGTGATTGATGTGCCCGAGGGAGGTCACTCCCAGTGACTCTAAAAGCCCAACTCTTAGCCTTCAATTAGAAATGTAGCTTTAGTGACTCACGGTGAACGTACACCTTGTCACATACCTAGGAGCATCTGCCAGACTCTCCTCCTAATAAACGGGGAAACTCAGCAGGGGCCTTTCTCCTGTAAGGTGCACGTTCCAACTTCTGCATATCCCACACCATTCGTATTCTATGAAAATGGTACAGGGGGATTTGAAGAAATATAGAATTCTGCACCTAGGAGTGTTAAAAACATCCTTTCGGAGATGTTAATATGAAGGAAGGAGGCATAATGCGACCACCGCAGTTGTGAGGATGAACAAGGACCAACCAAATGGGAACAGGCCTGAGCTATTTATTCGGAGTTTGCTAGAGAGATGGAGCCACCCCTACCCTTTGGGCTTGGCAGAGACTCGCAGGAGGCAGGGAGCTGGCAGAGAGGCTCGGGAAGCCCTGGTGGAGGCTATGGTGGTAGCCGGGGGCATCTCATGGAATTGACTAGGGGGAAAATTTGGCTTTCTCCACGTGGTCCTAGGTTGGAAGTGGGGACAACATTAGGGAATCTGTCAGTCATTAATTATGTCGTGGCCGTTTGGCACTGATTGCCTCAGGGTGAACTGTCTGGCCTCCTGGGCCGTTGCTTCCTTCCTGGACCCTGACTTGCAGCCGGCGGCTTCTGAGCTGGCTCCTGCAGACAAGAGCTGGCTCCTGGGGCTGCTTGTGGCAGATTGTGGGTCAGAGTTCTCCTTTTATATGTGACCTGGTAATTGATCATTTACAAACTCAGTCTCTCAAAGACCTGTTGTCTTAGCAAAAAATAAAATTTTAACGGATGGCTAATATATGTGACTTTGAGACAATCCTAAATTGTTATCATTACTTTGATTATTTTTTCTATTTTATCCTTAGAAACGTAGCTTTTTAGTTTTGGGAATTAATTGTAGAAAAATATAAACTTAAGTCCTATACTTATATTTAATCATAGTTAATCATAGGGATGAGTAACACCCAACATTGATACAACCATTTTGTTATTAGCAAGTGAATGTATGAAAGAACGAGGAACACAGATCGACTCCTCTCACTTTGAGAGTCTTTTTCTTTCCTAATCCACTTTTCATTACGAGGTTTTCATATGCCTCTTAATGACTTCTATTCCCATGTGATAGGGTGACCTGGCAAGTAAAGTACTAAACAATAATTGAAAAAGAGTTTGATCTTAGCACTACATTTGCAAGATCTTAACGACTTTATTATAAAATCCATGTACAAAAGCATCTGCATTTATTTCCAACAGAGAAAACATGAAACACAAAAGGTCTCAGTCATCAAATCTTTCCCAACAGGAGGTAGGAGAGGGCCTGGGAGTGCAGGCAAGGACAAAAACAGTGGTTTCCCAATAAAAATGTCTATGATGTCTGTGGTATTGCATTCCAGGAATCAAAGTCGCAGGTTGCAGAGGGGAGCATGCTCTTCTGCAGCTGCCGTGACGGTGGAACTGGAGAGAGGCTGGCTTCCAGGGGTCCCTGAGCAGCAGTGACCTCCAGTCTCGCCGACTGTGGCTGCGTTGGAAGCTGGAGGAGGAGCTGCTGGTCTTCGCTCTGTCTCTGAACTCCTCCGGTCAGGTTAGACACTTCTTTTGTGCTTTCATGGGAGCTTCATGGTGTGTGTGATGGACCTTCCTAAAGTCCCCGCTATGGTTTCTCACAGATTGAACCATGTGCTCGCTTTTCTTCTGATGGGGATTTGAAGCTGTCATCAGGCCATCCTGAATTTCACCACTCTGTTTTCTGGGAGGGCTCCCGGGCAAGGCATAGGCATGGCCTGGACATAACTCGTTGTGTTATGCATTGTTTAGGTCAGATGGGTGCCCGCATGATATATTTTTTATTTTCTATTTATTTATTTTTGAGATAAGCCTTGCTCTGTCGCCCAGGCTGGAGTGCAGTGGTGTGATCTCAGCTCACTGTAACCTCTACCAGCTGGGTTCAAGTGATTCTCCTGCCTCAGCCTCCCAAGTAGCTGGGATGACAGGTGCGTGCCAGCACGCTGGCTAGTTTTTTGTATTTTTAGTAGAGACAGGGCTTCGCCGTGTTGGACAGGCTGATCTCCTACGTACTCCTGATCTCAAGTGATCTGCCCACCTCAGCTTCTCAAAGTACCGGGATTACAGTTGTGAGCCACTGCCCCGGGCCATGTGCTCGTGTGATGTAAACGTGCAGTAATTCCCTGACTTTGTGTTTACCTTTGTGCCTGGGAAAACACCTGATAGAGGCATTCCCACGTTAAGATGTTCTCAGGGACCACGCTGGTAGGAGCCATCAGAGCTTTGACAAATTTAGGGCCTGGTAACGGTGCTTCTGTGCACATTCATGGAACGCTGTTTGTGCATAGGATGAACAGCAAATGCTGGAGCCCATTTTGGCACGTGCCAAGCATTCAGAGATATGGTTTGCTTTTCAGAGTTGAGAATCTGAGTGAGATCAGCCCCAGGATAACTGCGGCATTTCCTGGGAGAAGCCCTCATCTCCCACGCTGCTCCGTCCTGTGTCCCCCACTCTCCCTTGCCTGCCCAGGCCCTGAGGGAGGGTTGCTTCAGGCTGTTGATCCTCCAGATTTTTCCTTTCTAATTTTTCATATTAGCTGAATTAGGATCCACTTTTTCAAGGACTCTTCTAGACAATCAATGGTGGATATAATCAACCCCTTCATTTAGTAAACACTTACATCCGGATTTGTTGCTAATCGTTAGCTAGCCAGTCCTTAAAATTACTAAGGTAATGTTTTCCAGCAAAGGCCCTTCAGCAAGTGTCTCTGTGGGGATGCTGGGGCCGGGGTTCACTTTCCTTGAAGCCATTTATCCCCAAGGTACTCTCTCTGGGATATTCTCACAGCTTCCATAAGCCAACTGAGCTCACCCCATCGTTCAGTTGTGTGAATTTCCATATCAGATATAAATTAAGCAAATGTTGACTTTGTTAGGTCTCAAGGGAGATCTCAGGATGCTGGGAGCTGGCACCTAGAGTTTTCTGTGACCCGTGTCCCTCACCTGGGTGCTTCCTGACAAACTCCACCCTTTCAGGAGAGGGCCGGAGGCTGCGAGGGCAGAGCATGGTGGTGAGTGGCAGGCCAGGAAGGCGTTGGTGGGGAGGGTCATGCTCCCATGACTGTGTTCATTGTTACTTGTTGGATTCCTGCTGCCCTCTTTGTGCTCATGGATGAGAGTCAGAAATTGAATGGGCTCTGCACTTGTTAACCAAACCAGATGAGTCACTGCAAATCAGCGCTGGATTTTGCTTATGTTTTGCTTGAGAAGCTGTCAGCTGCTGATATGGTTTGGCTCTGTGTCCCCACCCAAATCTCATCTTGAATTGTACTCCCATAATTCCCATGTGTTGTGGGAGGGACCCAGTGGGAGGTAATTTGAATTATGGGGACTGTTTCCTCCATACTGTTCTCAAGGTAGTGAATAAGTCTCATGAGATCTGATGGGTTCATCAGGGGCTTCCGCTTTTGCATCTTCCTCATTTTCTCTTGCTGCCACCATGTAAGAAGTGCCTTTCACCTCCCGCCATGATTCTGAGGCCTCCCTGCCATATGGAACTGTAAGTCCAATTCAACCTCTTTTTCTTCCCAGTCTTGGGTATGTCTTTATCAGCAGCATGAAAATGGACTAATACAGCTGCCTTCCTCTTCCTTAGCTGTTCATGTCCCTTCAAATGAAAGTTCATTCAAGGATAGGCATCTTCATTTGAACTCTTCCTCCAGTTTCCACTTCCTTGTCTGCTGTTTTATTGATTCTCCCATTTGGCAGCATGTCCTGGGCACCTCCTGTGTGCTAGATGTGTTGGTGCCCCCCAAGATAGAGGGAACGGCAACAGAAACAGCCTCAGCAGAACACTGATTTTGAGGGAACAGGAATACATACAGACCTAAAAATTGTCATCATTTCTACAAAAGAAAGAACACTATATGAAGAGAGAGAATACACTAGAAGAAATGGCACAGTTTAGATGGGGGAGTAGGAAAAGACCCCTGAGGAAGGGCATTTATGGAGGCATGCAGGATGGGTAAGAGTTCACCAGAGCACTCTTGGGGATAAGCCTTCTGGGCAGTGGACATGGGCTGTGAAAATGGCCTGAGGTGGTTTCGCAGAGCGCAGCAGGCATGGAAGAGAATGATGCAATCTGTTTTCAGAGATGTGGCTAGGTGTGGGGCTGGGTGATGTCCCATGATACATACATGTGACGGGGATTGTGATGCTTTAAGGTGAAATACACCATTGCCAGCTTTGAGCAGAGCTGTAATGTTACCCCATTTGTGTTGTGAAGATTTACTCCTACAACAGGGACGTTCCAGCAGCTCGTGTAGAGGGGAACACCCACACAAGGCTAGGGTAGGGAGGTGTGAATTCTCCCAGGGGAAGTGTGGCCAGCAATGGGGAGGGAGGCAAGGGAGGAACTCGAAAACAGCATGGGAAGGAGGAGCAAGACCTCAATGGATCTGAAATGCAGAGGGTGAGAAGGCAAAGTCCAAAGACAATGTGGAGATGCTAATGTGGACAGAGGTGCTGATACCTGAGACGGAAAAACCCAGAGGAGGAACAGAGATGAGGGATGAGGTTCATGGCTGCATGCATTCATGTTTGTGGCTGTGCTTTTATGCTGTTTTGCTTTATTTTGTTTTAATTCTTAGTTTGTTGTAGGACTTGGACATTCAAAGATGATGAATAGAGTCCAGTCTTGAGCATTAAATATTTTGTATTCTAAAGTTGATACAGACTTTGGAACTAAGAGAGTGATATGGTTTGGCTGTGTCCCCACCCAAATCTCATCTTGAACTGTAGCTCCTATAATCCCCACCTGTTGTGCGAGGGACCCAGTTGGGGGTAACTGAATCATGGGTGGGTTTTCCCATGCTGTTCTCATGACAGTGAATAAGTATCATGAGATCCGATGGTTTTATAAAGGGCAGTAACCCTGCACAAACTCTCTTGCCTGCCACCACGTAAGATGTGCCTTTGGTCCTCCTTCCTCTTCTGCCATGAGCATGAGGCCTCCCCAGCCATGTGGAGCCGTGAGTCCGTTAAACCTCTCTTTCTTTACCAGAAATACCAGCCCCAGGTATTTCTTCGTAGCAGTATGAAAATGGATGAATACAGAGAGGAATAGAGATAAATGAACATCGGACCCTGTGCCCAGGCAGAACGGGACCACAGTGGAGGGAGGCTGGTTGGTAGTTGCAGGAGGGCTCAGCCCAAGTGGATGCATTGGGTACAGGTTGTTGTCTCTTAACTTGGTGAATGCTGCAAGTTTGTGAGCCTCTCTGGGCCTGCTTTCTCCCCTGCAGGTGGAAATAATAGTTGTGAAGGATACATTAAGACTTGTACGGCACATAACACAATATTTTGAACAGAGTTCACATCAACAACTATTTTACTGTCACGATGTAAGCAGCATGCCCTGGGGATGGAGAGAATGGGAGATTCCATTCTGGTCAGGCTTCTCTTCTTAGACCATGGACAGCACTCACCACATCTGCACCGGGACCACACTGTCTGCAATTCTGACTTCTATTGTTGATAGTATTCTTCTTGTCTAACTTAGGTTGATCTTCTTTCTCTATTATCTCTACTTGCATTCCCTCTTCCATTTATGTTTTCATTTCTAGTAAATAGCGATGAGTCTGTGGTTTGAGGCTTATTGCTGCTAAATTTTTGGAGCTTTTTGAGGTCAAATGCTATGTCATGTGCTTCTCAGTTTCCTCTGTAGCTCCCCAGCTGTGGCGGCTTACTCATAGAAGAGTTCAGTAAACATCCTTGCCTTGATTAGCACCGAACAGAACCACTCTCTTGTGATCCACATAAAATCCTCTTGAGCAATTAGTAGGTAATTTCCACTGTCTTATAGGAGCATAATCACAGCAATATTGAGGTGAGACATCTTTTCTTTTTTAATAAAAGAACTCTAAAATGAAAACTTCACCACAAAGGAATTGTGAGTCAGAGATCTGGTGGGGATAGTTGTAGAAATGCCAGTAACAGATCAGTAAATAACTTGATCATTTTGTGCAGTGAGCAGAAAAATGACTCTCGTATATACTTGTGATTTTAACACCTACATTTGGTTCCTAGGCATGGGTTTGAAGTTAAATATGTAACCATTAAATCTCACCTTTACCTGAAGCCATTGAAATATCCTTAGAAATTAAAGGAAAAAATAGAGAATGGCAGTTTGTCGTAGATAAACTCTTTCATACCTGTCTTGATTGAGTACTGTGGTGGCTCAAGTGCTCAGGTGGCAGGCAGTTAAATCTGTTAGCAGACACTAAAAAGAACTTGCCTGAAAAAAGAAATAGTGAATTATTTGAGAACTGTCCTGCGCTAAATTTTTCTTTAAACAACTGCAGGAATATTGTCAACGTTTTCAGTTTTTAAGACTCACACTATCTAACTTGCTGTCATTGAACCTGTTGGAAACAAATGCGAAAATAAAAACCATGAGAATATTTGATATTTCCATCTTTTCAGAAAACAGCCTCAGAAAAGGTGCCCTAATAAGCCAATGAACTGAATATGCTTCACACTTACATATGCCTAATTCAATTATTTTCATTTATAGAAAAACAACAACTTCTGTTCTTATTCCCAAGTGTACTCTTCATATCATCTCTTCATTATTTCTGATCATTCCCCTGTTCTGAATTAGTTTTACTGCCAGGTCTGCACATTTCCAGTTGTTAAGCATCTTCCCCTTGGTGGCCAGTCCCAGTCTCCCCATAGCTGAGTTAATTTCCTGCTTTCAGGAAGGTCCATATTGGCTCCCAGAGGAGCCCAGTCCCATCCTATCCCTCAGACAGTTATGTGCATGCATTTTCATCCTCCTTACTTAAAGTAGGGAGGCTTTGCTGAGTCAGGAGACTCCGTCATAAAACATGGCACTCGGTACATGATTTTATTTTAGTTGCCATGAATCAAAATGTAATTGAAGAATATTGTTTGAATAAACGAATAGATATATTTTCAGACTGATTTCACACAAAATAATAATGGGTGATGATAAAGTACTAAGAGGTTTTGAACTTGTGCAAGGAGAGAGCAAAGGAAAAGTTTTAAAAAGAAAATATATTCAAATTACTCTTACTGTTTTTATTTCAGTAATGTTATTTGCAGTGTAGGAAGAAGTCTGAAACAATAATTACCCACAGTAATAGCTTAAAATTCTAAGATCTCTCTCATCTCTTTCTCTCAAAATGCATATATACACACACATATATATATTTATTTATTTTCATTGAACCTCAACCACAGAATTTTGGTAATAGAGTTGTTACAGTTGTAGTACACATATTATTTTCTGGTTATCAAGATTCCTCTTTGTATAAACATAAAAACAGCATGTGAAATTATATCAATAATAAAGCAATAATTTTTGCATCTCGGGAATAAATTCTGTTAGGTTGGTGCAAAAATAATGCATCAACCTAATACCTGATCACGGTGAATGATACTTTTAATATGCTGTTGAAAATCATTTGCTAGTATTTTGTGGAAGATTTTTCCATCTATGTTCATCAGGAATATTGGTGTGTAGTTTTCTTTTCTGACAGTGTCAGTGTCCTTGTCTGGCTTTTACATCATGGTAATGTGGCCTTAAAAATGAGTTTGAATGTGCTTCCTTTTCTTCAGTTTTTGGAAGAGTTTGAGGGGAATCGGCATTAATTTTTTGGTAGAATTCACCATGAAACAATCTCATCAAAAATTTTTCTTTGTTGAAAGGGTTTAAAAATTATTACTAATTCAACATTCTCGTTATTGGTTGTTCAGGTTTTTTATTTCTTGATAATTCTCTCTCAAAGGTTGTATGTTTCTAAGAATTTATCAATTTCTTCTAGGTTTTCCAATCTGTTGGTGTGTAATTGCTCATAGCAGTCTTGAATGAACCCTTGTATTTCTGTGGTGTCAGTTGGAATGACTCCACATTCATTTGTAATTTTATTTGAGTCTTTTCTCTTTCTGTCTTAGCTAGCCTAGCTAAAGATTTGTCAGTTTTGTTTATCTTTAAAAAAAACCATTCTTAGCTTCGTTGATCTTTTCTATTGCCTTTCTTCTCAATCTGTTTTTGCTCTGATCTTTATTATTTCTTTCCTTCTACCAACTTTGGGCTTACTTTGTACTTTATTTTCTAGTTCTAAGAGTTGTCAAATTGGATTATTTGAGATCTTTCTTTTTCCTTAATGTAGAAATTAAGAAAAAATTCATTTATAGTAGTAAAAATTTACTTAGGAATAAATTTATCCAAGGATGTGAAAGATCTGTACATTAAAATCTATAAAATACTGATGTAAATATTAAAATAGAAAAAAATGTGAAAATCAGAAGAATATTAAAAAACCAGAAGAATAAATATTGTCAAAATATTCATACTACCCAATGTGATCTGCAGATTCAATGCAATCCATTTCAAAACTCCAATGGCATTTTTTTACAGAAATAGAAAAAAAAAATCTTAAAATTCATATGGACTCACAGAATATCCCAAATACCTAAAGCAATCTTGCACAAGAAAAACAAAGCTGGAAGAATTACATTCCCTGATTTCAAATTACATTACAAAGCTATAGTAATCAAAACAGCATGGTATGGGCATAAAACAGATACATAGTCCAATGAAACAAAATAGAGAGCCCAGAGATAAACCCATGCATCTATGATCAATGAATTTTAAACAAGGACATTAATAAAACACAACGTGGAAAGAATAGTCTCTCCAGTAAATGATGCTAGGAAAACTGGATAGCCACATGCAGAAGAATGAAATTGGACCCTTACCTGACACCACATAAAAAATCAACTCAAAACATATTAGAGACTTGAACCTTAGACTGGAAACTGTAAAAGGCTGAACTCAGAGCTAATGCTCAAGGCATCCTCTGAGTCTTTCTTCAGCCACAGGTGAGCCTAGCTCCAAGCCTGGTACCATGGATAAGGCCAAGCTGATGCCCATTATTAGCCATAGGTTGAGGTTCTCCAATCAGCAGATTCTAGAATAAAATAGCATGAGGCTTCTGAATAAGGGGAGAGGTTTTTCCATATCTCTATATAATTCCTGCTCTCAATTCCTTTTTTTTTCTTGCCTCTGGATTGGCCTCCCTCAGAAAGTGACAATAAAAAAAATTCATTTCAGGGTCACCCCCAAGCCACCCCACACATGGTGACACCAACATACCCTTTGACCTCCCAAAGACATCAGATCTCAGTCCTAAACAATGGATCACTTCCTGGGGTTGAGTGATTTAGTTCCATGTGATTCTACTGGAAGAGTAGTCTAGGGTGGCCTGCATTAAATCACTTTAAGATCTTTTTTTTTTTTCTATGACCTGGGGGAAAGACATCATCTATCTATCTATCTATCTATCTATCTATCTATCTATCTATCTGTCTGTCTGTCTATCTATCTATCTATCTATCTATCTATCTATCTATCTATCTACCTATCTGTCTATCTTACAGTGTTTGTCACCTCTGTTTCTAATCTCCAGTGGGATAAAATACTCCATCAAAAATAAATAGTTTTTTCTGTGACCGGAGGAGAAGAGACCAGATCAATCTATCTATATACCTATATATCTCTTACAGTGTTTGTCATCTCTGTTTCTAATCTCCGGTGGGATCAAATACTCAAACAAAAATAAATACAGTTTTCCAAAAACTATAATAGACAGGCACATAACAGCCTGAGTTCAAACTTAAACAATATTATCTCCTTGAAGAAACCAGATGTCTTGAGTGACATACATTTTTCTACAGGAATTGCTCAGTTTACAAGATCACTTTATCACATTTGATAGGAAGCATTGACTCTGAGGCTTATCATTGCATTCCCAGTCTTGCTGGTCATGCATTGCCTCACATAGGAGGTGTTCAAAGCATTGCAGAAGAGATGTGACTATAGCAAAGGGCAGTCTATCCCAAAGTTGATTAAAATCCCTAGCTTCCACGAATGAGGAAGATAGGGATGCACCTGCTATACCCACTGGGATTTTTAAAAGCAATCACAAAACCTCTCTCCTTACCCCACAGCCATTGACCTAGGTCAGTCCTGCAGTTCTGCCAACACCTTCTAGGACTTGAACGGATTATGTGGTTGCATGGTCTCGTTGTGATGTTTCCTCTCCAAATGTGACTCTGGATATTAACCTATAGGCAACAGAGCAAAAACAACAGCAAATATTAATCCAACTCACATTCCACCCAAGCACCATTCTTAGTGCCTTACATGCCTTAATTTATTTTATCCCAACAAAAATCTTATGACTTATATGCTATTATTATCTACACTCTCACTGATGGGCATGGAGGCTATATATATATAATATATATACAGTATGTATATACGCACAGTGGAATATTATGCACCTTATATATATGTATATATACATATATATACTATGTATATATATACTGTATATATAATATATGCACAAATATATACACACAGTGGAATATTATGCAGCCTTGAAAAAGATATATTTATATATAGATATCTATATATCTCTATATAAAAGATATATATATAGATATCTATATATCTCTATATAAAAGATATATATATAGATATCTGTATATATCTCTCTATATAAAAGATATATATATAGAGAGATATCTATATATAGAGAAAGAAAGTCCTTTTTTCTCCTCAACAACAAGGATCATTGAGAAATGCATTGTTAGGTAATTGCATTGTTGTGCAAACATCATAGAACATGCTTAGGTAAATCTAGGTGTAGCCTACTACACATCTGAGCTACATGGTATAGCCTACTGCTCAGACCACTGTCATACATGTGGAGCATCATTGACCAAAACATTGTTAAGCAGCACGTGACTGTATATACTATGTTTTTAAATCCATTCATTCATCAGTAAACACTTAGTTGTTTCCACATCTTGGCTATTGTGAGTAATATTGCAATGAACATGAGAGTGTAGACATTTCTTTGAGGCAGTGATTTTATTTCTTTCTAATATATACCCAGCAGTGGTATATATTATATACATTGTATGTATATATACAGTATATATGTGTATGTATACTACACACACACACACACACATATAGACACACAGTGGAACATTATACAGCCTTGAAAAAGAAGGAAATCCTGCCATTTGAAACAAGGTTAATGAACCTGGGATGAAAACTTTTAACAGGGTATAACCTCAGACATTTCATGGTTCTTGACAAGCATATGACTGGCACTGACTGATAGATTATTAGAAAACCTGAAGAGTCTAACTTTGAAACATATGGATAAAGTTTTCCCTGGAGATATAACTCTTATGTACAATATGGCCACTGGTTTCCAAACCCCCAGTGCCACTCTACCTTATCTTGTGGATCAGACATGTTGCCAAAGAAACGTTTCCAAGGCAACACTCTGTTTATAACACTTGTGACAGATTGGGTCATTGTTCCCAGTTCTTCACACTTTCCCTGCATCCAGGTCCTTTTCTGTGTGATGACATTGTGTTATCTTTCACTCAAGTAGAGCATAATTTTCCACCCCATTTATTTGGGCTTTGCCACATAACTTGCTTTGAACAATGGAAGTGGACAGAAGTCATGCATGCCAGTTTCCAGGCAAGGTCTGAAGAGTTATTATATATTTTGCTTATCTCTCTTGTTTTCCTTTGACCACTTTGTTAAGGTCCAAGAAGACTGAGGAACCCTATGCACAGACATAAATCTATGTGAACTTCTGGAGCAAGCCTCCTACTCCAAATGGAGGAGTAACATCTGACTTAAAGACTCAAGTAAGATAATATACACATGTTGGAAGTCATTGATATTTTGAAGATGTTTTATGAGCAGCAAACACTAACACAGCACTTCAATGCTCATAAAATTTCAAGGGCTTTTCACAGCTTGAAGAACAAAGACTGTCATATTGATTCTTGGAGCATTCCACAATTATGCTTCACCTGTCTATTAGTTTTATCTTTTTCAATTCTCTTTCATTAACCAAGTCTTTTTTTATGTTTGTTTGTTTTTTGTTTTTGAGACGGAGTCTCACTCTGTTGCCCAGGCTGGACTGCAGTGGCGAGATCTCGGCTCACTGCAAGCTCCGCCTCCTGGGTTCACGCCATTCTCCTGCCTCAGCCTCCCGAGTAGCTGGGACTACAGGCGCCCACCACCACGCCAGGCTAATTTTTGTGTTTTTAGTAGAGACGAGGTTTCACCATGTTAGCCAGGATGGTCTTGATCTCCTGACCTCATGATCCGCCCGTCTCGGCCTTCCAAAGTGCTGGGATTACAGGCGTGAGCCACCGCACTTGGCCTAACCAAGTCTTTTACTAAGACGATTTAGTCCATGAGCAATTAACACCTAAAATATATTTATATGGTCAAGCTCAACATATATTTCCTTATAGCATGTTCCACAAAATCCTCTCCATTTCAACAGGCTATCTCCTTCTTGATAGGCCTCTTTTTTTAAATAAGAATTACTTCGTTCTCTTTTATCTTTAAATCTAGAAATACACAATTTTAATTTCACAGTCTACCCTATAAAAAAGCTCTAAACTTTTTGGTGGCAGAAACTGTACTCTTCGTGCTGAAATACTGAGTGGTACATTACCATATTGTTTTATATATAGTGACAAGCTCATTAGATTTGATTAAATTACTGAAGGAAAATATTACGGAAAATATTGTGTAAAAAATGGGATGGAGAAATATGGGAAGGGGTTCAGTAAACAATTAGCCCTCTGTAAATGTGACTCGTTATAATTTTTCTTGGAATTACTTATAAACAACAGATGGAAATTGATTACCACAAATTAATCCTCTGCCATCATTAACAAAGTAAGAATCTGGAGCATGGGCAGATCTTCAACCATGAGCAACCAGGCTTGTGCAGAATCATTCCAAATAACTGATAGTGACAAATAGGAGGTATCAGAGTGGTAATTATCCATGCATTGGATGTCGGATCCCAGCTAGGACTCCAGTGCCCTGACCAACTCCCTCTGCCCTCCCCTCCCAGGAACATAAAACAAACTCTGATTTCCTAGGAGACAAAACTCAAAGATAGCCCAGGTCCTAGAAATAAGAGTTCTATGGTATGCTGAGGAAAGGACAATTTATCCCATTTAACTATTACCAGAGCAAACTCCATTCTTTTCCTTTTTCTTTTATTTTACTTAGTTTGTTTGAGTTTTAGAATTGAAGCAAAGCTGAGGAACAGCTTTTCTGCTACTCACGGTCTGGCAGTGGATGGCTTTGGTCCGCTGTTCCCATAGTATGACCCACTCTTGGCTGCAGGTGATTAGTCCAGGTGTGGGTAGCTAGGGAGACAGTGTTTACTCCTGGTTAGGTCACAGAATGCATGAGGTGTTTCCAACATCAATCGTTTTCCACCACGTGTAATGGAAATCAGAAAAGATCCAGTCAGTGAAGGAGATAAACAACACCCGTGTGCAGGGGTGAAAGGCAGGCAGGTTGAACTTCCTGGGAACCCTGAGGGCTCCAGCTTCCTCACCTCCCTTCAGGACTTTAACACAACTCTGTCACCCTAAAATAAACTCCTCTTTACCTCAAGCTTGTATGAGTTAAGTGTCTTGTGACGTTCAATCAAAAACTTCTGAAATATTCAAAGATATTGCAATAACACGTTTTCATAGCTGGCAGTTCTTTAGATTTAAGCAATTGTTCAGTGGATTATAGTAGCGTAGGTAGAGATCATTCTGCCCCACAACTCAACATTTATTATTTTTTAAACACTCTGTTTCAACATATTCAGAGAGAACATGTAGGATTCATGAACTGGATGGGAAAATACAGTTGCTGTCCTGCAGAAAACTACTCAGAATTTCAAGGATATGAAAACAATGGTTCCAGGTACATGCACATTTTTCAACCACATCGATACTGACAGAAAACACAGTATTGTATTGGTTGAAAATATAAAGTAACAGTTGGCAGGAGAGCATGCTAGTGAAATAGCAGTGAACAGGCATTGCCAGCAGTTTCCAGCTGTTCGCTGTGAAGTCTTGCCTTCTCTCCCAGTTACTGCAGGTAACATTCTCCTCACTCCTCTCCTTCCGCTTTCAGGAGCACCATCTACCATCACAGACATTTAATAGTTCGTTGTTTTATGTTAGGAAAGAAGACCCAACCGAAGAGACAGCACACGTTCCTCTTGTACAAAGTGCAGCCTTGAGATAATTTTCACTATTAAGATTTTCCCTTGCATTTTAATGCCGGTAAACACCTATATATGAACTTTATGTTACTCCCCTTTCGCCTGTGGCCTCCTTGGGCCACATGTATTGATATCTTTATTTCCATTCGATTACAAGTTATTTGTGGGATAGCACAACTGGGACAGATCTCAGGAATGAAGGACTGCATTGCATGGGAAGCCTAGATGATGAATTCTCGGTGTTCAGACTCCCACACTGGAGCACTCTGTCCTTGACAGAAACTGGCTGGTTGCTCAGCAAACTGTGGCCTGTGCTGAGCACACACAGTCCAGCTGCATTCCCGGCCTTCCTTTCCGTTGGGTGTCTCCATGCGGTGCCTTTCTTGACTGTGGAATGTGGGAGGAAATGATGTATGTCATTCCCAGTGGGGCACATTAACAACAGAATAAAACAAAAAATAAACAAAAATCTCGCTCATACTCCTAAAGCCCTTCTCTTCCCCTGTCTCTATAATAGACATTCATTCCCAGAGGAATTTTTGAAGCCATGGTGGCAAATTGCACACCTCCGACAGCTTAGACCCCTGAATTACTTCCTGGAATAGACCCTTCCCCACTTCCCCAATGCTGGTGATGCTAATTTAATTTTACAGGTGTGAGAAACAAACTTCCAATCTCTAGAGTCACTGAGCTTCCAAGGTTGATCTGTTACAGCCGTTAGCATTATCTTCACTAACACACGTCAAAATACATTAACGTCCTGGTAAACCTCAGCCTCCGGTGACACATGCAGTTATGAAAGGGTTCTGGAATACCTGCCCTGTGTGAAGCATTTCACAGAATAGGATATGACACCCACCTTGTAGAGCTCAAAATTTATTATATTGAGCTCAGTAAAATGATCATATTTTCTTCTGGCTAATATATCTTGGGTCTAATATTTTCTTTGGCAATAGGGATATACTTAATTATTATCAAAGGTATCATAAACGTATTTATTCCTTTAAGTAAGGGCTTCATGGGGAACTTTCATATTCCTGGAGCAGTGCTTTTTTTTTTTTTTTTTTTTAGAATTCTGGAATTATTCTAGCAATACAAGTCATACTTCCATATCTAAATTTATTTCAAGCAACCATAATTACAACTAAGTACACTGATGCTTTATTATAGCTGCCCCAGGATTTGCTGTTCTCTGCTAAACAGCTTACATCTGTTTATGTCTTTCCCACTATAAATCAATCCAAACAGACTATTCTGCTAATACCCCCATCTGCCAGCTCCCGTTCACTGTTTACCAATAGGAAAGACTCCCCATCACTCTAATAATAAGTGGATGAGCCACTTTGTTTCTTTTCTCAGGCAGCAGGAAGCCCTTCACCAGGCTCGCTAGATTCTATTTAGCAAATAAATGTTGGGAGAAGGATTTCACAGACTGGCAGGACTCTAGATTCTTCCACAGAACAAATTTAATCAGGATTCTTTGTTCTACCCTTTTGTTTTCCTCATCTGTGCAAGGAGTTCAATAGGAAAACTTCTTAATTGACTGACGAGGGCCAAATCAATCAGGTTCTCACTCTGTTTTGCCTTCCCCAGCAGCTGGCTGACAGCAAAGAAACAGAGTCAAATCTTAGGTTGTACCACACAGAGAACTGGAAGAAAGCAAAAGCAAAAAGCAGTGAGAGATTCGTTTGAGAAGAATATTGGCTTGAGTACACACACACACACACACACACACACACACGGACAAATTGATTAGGAAGAGAAGGACGTTTGGGTCATTCCGCAAGATGCAGAGGTCCTCAGCTGCCCAGATCAACCCTGTCTTCAGGTCCATGCACATGTCAGGCATATAGCACTAACATCCAAAGCTGAGCAATGGCAAGGAGGGGAAGGAGTACCAGAGCGGCCGAATACACGACAGAGAGAGGGATAAGTCCTCTGATCTCACAGGTCCAAGGCGTAATATAAGGTGCTTAAATTCTGGAAAGTCACACACTTCCTTCTGCTTAGCCCAGGAGGAGACGTGAGCCTGAGTTGAATTTAGACATAGTCTTTAAATATCTCCTTTGCCTACTCTGTTTCCTCAGTGTCTACAGGAAACTTAGGTCAAAGATCAGTGCAAAGTAACTGCAACATTTAGTTGCAGCAAAGTTCACAGAAATAGAAACATATTTGAAGCTGCAACTTTCTACATTACTTTTCAACTTGCAATAATTCTATTTAATAATTTTCATGTTACAAAGTAACCCCTACCTTTTGATTGATACATGGGTTTAGATATCTTCTGTTACCTATTTGAAATGAGGCAGAGGAATTATATATATATATACATATATATGAGATGAATAGTTAAGTTGGTGGACTTTGAGTAAAGCTAATTGCCCTCTACAATCTGAAGGAGTCTCATCCAATCAGCTGAAGCCCCTGATACAAAGAGGGCTGCCTGCTGCCTTGTGAAGAAGGCACCTTGCTTCCCTTTTGCTTTCCGCGATGATTGCAAGTTTCCTGAAGCCTCCTAGCTGTGATGAACTGTGAGTCAATTAAACCTCTTTCCTTCATATATTACCAGTCTCAGGTGGTTATTTACAGCAGTATGAAAACGGACTAATACACACACACACACACCACCACCCCCCCCCCCCCCCCCCCCACACACACACACACACACGCATCCTATGGTTTGGTTTCTCTGGAGAACCATGACTAATACAGGCAGTTGTAATACCTTCCCTAGCCAAGGAAAGATGGTGCAGCTGGTTTCCTCCGATTGGGCTGAGGGTACCAAAGCCTAACACTGCCAATTGCCTCTTCACTGAGACAGGTTTCTATTTCTTTAATCTAAGGTTAACATTAAGCTTACTTTCCCTTGCAATTGCATAAATTCATTGTATTTGAGGACTCTTCTATCTTATAAAATAATGTATATTGTAGAAACGTTTACAAAAGTTGCGTAAGGAACTCCAACCCTCCATTAAACTCTAAAGTGCACAGAAACCCACAAAGAATGCCCGGGCAAATAAAATGCTCTCATGCTTTCATTTCCAGGGAGATAACCACCTTACTTCATTTAATCCAATATCCATTTTCTAGCTTGTGTGTTTTTCTCCTGTGAGCATGTGTATATTTACAAAATATGCATACAAATTGTAAACACAATACACACACTTTGTGTGTCAGTAACAAGGCCACCTTGAATATAAGGTAATTGCCCACTTCCCAATGGATATATCTAAAAGCATAATTGACAATTTGAATATCTAAACATTTAAGAACATAGTAGAAATAGTCCAGTGTCAACCTGTATTATATAATATATAATTTAATCACAGATCATAATTTTAGTCACATTAGATAAAATGAACTTAATTTATAAATATTAAATTTTTTCACTCTTAGATTTCATGATGAAGTTTCACTCAAAATTTCCACACGTATTTCTGACATTTGTGCAATCCTTACCTTAACAGGTAGTTTTTGAGTCTCTTAACACTGTCTTCAAGACTATATCATGTTCACAGCCTCTTAACTGTTCAAAATGTAACACCTTTAGAACGCATCAGATGCTGTTGCTGGAAATTTTATCTGAGGTCCGGAGGACCCATTTGCATAATGTTAGGATCTGTTTTTTGTTTATTTTTTTCTTCCTCCTCCCATGTTGATTGCACTCAGGGTCTGGTGACCTCTGCAATGCAGCCAGTCTCATTCTACCTTTAAAGGAGGTCTTTAAAATGCTTTCTACAATGGCATTGAATACCATGTATCTTGGAGTCATACAACCAAGAATATTTGCCAAATCTATGTTACAGTTTCTGCCTATTATTTTGTGTTTCTGGGCTCTGACCTCAGAAGCATCTACAATTACATTCCTCACAATAATGCATCCTCCCCAAATGGTGCTTCGGAATAAGAATGTGGTTGACAGAGCCATGTGCAGATGAGAAGTGTTTTAATAGAATCAAAAGACTACCCTCTGAAAAGTAACTCAGGGCCGTCACAGACAGCTGATATTTGGGCACAAACATGTTTATTTATTAATATATAAACCTATATTAACAAATGTAACATATATTTATAAATATATATAATACATAAATATATAAACAGGTTTATATGTTTTACTTAATATATTTCAAGTAACTTTACGTTTTATTAAGTACTTTATTTATTTATTTGCTTTTGAGACAAGATCTTGCTCTGTCGCCCAGGCTGGAGTGCAGTGGTCCAATCTCGGCTCACTTCATTCTCTGCCTCCTGGGTTCAAGCTATTCTCATGGCTCAGCCTCCTGAATAGCTGGGACCACACGGACATGCCAGCACACCCGGCTAATTTTAGTATTTTTAGTAGAGTCAGGCTTTCGCTATGTTGGCCAGGATGGTCTCAAGCTCCTGGCCTCACGTGATCCACCCTCCTCGACCTCCCAAAGTGCTGGGATTACAGGTGTGAGCCACCGCATCTGGTTTTATTAACTACTTTCTACAACAGAATTCTTAAATGACCAAGTAGTATTCTGTTGTGTAGAGATGGCAAATTTTGTTTAAGCAGCCCCCTTATTGTTTGGCCTTTGTTTTACTTTCTGATCATTCCCTATTAGAAAAACATAGGGACAAACCCCTTATGATTATACCCTTGGGTGCTCTGTTATTTTCTTTTCTTGCATAAATTCCTAGCAATGCAAATGATCTACATTTTCCCTAGGCTTCGATGTATATTTCCAAAAACACCAGTGAGTGAGTTTATATTTATTTCGTCAGTAAGTGGAAGACCCCCTACTCCTTCAGAATCACACAAGGCATAATTCTTTTTAATCATTTTCAAATTGGTGGGATATTAACATCTCTGTCCTTTTCATTCACATTTAATTATTACATAGCGATGTTGACTTTTTCCACAAGTTTACTGATCCTGTAATTGCTGTTCCTTCTTTTGTTTGAGGCCCCCATGTCATTTGTTACCTAGGGAAAATCCAAGGGCATCTTACTCAGAACCCATCCCCAGACACCTTGATTCTGGTTCCTCATCTTGATTAGGGGCCAGCGTCAGGTGTTTGTATGTTCTGTGGGCTGACCAGGAGGCTCTTCTGTTCTGGAAAGGCTGGGCTGATCTCTGAAAGGTCTGCTTGGGCTTGTGGTCCGTCGGTGAGCTTTCCCAGGGCTGGCTGACTGAGGATGGGCTCATGCGTGTGATTAGCAGGCTGTTGGCTAGAGTGGAAGGGGAGCTGGGCCACGAGCCTTCAGGATCCAGCAGGCTGACCTGAGCTTCTTCACATGGTGGTGACAGCAAGAAGACGGGCCCCATGGTGCCAGCACGAGCCACAGAGCCAGGTGCTGGACACCTCCCAAGGCGGTGGATATAGGGGGTGTGGGCACATTTTCAATACTCTCCAGAGGTCCTGCTCTCGTGGTTAAATGTGTGACATCTGGAGCTAATCGAGGTTCAACTTCTGGCCCCAAAGCTTATGAAATGTGCAATGACAGACAACGTACTTAAACCCGCTGAGCCTGTCTTCTTATCTCCAAAGCTGGCCCAATCATAGCAGCAATCCTGCAGCAGTGAGGGTTAAGGCACTAACACACATAAAGCACTTAACACAGAATCTGCCTCTTCATAAGGGCTCAAAATATTTCAGGTGCTGTTACTGACTCAGATTCTTAGGTTTTAATTTTTCTTCCTTTGCAAAGAATTATTTCTAGTTCCTTATAGACATATGTCCCTGGTGTCCCCACCCCCATCCCCGCAAATGCTGGCATGTGTAAGCATGTCTGAATCCAAAGGTGAGAATAGGTTAGACTCAAAATGGGTTTGCAGCTGCAGAGTTAGGGACTGAATTAGTTACCCTTCTGAAGTGGTGATTTTCCTCCCTCTGGCTCAGTGAGGAACTGAGAATGCAGCAGTATCCATCATGAGACCTAGTTAGCAAACAGTAATGTGCCAACTTCACCATGGGCACATTACTCAGATCCCCTTCGTTGTAAAAATGACAGAGATAATTCTTCAGCAGACAATCTTTCATTAATAAGTTACAAGAGGCAATGTGTGTGCAATCTGTTATTATGCGTTTTGCCTTTCTTTTGAGAACTTTGCTTGCCAAAATATTATTTCTCACATGATTTTATAAAGACACTCTGAAGTTTCAGCATTCTCTACTATCTTCCCTCTACTTAATAATCTGGCACAAATGCAGTAGCTTAATGAAGACTTTTCTTTTTATTTCTTCTCTTGCCCTTATGGTTTATTTTCTACGCAACAACCAGAGCTTTTGGTCTTTCAAAAACAAAACTTAGATTGCCTGCTGCTGAATACATGCCTGTCTTCCCGAGCTCCAAAGTTACCCTCCTGTATGTGGCAGAAGCGTAAATTCTGCAAATGATATTTCCTCGATGCCTGTCTGCTGGGTTCTATCAGTGCAGGAGAGTAGGTAGAAGAGGGAGGTTATTCTTTCCTATTTTCCTGTTCTGTAGCACAGTCCTGGGAACAGCTGTTGGCTCCAACAGTAGCCCCTCTTCAGAATCCAGTTTCCTTTTAACTCCTAGAATCAGACTCAGTGTAGAAGTCTAAGATCCCCATAGAGGTCCCAGAAGCAGCTGCCACAGTGCTTCAACTCAGACACCTGAGCACCAACCTCCCAGGCCCCTTGTCCATGTTCCTGAGGAAAGAGCAGTTCACATCCCCCCTCCCAGGGTGAGCACCGAGTCTGTGGGAGATCCTCCTTGGAGCTCTTAGGTTTTATTAATTATCACTTTTCCCCAAGCCATGAAGATTGCAGCTATTTCCTGCAGTTATACTTTGGGATGTCTACATGATCTCCTTTCAGCAGTCTTAATTTTCTAACATGTCTGAAAAACAATTCCCCGTATTAACCCTGTTTGAAATACCTGATGTACTCTCTATTTTCCTGACTGATATAGTCATGGGAGATTTCTTAGAACAGGAAACAAAATTAAAAGGCAGGATTCTGAGATCACTTTGGTTATGTTCTTCTTTTGGTTATGTATCTTCTTTTTATTTTTTTCTTTATTTTTTTCTTTTTTTCTTTTTATAGAGTCTCATTCTGTCATCCAGGCTGTAGTCCAGTGGCGTGATCTAGGCTCACTGCAACCTCTGCCTCTTGGGTTCAAGCTATTCTCCTGCCTCAGCCTCCCAAGTAGCTGAGACCACAGGAATCTGCCACCACTTCTGGCTAATTTTTGTATTTTCAGTAGAGATGAGGTTCACCATGTTGGCCAGGCTGGTCTCAAACTCCTGGCCTCAAGTGATCCACCTGTCTTGGCCTCCCAAAGTGCTGTGCTTACAGGTATGAACCACCGCATCCAGTCAAACGTCCTTGGTCTTGAATGTGGTTCCTAGCTTCTTGCTGCTGGAAACACAACTCAGGTAACCCATAGTGTGCAGTAGCATTGGGTTGACCCACACCTGTGGCTGCTAGGGATGAAATATCACTTCCTACCTGCTGTGTGATCACTGAGACCCACAGACTTGAATCAAAATTCCATTTGTCTTTGATCACCATTATCCCCTAATTTGACCTTGGATCACCAGGAACTAACATCAACTTGTTTTAAGTACTTAATAATCACCCCCCAAACTGAGTTTATCTTTCCCCAGTGTAGAAATACCCTAGTTCCTGGATGTAGGTTTATTTGGAGAAGACTTAAAGAAGACCTTGAGTATATATATACATGACATTGTTCTGGGGTCCCAAAGTCAAACTGTAGAACTATGGTGATTAAGTATCTTTGGAAATTTGGCCTAAGTCTATGCCACAGGGATCTAAAGCAGCTCTGCAGACTGTCCATGTGTAGTTTCCATAGTTGCTGGCTGATTACAATGCATGTACGTGGCAGCCAGGAGAATCCTCATGTTGGCCCCCTGATCTTTGGAGTGAGGGCAATTACATAGGAAAATTAAGTGGAACCTGATTAAACGTCTTTCTATCAGGACAGTAAGCCAAAGAAGTACTGTATCTTTACAGGACTTGCAGAGATTAGTGCCACATTCTGAGATTTCAGAGATGCAGGGATGCGGCATCTCCATTTAACCTGCTGAATAGGTCATTGTAGAAGGTTGTTAGGTATTAGAAAATAACCACCATCATAAGCTAAAGCAAGGGTTATTTTTGTGTCAATGCGGTTGCTGCCTTGTATGTCTTGACTTTAATGCCAATAAGCACAGCCTCTGGTACCTAGCTTAGAGTCATCTGCATGGCAAAACCTTTTTTTTTTTTTTTTGCCTCCAGACTAATGCGCAAGAACTATCAGAAAATATTCCTCCACTTAGAGGAGAAAACAGTGCTCCTTTATTTTTCTGCTTAGAACAGTACCAATTCTTCTGTTCTATATCACAATATAGGCTAGGGTTAACCACCTTTTCTTAAAGGACCAGATTATATGTATTTCAGGCTTGCAGTCCATACAATCTCTGGCTCAATTATTCAACTCTGTAACAGCTGAAAAGTAAACACAGAGAACAAATGGGATTGGCTACTTTCTAATAAAACTTTATATACAAAATCAAGCAGGCTGACTGCAAAGCATAATTGGGAGACTCCCAGTCTACAACAGAGAAATGTGCTGAGCTTAGCATCCCACTGGACATCGCTCTGATTCTGTATATTGAAGATCTCAAAAGTTATTTGACTTGATAAGTAGTAATTAGCAAATTATCTCAGAGAGCTCAGGAGGAATCTTCATCACAAGAGTGGAAGATCAATCTGCAAAAATTTAGTGACTGGCTACTTGATAAAATTAATAGAAATCCAGTGGCTAGGAACATGTTTAAGCATAAGACCTTCAACATGAATAATATTTTGCTGCACTTTCCATGAATTTTGTTAACAATACACACCACATTTGAGTGGCAGCTAGTAATGAATGAAGGCTGCCAGTTTTAGTAAGGTCCAGAGAAAGAAATTACCTTGTATATATCCTCTGGCAAAACTCAGTAGGAAAAATAGTACAGATCCTAAGGATTTTTTTAAGCCTACTTTGAGATTATCACACAATCTCTATGCAAAGATAGTATTCTCTGGGAGAAAAAGAGCTATTTTTGCTGGCCAGGGGAGCTTAAGTAAATTTGGAAGTTTTTTCCTCACTTTTTTTGCCATTCAAATGTCCCATCCAATATGTCAGTGTTTCATACTTTTTTCATCATTTTTCAGCATTGACAAGGTAAACCTATTGCACGTATGCATTTAGTGTCCTTTCAGCTCTGCTGCTGTTGGAATCAGATCATTGGTCTCCTTTTCAGCATGGGCTGATGCATTCACAGGATATATACATATATATATATGTCTTCTTTAAACCTTCTGTAACAGCCATCTGGCTTTTTGGAATTTGCTTGAATTTGGTATTTTTGTGGCATGAACTTATTTCATTTTTCAAATTCTCTAGTATGACCAAGCACACTGAAAATGTTTAGTTTATAATTACCATTGTTCTTAAGTCAGTTAAGATCCCTTTTATTTCATCTCCCACCTGTACTTCTTGCTAATTAACCACAGGGGACCATCTTGTGAAATTTTTATGCCATAAAATGGCAAAGCTTATTAATATCTCATTTATAACCATCAATGGGTTCTTAATGCTCCCCAAATGGTCCTGATTTTCGGAATCTCTTCCAACTCTTATTGTCTTTAATAGAGTTATCTTTAAAAAGACAGACTGGTGCATTTATTAAGTACTGATGCATTATTAGACGATTGTCAATTCTAGGCAGCAAGAATGAAGAACAAGTAAAGTTATGCAAGAAAAAATAAAGTAATGGAAATCTATACATTACTGTACTCACTACTGTTTATAAATACATCACAGGAGACACAAAAGATTGATCATCAAGGAAAATCCATTCCTCTGCACACTCTCATGAGAGGAAGGAAGAGGTCATGTATCTGCCTGGTCTTCTCCTGTCCTTTGTTTCATATTGGTTCGAATTTGCTCCACCATAACTCTGAACCTCTAGGTTGTTTCTGGCTCTTTTGGATATCATATCCCATGTTTTACATGGAAAGTTTTATTGACATCTATCAACAGATGTGGTAAAAGGAGTCAGAAACTTCAGTGGTGTCCAGCTGTGTGAGGGTAAGTAATTTGTTGGTCACCAGCCATGAAAGCAAGTTACTGAATGCAGGTTGACCAAGAATATCATTGATAAGAATAAGATTGATGTTTGACACACTCACTATCCAGAAAAAAAAAATTATGGGGGTTGTTTTGTATAACCCTAGTATCATTACATGGTATTTCAATATTTTACATATTGACATATTGATTTTATGACTTTTTTTAGGTCACAGATACTTATTAATTGCAAAGTATTTGTCAAGCATTATTCTAGTTATTGGAGAAAAAACATGACTCAAGGATTGTAGTTGACCTCCATGGACACAAAGCCAAGAGGTAAATATATAAAAATATTATCTGGATGCTAAGTATTCTTTTTCTACTTACAAATTATTTGACCCATACAAGACTGCCATGTTTTGGTTGTTTTTGTTAGAGGAGTTATGATATAACAAATACTGTCAATTTACAGCACTATATAAATTGTGGAATTTGCTGCATGGAAATAGAGAATACAACATAATCTATCAAATTTTAATATTAACATTGTTATTAGAATAATTGAATATCTTCAATATCTTGACTATCTTAAATATCTTCACCCTTTTTTCCCGCTTAAAGTTTGCTATCCAAAAAATCAAATACAGGTATGACTTAATTTCCTCCTAAGTGAGTTGTTTTTTTTTGGTTTGGATGCCCAAAATATACTGTGTTTGCTTTATTTTTATTCAAGTACAGCAATTCTCTCAGGGTCAACTTTCTCAGTTTCATTAAATAAAGTGTTAATTTGGTGGTTCAAAGTTATTTTTTCAGTGGAATATTTTGAAGGGTCATATTTATCATTTATGCTCTTTCATTATTTTAATTATTCTGTGAGGTCTGCTATTATACTGATACTCAAATGTCTTTGCTTGTCTTCTATGTCTGACATTTTCTCTTTTATATGTTTTTATCTATTTTTAGAGTTCTGCTTGATTTCCTTATTTTCTCCTTTCTGTTTTTTTCTCGCTGCAGTATTTCTCAGGTGTTTCAAGGCTCTTGTGTTTCTTCTAGCTTACATATAATTTCTGAATTTTATTTTTAAATTTCTGACTCTGATAATCTGTCAACCCTCTTTTCATGTCTTCTGGTTGCTTTATCATATTATATCTGAGCTTTTCTAATTATTTTTTTCTGTAATGCTTGTCCTTTTACTGGTTATTTTCTCTTTCTTTTAAAATATATTTTAGCTTATTTTAAATATTGGATTTCAGTTTTTCTCTATGTCGTGGAAATATACCTCAGGTCACCTTCACTTTTGTATGTAATTTTTTTGGGAAAATTATCTCCTTTTAAAATTTTCCTATAATGTCAATGTAATGTGTTTTATTGTGCTTGTTCACTCTTGCTCATATTTAAGTAAGACGTATTTTCTATACTTTTAAGAAGATGGTGTGGGAGCTGTGTTGGGCAGATGTCTTTTCTAGTTTTGCAATTCTGTAGCTCTGTATTCTGTTATATCATAGTATATTCCAATAAATTGCCCCTAGTTTATCCACCTCTTATTTTGGATATCTGCCTCTCTTGATCCTCTTCCCTTTTAATGGCTGTACTCTCTGTTTGTATCCCCAACAACCCTGCCCTTATCAATTTTTGATTTATTTCTTGTAGTTTCCTTGGGTGCAGCTATTTTGCCAAGGGCTGTGAGGATTCTGACCACTACTGGCATGTCATCCAGCACTCTCCACAATGTCCCTGGGCCTGCACAATTAGAGCCTTGAAGCCCCCTTTTCCTCCTCACAGTTCCTCTTTAGACCCACCGCTCAAGCCTTCCTCTTGGAGAAGAGACCCGTCTTGGGAGTATGAGTACCTGTTGGTAGTATTTGAATGTTCCAGCTCAGAAAATGACAACTTCTTTTTTACTCTCCCCTCTCTCCTCTTGCTTGGGCCCAGCAGCTATTTATTTCCAAGTGGTGCTCACTCACTCCCTTAGAAGGTTCAACAATCCTAATTTTTATTATGGGGTTTTAGGGAATGCTTTTTCACCTGTTTATTGCAGAAATTGTCTACGTATGAATTTTTTTTGTATACAGTACTTCAATACTGTAATTCCTCTGTTGTTTTATGATAGGTTCTGTAGTGTTCCAAACACTCTTTAGTATGATTGCTACTCTCATCTTCCCTATAATAATCTATGTTTAAATCTATCGCTTGATATAGAATTTCTAGATTTTTAAATACATTTTAACATAGTATTGCCCAAAATGGCTCTAATAAGTAAATTTCCACTAACAATCATAAGAAAAGATATTTCTTTGCATCTTTACTGGTAAAAAAAAAAAATTGAAACTTTCTATTTTGGCCAATTTATTAGCTACAAGGAAATATGTAATGTTTTTCCTGACCTTACCTGAGTATGAGTCAGTATTTGTACACTTTGCATGTATTTTAAATTTTAAATTATCCAAGTGCTCATCGCTAGACTGCTCATTCTTGTGTTTGTCCACTTGCTTATTTATCCTTGACAATCTGTAAGAGCTGCTGTTTGTTTTTTATAAATTATATATTACAACACAGACTCCTGTGTTGCAATTTTCCCCACTAAGTGTATTTTTCCTATTTATTTTGAGTTTTTTGTTTGCTACTTTAAAACATACTGTATATTTCATGTCTCTATTTTCTTTAGCAGCTTCTGTGTTTCTGTTTTTGGATTAAAACGCCAGTGTAACTCCTGGAAAGCTCGTGTGCTCATCTAGATTTTCTTCCAGTTTTTCTCTTATTTTGTTGCTTTTCCTCTTCTATCTTTAACATACTGCTATATTTAGTGAAATTAATTTTGTTATAAGGTGCAAGAGAGAAATCTAATGTAATCATTAAGCATAATGTTTGATGTCATTCTTAGTAGATCATTTTTATTAGTGAAAGATATTATCTTCTTGGCTTATTTGATTCCACATTTAAAAATAAATGAGTGTTGCATCTCATGGAATTTTTGTGTATGTTTAAAATAATCATAATTTTTCTCTTCATTAATATATAAATATGGTAAATATTATTAATGTATTTTACCTTAAAATAACATTCCTGGGATAAACTCAACTTATTCACACTATATAAAAATAATACACAGAATATCTAGCATCATTTAAGTATTATTTTTATAGACATTATTGGATGTAGTTTGTAATTTTATTTTAATATTGTGTATATACGTTCATTATTTAAAGTATTGTCAAAATGTATCATTTTTTGGAATTGAAAAGATCAAGTCAACTGAGTGGTGTTTACTCTTTTTATGATTTTTTTGAAAGAGTTTACATTCCATTAGAATAATACGATACCTGAGTAATTTCACCTCAAAAATTCAGGATATAGAACTGTTTTTGTTGTTATTTTGTTATGTTTTATTTGGGGAAGATTGTGTTTTATTTAACACTGCAGAACTATACGTTCAATTCTAATACTACATGTGTGTACATTTTATCTTTTATTTCTTAGTGAACCCCATGAGAGATTCATATATTTTGTGAATCATTCAAAGAAACAACTGACTTTTGCCATTTCAACCCTTTCTATTTCCTTTTCATTAATTTTTCGTTAACTTCTTCTCCTACTTGTATTTTTTCTTTTACTTTCCTGAGTTTTATTTTCTGTTCTTAAATAATCTTCAGAGTGAAAAACTTACACGGTTTCAGCTTTTCTTTTATTCTGACCTTGAATTTAAGGTTCTGAATTTGCCATTGAATGATATCATTTCAGTTGCCTCCCATCCATTTTGAAAATCAGTATTTTCCTTTTCATTTAGTCATAAGTACATTATAATTTAATTCATGAGCATTCATTTTCAATGTGCTTCTTTATAAAGGAAATTTTAAATTTTTTATTCATATGTTTTCTCTTAAATTTGTTTCTGACTGAAAGGTGATTAGAAAATGATCTGCATGATGATTACTTGGAGACTCTTTTCTTAAGACATAAATATTAAGTACTCTATTTGTATATTAAAATAATGTTTAGTCTCTAATTATTGGTAGAGGGATTCTAATACATTTCACTAGTTCAAGCTTGATAATTATATTTTAAATATATCTTCTACGCTGTAACTGAATACACTGTCTCTTTGGTCTATCAGTTAATGAGAGAAGCATGTGTGTGTCAGACTCCTCTAGATACCAGATATTTAAAAAAATAATTACATCTAAAAACACCAGGTTTACTACCGTGAATAAACACTTCTAGGTACCACACATGAGAATTCTCCGTTTCATCTTTCACCTTGTGTGCTGCTACATGTGTTTGTGAATCTTTCACTCTGGCACTAAGTCGTTTGGTGTCTTTGGGCCAAACAAGTTTCCAAATTTTAATTTTGTAAAAATAGGCCTTTATTCTAGATTCAGATTATATCTATGTGTTCTCTTATTTTTAATTATTTGAGAAATGCCTTTAAATACTGACATTTAGATATTAAAAACCTTGTGCTATACTGTGTAGAAAAAAATATATGGTTTACCCCTGACACCTATGAAAAACTGCGCCAAGCCTTAAAACTGTATTAAAATTCTCATCTTGGCTGAAATATAATAGTCATATAGTAATATGTTTAATTTTCGTGATATATTAGTAGGAAAAATGTTTGTAAGTATCAAATAGCACTAGGTGAAGTATATTAAATTATATCAGGTTAGGTAAAGTTTTCCTCATTGCATTTCATAAATTACATCACTTACTATTTCTGGTGTGGCTTTTAGACCTATTTCAAGAAATAGAGAATGTTTATTTTCAGTTTTTAAGTTGTTGTTATGTGTTAATATCAACAGCTAGTGCATTTTGAGAATTTTTGGAAATATTTTCCTGAGTAGTGTCCACTTTCCCACACTTTTTATTGACGGTGAACTGTAACCATATATTATGCTTCTCTACCTATAATTTAATATACAGTTATGATTATTTTTGGTATAAAAGCACTAAAAGTATTAATGCATTATATGTAGTTTATGTCTGTTCAAAAGATTAATATTACGTATGAGAAAGGACAGTGACTCACCTCTACTCTTCACATACTTGTTGGATATTCTGATAAATGCACACACTCATTAGATATTCTAATCAAGTTTTGCATGTAGCACCAACTTTCAAAGAAATAGCACTACAGAAGAACTAATGCAAACCTTATAGAATGTGAGTTAATCCTCCACTAATCAGTCTGGAGTCATTTGGTCATTTCCGGCCTTCTATTTATTTACCTGTATATCTATTAATTTGCCTCTTTATCTATCTATCATCTGTCTTTCTGTCTTCTATATATGGAAAGGAAGAGAGACAAAAAGGTATTATATTTCTTGAAGTTAAAGAATCAATTCACTTCTTCTCTATGTCTTGCACAGTTACACTTAGATAAGTAAGACCTGTGCATAGTAAACACATAAAAATATTTATTGAATGAATGCCTCAAACTCCATTGAAAGTTGGAAGAAAAGATTAACTAAAGTGTGTTTTCTGAATATATCATATGTTTCTCTCTGGAACTTGCTTTTATTAAAATAATTAAATTACCATAACAATTGACGCTGAATGCAGTGTGTGCCTGCAATGGAGAAATTGGAAATTTCTCTGCCTTCAGTGAAGGTGTGACATTATCTTTGTAATAGCACGTTGAGAAGAGCAAAGGTGGTGTGTGCCAGGTGGGTGGTCTAGATTTTACAACGCAGAGCAGGAAAGCTCGACGTCTACAGTGCAATCTGATGGGTGGTTTAGATTTTACAGTGCAGGGCAGGAAAGCTCGATGTCCACAGTGCAATCTGATGGGTGGTTTAGATTTTACAGTGCAGGGCAAGAAAGCTCGATGTCCACAGTGCAATCTGATGGGTGGTTTAGATTTTACAGTGCAGGGCAGGAAAGCTTGATGTCCACAGTGCAATCTGAGAATGCTTCATGCAGGCTTAGGGCTTGGGCTGCTTCCTTACATTTTATTTAGCTGTTATGATTTTTTCCAGGACTATGAGTTCTACAGAGTTTGTGATTTTACTTGTCAGTCAGATATCAGGCGAGGTCTCCACACTCACCCACAGGAGTTTGGGTATGATTGACATCAGTGGTTATATAAAATTCGAGAAAGTTCAAGATCTTCATTGAGAATTCTGCATAGTCTCGTGATGAACTGTAATCAAATGGACATTTCTGATATCAAACATTTCTCGTGAATTATTATTTTGTCCATCATGACTCTTTTGCTTTTAAATCTAATAAATAAGATAAAATTTAATTATGAAAAACACATAACTATTCCAAAAGGAGGTAGAAGTAAAGAAAAATAGATATAGGAAGAATTGAAAGCAATGAGTAAGATGGAAGATTTCCATCAAGCAATATCAATAATTTCATTAATTTTAAATGGTGAAAATATATCAATCAAAAGAAAAAGAACTTGTCAGTTTAGATAAAATGTAACATCCAGTTATATACTGTTTCTATAAAAATCATATTACATTAAATATGTAGACATAGGTGAAATAAACATATGGAAAATGTTGCCTGGAAACACTAATCAAAAGATATCTGGAGTAGCTATATTAATGTGAGAAAAAGTAAATTAAATATATAATTACCAGTGGTAAAAAAGGATATTACATAAGGAAAACAATGAAAGTTTATCAAGAAAATATAATAATTCTAAATTCAAATGCACTAAACTATACAGCTGTAAAATAATTGAAGCAACAGCTAATATAACTAACGTATGAAGATAAAAAATATAATTGTAATTGGAAATTACAGCAAACATTCTCAGCAACTGACAAACAAACAGACCAATAATTGGTCTGAACAATTTTATTAGCAAACTTCATCTAAATGATATTTTCAGGACATTCACTGAACAAGAGAAGAACGCATTTTTTTTTTTTCCAACGTACATTGAACTTGTACCAAGAGAGGAAAGAGAATATCATGCAATGTATGGTTTTGTCCGAAAAGAATAAAATTAGCAATCAGCTACCAGAAAATATCTGAAAAATCACCAAAACTTGCAAATTAAACAGTATAAGATGTGGTAAAAATATTTTAAATTGAATAAAAATTAAATATTAAATATCAAAATTTGTAATATATAGCCCATGCTGGGCTTCTTAGAACATTTACAGCATTAAATGCTTATATTTAAAAAAAGAAAGCCCTTGAGTAAATCGTCTCAGTTTTAACATTGTTCACCTACGTATATGAAGCCCAGAAGAATAGAAATCAATAAATTAGAAATGAGAAAAGCAACAGAGAAATCAATGAAAACAAATGTTCATCCATCTAATGGTGGGTGGGTTGGGGGTAGATGCAAATGACCAAGATAAACATCAAAGAGCCATCACCACCATCAATACAGATATTTAAAATAAGAGAATAGTATAAACACATTGAAAAATTTTGTAAAGGTACAAATTTCCAAAGCGTATTCAAGAAAAAATAAATAAGCCCAATTGTCCTATATTTATGAAATAAATACAGCTTTAGTTAAAAACCTTCCTTCACAAAAAACTCCAGTCCCAGATGGCTCCACGGGTGTTCCTTCAACAACCTAGGAGAAAATTATTCTAATTCTACAAACAGTCTTCCAGAAAACAGAAGAGGGACCATTTCCCAACTAATATTGTGAGACAAACACTACCCTGATATCAAAATCAGATGAAAAGGAAAGAAAACTTCAGACTAAGTTTGCTTGTGAACATATATGTAAAAGTGTACTTAAGACAATATTAGCAAATCAAATCCTGTGATATATGAACTAGATATTCTTATCATGAACAATTAGGAGTTTATCCCAGTTTGACACAAGATTTATTTCAACATTCAAAAAGCAATTAATATTATTCACCATATTAACAAACTCAATATAATTCTTGGGTGTGTGTACATATATATACACCCAGTCGTATAAAAATATTTGGAAACTAGCTCAGTGTGACAAAGTGAATCTACACAAGACCTATAGCAAATATGAGACCCAAGGAAGGACTGAGAGCTTTCACTCTGAGACTGGGAATCTCATGAAGGTCCCCTCTCACTACTTCTACTCAATATTGTACTATGTGTTCCTGCCAGTAAAATAAGAAAAAACAAGAAAAAACAGATCAAAATTGTTTGGATTAGAAAGGAATACATCAAACAGAGTTTATTTAGAAATAAACTCTGTTTGATGTATTTAAAAATGGCATATTTTTCTTAATAAAGAAAATCCAAACAAATCTACAAAAGCAGCTGCTTAAATTAAGAAATGACTTTGGAAAATCTGCAGGATTAAAAATCCTACCACCTTTCTATCTATATACTAGCAACACATATTTTGATATTGTAATTTTTAAAAAGTCACTCACAATATCATCAATAAACATGAATTACTTAGAGAAATATTTAAATAAATATGCACAAAGTCCACAGTCTAAAAATTACAAAACATTGATGAGAGGCATTAAATAGACATAAATAAATGAGAAATATACTTTGCTCATGCATCTGAAGGCTCTCTACTTTTAATATGCCAGTTATCTTTAAGGTGATATATACTTCCTAACATCTTAATAAAAAATTCAGTATGCATTTTGAGCATTTGACAAGTCAATTGTAAAGTTTAAATGGAAAACTAAATCTTTTAAAATAGCCATAATAGCCTGATTTAAGATGTAACGTAACAATGACACTACACTAACCAAGACAATGTGGTATTTGAGTTTGGACAGACATAAGTGGAACAGAATAGAAATTTCGAAAGAAAACTACCGAAGCTTTCAAAATATTTGTCAACGTTGCCAAGTTAATTTAATGGAGAAAGCATCATCTTTGTAATAAATGATGCTGGCACACAGAAATACACAAAAGTGAAATGGAAAACTCTACCTTTACTTCACACTTTATACAAAATTAACTCAAGTCAAATCATCTCATGGGATGTAAAGATCAAAAACTTAAATTCTATCAGACTAGACAGAAGAATATCTTTGTAATCTTGACATAAACAAAACTACCCATTTTCTGTTCTTAGAAGACACTGTTATAGAAATATAAAAAGACTAGATTTTGATCAGCCATTTTTAAAACTCGTCATCTAATACAGTACTTACACAAGAATACTAATTCAGTAACAGGCGACAGGCCAACCCCCCAACACCAAAAAATGGAGGGGAGGAGTTAAAAATTTGAAGAGAAATTTCACCGAAACAGAGTAGTAGGTGGCAAAAGAAATACATGAAAAGATGCTCAACATCTTTATTTTATAGGGAAATGCAAATAAAATTGCAAACAAATTACCATTTCATGCAAGGAATGAAACAAAATATAACAAAACAAACATTAGCAACATCAAATGCTGGTGTAGATGTTAAGCCACTGGAACTCTCATTTCTTACTGGCGAAGTACAGTACAAGTGGCTTGAATACTTTGGCAAACAGTTTGGCAGTTTTAAAAATAAAATTAGCAATCCTTTTCCAGATATTTACCCACGGGCAATAAAAGCATTTTCTACAGGGACTTATAGGTCAATGTTTATACAATTTTATTAATAGTCAAATGTTGAGGGGGGAAATCTGAAGTTCAAACTGTTAAATGGATTTGTAAATTGAGGTACACCTATACAAGAGAATTACTCAGCAATATGCAGAAATAGCCACTGACATGGATTAATCTCAAAAGTATTAAGCTAAGTGGAGGAAGGAGACATTGAAGAGAGCAGACAAATGCTGGATCCTTTTATGACATTTTCATGAAGCAAAAGTCTAGGGACAGTGATCATATCTGTGGTGTCCAGGACCTGGGGCTGCAGGGAGAATTAACTAGGGGGAATGAGAATTTTGGGGGTGATGTGAATGTCATGCATCTTAATTAAAATTGGTACTGATGCCTCTGATACATGTATCAAAACTTCTACAAATTCTCACCTACCAAAAGCATGTAAATAACATCTCAAAGAATCTAGCTTTGGAATAAGGGATATAAGGACATAAATGCCGAAATGTAAAATCATGCCTTGCCTTCCCAACCTTCCATAATTATTTATCTACAACAAAAGTAAATGAGATATGATTTCTAAATTCTTCAGAGGATTGTGAAATTATTTTTTATTCACTGCTGCAGTGAATTGTTTGGAATTTGTTGAGCCACATATTATTAATTAAATTCTAGAAATTAATGTTGCACCGACTATACATTCAAAAGAATCTTTATTCTCACACATAAAGCCCTGATATACAGATCCAAATATACATATTTTTTGCTATATACCTGCTGGAATTCTTGTCTCTAGTCTACATTGGCATACTCATTACTTACTGAACAATTTTTTTTTTTGAGATGGAGTCTTACTCTGTTGTCCAGGCTGGAGTGCAGTGGCATGATCTCGGCTCACTGCAACCTCTGCCTCCTGGGTTCAAGCAATTCTCCTGCCTCAGCCTACTGGGTAGCTGAGACTACAGGCACATGCTACTGCCCTAATTTTTGTATTTTTAGTAGAGACGGGATTTCATCATGTTGGCCAGGCTGTTCTCGAACTCCTGACCTCAAGTGATCCGCCCTCCTTGGCCTTCCAAAGTGCTGGGATTTTACAGCGCCTGGCCTGAACAGTGTTTTTATTTCCACATTCTTCTTGTTCCACAACCTTGGAGCTTAATCTTTAGAAATAAAAATAAAAACACAAACACTTAAGATACGAGCATAACTTGGGCCTGTGTTTGTCTTTGGTGTACAGTGAGGTGAAATATGAGAAGCAAAGATGAATTAAACGAAGATGTCGTTAAGAAAGTTATCTAATCTAATGGGCAGATTCAGAAACCCAGGCACAATTACAAGTTTCAAGGGCATATGAACACAGTGCCATTCAAATGAAAGGAAAGAACAATTTTCTTTAAACCTGTCTGGCCAAAGGTGAGGACACTGTGAAAGGGAAGTGATGTGATTAGTTTGGTGGGGAACGTGGGAGACAGGGACAAATAAAATCATCAAGTTTCTCATATGAAAGTGAAAGCATGATCAGTGACAGAGATGAAAATTAGAATGCAAATGGCACTTTAACAGATTGTTATATTATTATTTTCTGTTCAGATGGAGGAAAAGAAACATGAAAAAACAAGGAGCAAGAGAAGATGTTCCCTTGCTGGGAAGATTGGGGGAGCAGTCACAGATAAAACTATTCACTTTATTGTACATTAAAGTTCTAATTAAGGTCTTGGTGCCCAGAAGGAATAGACAGAAAAGTGGGGCTTTCCAGCAGAGAAACAGCAACCCCAGGTGTATCAGTGTAATAAGCCCTTTAAGCTTCTCAGAGTCAAACAGCTTGAGCTGGTATCTCCAAGGCTGCTTTGCGAGTCGCAGTATAAGCTGCTGGAATCACAGAGGGCGATATTGCCCAGAGGCTTCTGAATTTGTAAAAAAAAAAAAGGACAGAAAAAAATTTCCTAAAATATTTGCAGATATCATAGAGTTTGGGAGAGAATAATGCTACTTGTTTTGAACAGCAAATTATATATTTAAAGATAAAGTCTTACATTTTTGTACGTTTTGTATTTAATAAGAATGAATTGTCATACGCTCTTTGGATTGGATCAGAGAAATCTCTTTTAGGTTTCTCAGGGTGCAGGTGAGAATTACAGAGGTTAATTGTTTTGCCTAAAGTAATAGAAGTTTAATGGTGGAATTGGGAAGTATCTAATTGGGATATTTCCCAATTCTCAGTAAAGTCTTCCCTGTACACCACAGCTGGATGTCGTGGTATGTAAGAACACAAAGTAAAGAGTGTTTGAGTAGTACACATCTCAGTCCAAGTCCTCTGAAGGCTTTATCAGCAGGCGGGGCTCTGCAAGGGGATAGGAAACAGAGTTGCCACCTGGGGGGCATTAAGGAAAGCACAGTCATGTGACAGAAGCACAGGAAATAGCCCAAACACGCTGTGTCATGACAGATGGCCCCCTAAGAGAGGAAGGAGCGTCCTTCCTGGGCTGGCCCCATTTCATCCACACGAACAGACATCCTCCTTAGCCATTGGCAGAAGTGTATTTTCCTTTCCAGAGCTTTTCCACATCTGAAAGGAAAATATCCTTTGGAAATGCATCAGGATTACTATAATTACTATATCTCTGCCTACAAATGTCCTTGAAAAGTATTTCTCCGACTCTTGTTATGGACCAGTGACCAAGAACATTGGTTTGAATGCATGTGTCCCTCCAAAGTTTACATGTAGGGACTTCAACCCCACAGTGATAGTAATAAGAGATGCGGCTTTTTGGGACGTGAGTAAATCCTGAGGGCTTCACCTTCGTGAATGGGATCAGTGCCCCACAAAAGAGGTTTCAGAAAGCTGCCTGGCCTCTTTGTTCCTAAGCCATGTGAGGACACCTGGATTAAACCATCCACGAGGAAGGGCCCCTCCCCAGGCAATGAACCTGACAGTGTCTTGATGTTGGCATTCCAGCCCCCAGGGCTGTGAGAAATACATTTCTGGTCGTGTGTACATTACCTAGGCTCAGGTGTTCTGTTTTAGCAACACAGAATGGACTCAGGCAATCTCCTTGGGGAAGCTGCAGCACTCCTTTTGCTGTTTGAGGTAAGAATCTTTTTTCCAAGTGCTGGATATCCATCCCCAGCAGCTCCATCTGCATGTCCATGTGGCTCTCCATCCCAGAAGGTGGTCTATGTGTCTTCAAAGGTTGCCTAACCTTGTATTATTTTCAGCCTCTGTGGAGCTCCTACAGACATCGGAGGCAGGGCTCCCTTCCGAGGACTGGCTTTTACCATTAAACCAAGATCAAGAACTTTTAGGGCAAAAAATAATAAAAGCATATAACTGAGTAATTTGTCCATAAACAAGAATAGGAAATATTTATCTCAAGGACATTGGTAAGCCACCATGTTTTATGAAATGGGTAGTTTTTAATGGCCCTGGAAAGAAGAGATCCCATTACCTGAAAACAGATCAGCTATTCCCAGTGAGCTCCTGTTGTTTTATGGGGCACTTTAAGTGACAGTGTGCAGACACAAGGGTGACACAGCCTGGCTCAGTGTACACTAGAGAGTGGTAAGGTTGCAGTGTTGAAAATCAGAGAACTGTGCCCACGTCAGCCCCTTTGAAAAAGTCAGTCAAAGAAACTCAACTTTGACCAAATAGGGGGAAATGCTCTCACATTAAAGGTGTCCTCATTTTTTTTCCCCTCCAGCCATATAATTACTCATTTGTGCTTTCCTTAAATCACAGCTTGCAAAAGAACTGGCTGAGCAGACCCAGAGGAAAATTGCAGCAGAATAGCAAATTGGGCAGGCAAATTCATTCCTTCTGCCATTTGATGGCATTTACAAGGAGAGCGCGGCAGAAGGCCAGCTTGCCTTCCCAGCCTCAGGTCAGAAGGCTCATCTGTGTGCTGGTACATTGGGCTCAGGTCAGGAGCTGCCTGGCAGGCTGTGTGTAATTAGTCAGAGCCATTTAAGAACAGAGCTACTGCAGTTTTCTCCATTCCAACTGTCTGAATAGCGTTTCTCCATTTTCTTCCCAAGCTAACATTAGGCTTAGTGCCAGCGAAGACAGAAAAAGACTCAATAAAAACAAGAAGTCTGTCGATTCATGCGGGGAAAAGAGTGCATGGTCAGCGAGGGAGGCGCCTACTTTCTAAAAGGACTGTCAGCAGCCACAGCCCCCATAGCAGATGCCGCATGAACCTAACAGGCATCCAATTCTATTTTGTTTTGTTTTTAAGAATCTAGGACAAGCTCCGAGCTCTTCTCCCTGATTCCAGAAGGCTTCTACCTTGTCATTTTCTGACCCACATTTTCTCTCTCTGCCTCTTGATCCCCTGAATTTACTCTGTTTTGATCTTTCTTACCAATTAGTTAGAAAGTTAAGTGTTTAAACAAAGTCACGTTTTCTATATAGGAGAATAGGAGAAATGCTCACACATTAATCCGTCTAATGAATATTTTACTAAAGAAAAAATGTCAATGTTACAAAGTAACATGTCCCCCTCTGAAAGAGATATTCTTATCATATTCTAGAACAATGGGCACCACACACTTCCTTATCCACTTGGCCAATTGGTATTGGGGTAGAAGTTACGTTAGTCTTTGCGAGTTAAGAACATTTCAAAAATGCATGTGAGAGTCACCTCTGAAAAGGATGCGGGGTGATGGGATGTCTATGACTCGTTTTATCACTAATATCAGAGAAGAGACAATGCAGACAATTCTCATGTAAAGATCACACAGGATCCTGGAGAACTGAGAACATAAACATCCTAATATGGCACCAGTCTCTAAGGTACATTTTCCTGAGTCTGAAAAAGTGTGGATCAAACTGTCTCGATGCAGAAGTTTTAAATAGATGTAACGAAGTTATTTCGCTGACACGTTTCAGGAGCAAGTGTTGGATTTCAATATCGTGTTTTATATAATCTAATTTTACCAAATGAGATTAATCCATTTGCATTTTCTTCGGCATGATGATAACATGATGTATTTTCTGTGTCCCAGGAAATCCAGGTAGAGGCTTCAGAGCTGGAGTGTCTGGATTTGAACCTGACTCTAGTCTTAGGCTGTTGACACATTCCCTAATCTCTTTGAATTTCAGTAAAATACAGATAATACTTCTTGAGGCCATTTTTTAAAAATGAACGAGTTATCCCAGAAAAAGAACTGAGGCTTACAATTTCTGTGGATCAACAAAGGCTCCATGGACCATGCACTTAGACTGCCATATACATTTTAGGGTTTGGGGAGTGATTTCCCACTCAATGAAAACTTAAAGCTATTCCTGAAACACAAGAAAATATAACAAATACTTCCTATATTGAAATAAGCTAATTATTTTCCAATGGAATAATGTTGACATTTTAAAGTGGAAAACCACTGTTATAAATTTTAAAGAAAGTTAAAGAGCAAGAAAATACATTAGCATAACACATAAATCACACCTAGGTCATTAAAAGTGTCGTTATAAATTAATCTTAACAACACACCTTGCCTTCACGAGTTCTTGTAAGCGATTTTAAGTTCCACCCAATATTTATGACTTCAAGATAAGTATCTGACTTTAAATAACATAACCCAGAAAACCGATAAAGTATTTTTTTTACAGATTGCAAGATGAAAACCTGTTATGTAACGATTGCAGAAGGAGGAAGAAAGGCGTTAATATCTTTTGCTTTAAAAGGATTAAAGGCAATGCACAAACATCCGTGCCTACAACCTTCCTGCCAGTGAGTGTCATCCCTGGAGCTCAACTAATCCGTGAATCCAATGCCTTCCTGCGGGTAAGGGCTGAGATGGTTGCTGCTATGCAGCACAGCTTAGGGTTTTGGAAACGTGAAAGGGGCAAGGATAAGCCTCTGGCCCAGAGGATATTGTGGTCCTGAAAATGTGTCACTCTTTGGGATTTTCTTAGTTATATGTAGCAACTTCCCTGCGGCCTGAAAAGATCATTGAGAAATTATTTCAAGGGTCTCAGTGTTTACCTGAAGAAAACCTTGTCATCCAATGTCTCCGCCGAGGAGAGGGACTCGGAGTCGTGTTTTTCCGGAAGGATGGAGGCAGAGTGTTGTTGAATGAAAGGCGGCTCACTCAGGGACCCCGGCCCAGGTCCTGACTTGGCTCTTGCAATCTTAGAAATGCCATCTAACTTCTCTGGGTTTTGGTTTCATTATAAATACAATAAATTGATGTCTAAAGTTTCTTTTAGCTATAGAATTCAATGCTGTGACTTTTTATTAATTTATCGAGTTATACAACAAACCACATTAAGTGCCTTAATATTGAATGTACATATCACTGAATTATTGTCTGTGTATAACCACCATTTAGGTCAAAATGTAGCACATTTCAGGAAGTGATTCTCATATTCCTTCTCAGGGTAACCTGTCAGTGCTACCCACAGGCAACAAAACATCCACTTGTATTCCGGGGTTACTGTCCTGTGATCCTGTCACTATCATATGAAATACAGTGCCAAAGTTAGTTTGTAATTTTACGAGAGTTAACAGCAGTCACCACTTAGCAAAATATGCTGCCCATACCAGGTATTTATCTATATAAACACATCATCGAGACTATTACAAAATAATAACTTGACCTTAACTGTTAGCTATTAATAAGAGTATTCATTGCAATGCTGTACATTTCTTTTTTGGTGACCGTAGATGATAAAATACTGAGACACTGACTATGATTTCTTTTTTTTTTTTTTTTTTTTTAAGATGGAGTCTCGCTTTGTCGCCCAGGCTGGAGTGCAGTGGCCCCGATCTCGGCTCACTGCAAGCTCCGCCTCCCGGGTTCACGCCATTCTCCAGCCTCAGCCTCCGAGTAACTGGGACTACAGGCGCCCGCCACCTCGCCCGGCTAATTTTTTTTGTATTTCTTAGTAGAGACGGGGTTTCACCATGTTAGCCAGGATGATCTCGATCTCCTGACCTCGTGATCCACCCACCTCGGCCTCCCAAAGTGCTGGGATTACAGGCTTGAGCCACCACGCCCGGCTTTGACTATGATTTCTTTAGCTGTGGTCAAAATTAAGAAATTAATTTTGCGATGCCTTCCAGACAAATTAGACACTTCCTTTTTACAAATAATTAAAATCAATATTACACGGGCACAATCATTCACTTCACATTTCAGCTGTGTACTAATGGTCTTACACTTGAGTTCTAATTCCCCTCCATTTCAAAATCACACGAAGCTATTCGTGTTTCCACGTTTTACCATCAGATCTCTGAATATCAAGCTTGTTGATTTTGAAGCATGGCCTGTGTACATACACCAAATGGGCTTTTAGAACAAGACGGGGCCTTGGAGCATTTTCAGCAGGCATTTCCTGTTAGATCCTATGGACCATCCCGTCTCCTGACAGTTACCCTTTTCATCAGCCCGTGGCAGCTCCCCTTTCGGTATTCATTGCCTGTGCTGTACTCATGAGGGCCTGAAGATGGGGAAGGATGGGGAGCTGGTGTGAATCAGCTGGAAAGAACAATAAAGCATTTCAAATAAACGATGGCAAAGCTGCATCATCGCGATATGACCACCGACAAGTCACCAGGCTGCCTATCACTGCCCCACCACCTGCAGTCCACCGAAAGCCACAGGCGCAACCACCCTCCTGAGGACAAACACAAATGCTGCATCTGTCTGGAGATTCAGATCAAGGAATGAGTGGTTCTTCCGTTTTGGGGAAGGATTAGTGTGTGTGCTTGTGCATGCATGTGTGTGTATGTAATATCTAGCGTCCTGGTGATATTTCAACCAACTATTCCACATCTTGTTTTAACTCCCATTCTATCCATTTTATTTCTCAGTTTGTTTCCCTTTTGGGGTTCCGCACTGTACCCCATCGTATGGCAGATCTGCCTTGTTCCTACTGTGGGGCATTCCCTAGACTATGTGCAGCATTCAGTTCGTTTTCAAGCTGCTGGACATTAGAGAGTATTGACCAATGCAGTTGCCTGCCTGGGAGCCCCACGCGTGTCCCTGTGTGTGATGTGGGTCAGGCCACAGAAGAAGCATGGGGATCTGAAAGGCGAAGATGTGAGGAGACCAGGTATCCCCTTGTAATATAGAGAGGATCGGTTTCTAATCACTCCTGGCTGCAACAGCCAAGTTGGAAATTTTTGATTTGCGTAAAGACCCCATCCTTTTTATCCCTGTTTAAACAGAGAAGTCATTTAAATCGCCTAAGCACACTTCAAGTAAGATCTGAAGGATTTAAACAATGCTTCTCACTAAAGTAATGTGAGAGTTGGAGATATTTCTCAACTTTTTTTTTTTATCTCTAGATTTTCTTCTTAATCTCCAATTTGGAGATATTTGCTGACATTTTTCTTATTGAATGTAAAAAAGAGAATTCGATAAAAGGAGAAATAATTGGCATAAAGTTAAGAAACCTCATGTGAAAGTCAGAAAATCTGGACATCCAGTCTGTGACTGTGTGGAGACAGGTCTCATGGCCATGGCCTTGCCGTCTCTGCAAGCAGAGTGGGCAGGTCCAAGTCTGCTCAAGGGAAGGACAAGCTAAGAGCCGCAGCTCAGCTCTGGGACTTCTTCTCTCCAACATGGCGTGTCTTTGGCCAGAAAGCCAGAGTGTTACCAGGTGTCCTAGATAGGGCCTGTCTCCACTTCCTGAATTTGTGAAGCTTTTCAGGACAGAGTTCTTTTCCCAGAATCTCTATTGTGGTTGTACTAGCCATGGTTCTCCAAGGAAGCAGAATCATATTGCATTTAGTGTGCGTTTACACATATATATACGCACACAGAGAGATTCATTATGGAAATTAATTTCCACAATCAGGAAGGCTGAGCCATCCCACCTTGTGCCCATTGCAAGCTGGAGATCTAGCAAGGCCCATGGTATAATTCACACCAAGTCTCAATGCCTGGGAATGGGGAGGAGGGATTGGGGTCCTGGTGGAAGTCCTGGAGCCCAGAGGCCTGAAAACCAGGAGCACCCAGAGCCAAGAGTAGGAGGGGATTGAGGTCCCAGCTGAGGCAAAGAGCAAGTCCACCTACTTCAACCTCCATGTTCTATCTGTGTCCTCCACGGATGGGTGATGCCCCCTCACACTGGGGAGGGTGGATCTGCTTTACTCAATGGATTCAAATGCTGATCTCTTCCAGAAATGCCCTCACAGACACACCCAAAAATAAGATTTTGCCTGCTATCTGGGCATCCCTTATCCCAGTCAAGTTGACTCCTAAATCGACCATTGCAGCAGGCCACAGACAAACTATTTGCAGCCTATGTCATGCCTCTGAAGAATAATGTCAGCGAGGGGACTGGGTAGACCATATTCACTTTTACTGAGGACTTTTTCTCTCCACCTTGCTGCCACATAGTCTGTAATAATGAGTTTTTCTTGGCTTATGTATTTAGTCCTTGGGTTGTACTGTAATTGACTTAAACAACTTGCAGTGGGCGAAACCAAAACCATTTATAATTCCAAAGCCTATTACCTAAATTTAGCATGACTTTACTATTTAGCTCTCTTTTTCAGCATGACATTACTATCCCAAGAAATTCTTGCCTACCTTGTGTATTACTCATGTTTTTTAAAAATTTTATTTTATGATGCTTTGACATCTGGGAGTCTCATGGACCTAAAAAGGGACTGGTCGTCTTAAAGTCAGCTAATTCCTAGACACAGCATGCAACCGGCAGGTGAGCTCACCTTTCATATTCCAAAGTCCATCCTCTCAGCCATCTTCTTCTAACTCTTTCACACCATGCAAGTGTTTCCCCTGTCCAAAATCACCCCCGGGGCAGGTACACGATAACTGCAGATGATCCCCATGGCCCAGAGCTGTTGAATTTATTGAAATAATCCAATCCTACTCTTGGCACATGCATTCATCTTGCCTCACCCATTCCTTCCCCACTGTGGTGAGGTCTCCAGCCCATGTTCTCCTCACTCTGCCACTGAACCAACACTAGTGCTTCCCTGTGTGGCCCTGCATGGCATGAGGTGGCCCCTCCTCTTGAGAACTACGAGTAATAAACACATCTTTCCTTCAATGTGGTTGTCTCTGTGACTATCATCTTATCATACCCAATGAAAACAAAATCCTATGTGTGATTAAAACAGGCTGATAAGATATGTAGTTCAGGAACTTTCCAAAACATCACCCAAAGGGATACCAGCCTAAGGAACTTGCAGTGGATAGCATCAAATGACAGTTTACCATTCAAGCCTTGTTTTCAAACTTTCCTCTCTGGACCCTCATATGTGTGCATTAATCCTAAACTCACATCATGGAGCTTACCCAATCCTAATCAAGCCTGGCACTGAAATTTCCACATTAAATCAGACTCCAGAAACTCCTGAAATATTACGCCTTCATTCCACCCTTTCTCAGACACTAACACTGTTGAATGTTCTCCCTTCACTCAACTTTGCTTATCAGCATTCATTCTATTTTTGGTGGCATTTTCAGGGAATAAGCACTTTTGTAATAGATATTATTATAGATGATATCATGATGCACATCTTTATATATTCTTGTGTGTGTGGGTGTGTATATACACACATATGTATATTCTTACATAAATATGAATATACTTAATGCTTATTTGTGATGTTGGATCTGTGAATTCATCAACTTGCTAAACTTAGTTAGAAAAATTAATACAGTGCTTCTGTGGTCATTTGCATCCATGCACAGGTGGTGAAAAATGTTAGTTGCCCTAGAACACATTCCCAGCTGAGGCCTAAAATAGGACATTCTGCTTGCTTGCTTCAGTTCTCATACTGAAAACAGGTATCCTTTTGTGGTATATTTAGTGACATGTTTTTGTCAATTTTGTGTCTTTTTTAAGTAATTTTGCAACTTTCCTTAGCAACTTTGCTGTTTAAAATGCCCCCAAAGCATATGCGGAAGTGCCTGCTGGAGTTCCTAGCCACAAGAGGGTGTGATGTGTCTTACAGTGAAAATGCGTCTGTTAGGTAAAATTCATTCTCTGCATGAGTTATATTGGTGTTGGTCATCCGTTCAATGTTAAATCAACAATATATAACAAATAAGGTGTCTTTAAATGGAAACACACATATTGATCAGCTCATGAAAACATTGCAGTCAGAGGCTTATAGGAACCTTACCGGACGCTCTGGCTGGGGGCAGCAGTTCAGTCTTCACTAATTCAGTGTTTGTGGTGACATTAAGAACATAACCAGCAAGAGTAATGAGAATCAGCAGTAGGGACACATGTACTTTTTCTCTCTATCATAAATTCTTAGAAGAAGATTTTCTAGGTCAAAGAGTATGCACCCTTTTAAGATTTTTGAAATAGAGCAAATCTGTCCTCCAAATGGATGACGACAATTCCAAAGAACAAGGCTGTGAGTTTCTGTTTCTCACCATATGCTTTCCAATATGACCACCCCCTTTCATGTCTTGCTAATATGCTGGGTAAAAATAATCTACTTCATTTAACATGCATTCTATGACTTTCAGAACAAATCTAGAAAACTGAAAATAGTACACTGAAATAATTTCATTGATCAAAAAGTGATAACTAAGTAAAAACAGTGCTAAGTTCTGCTTCTAATGACTACTTAATTCCTAATATGTAAAATGTGCATGGCACAGGAAAATGAGACTAACGAAGGGAACCATTTTAGTATAAAATTAAAATCATTATTTATCTCTTACATTTTTCTGGAAATTATTTATAATTCTTATCATTTTGACTCAAATACGCTGATTGTAAAAATATAATTCATACAACACAGTTGAAATTCAAGTCCAACATAGTTAATGTAATTGAAAACAACTATTTCAAAAAGTGGAGTCGGTTTAGTTGGCATTAAAACACCTGTCAGTATTATAACTATTGCTCTCATGAAGCCTCCAAGGGTTTGTATGTTAATGATGGCTAATGGCTAATCGTTTGTGAAAGGCCATTCTTATATTTCCAAGGTTTTAGTTAGAGACTAGCTGGAATATCTTGTAGATGACCTGTGGTGTTCTGTAGTAAATCTCTGACATTTCCTGTACAATAGTTCATGGGCTTCTGTAACAATACCTTTTCCTTTCCCCCAACTCAGTATCTTTCTGGAAACAAAGCCTTTAATGTATAATGTAATGCAAAATGAAAGACGTTTTTTGTGAGGGAAATGGGAATGGTGGTTCCTAAACTCGTGTAAGTCTCCTGCACAGGTTAAACAAAATGTTTATATAGGCACTAATTGGATTTATTCAAAGCTAGAGGTGAAAGCAAATATTTTAACAGGATGTATTCAATTCAGTTTCTCCTTTCTTCTAACGTCCTGGATGGAAAGGGTGAAGCGGGGAAGACAGATGGAATTGCGTGAGTGCAGAACTGTTCGCACACTCCTCAGCTGAAGGAGCCCCTGCCTTTTATGGGAGGATGGCCCTGACCATCTGGCAAATACAACACGTGTGCTGTGAAGTTCATTTTGACCAGTGGGTTGGGGGAAAACTGAGTGGGGAGGATGGATGTGGGGCTAAATGGGTGGGTAGAGTGGATGGGGTGAAAACCAAGTGGATAGGGTGGATGGGGGGAAACTGAGTGGGTAGGGTGTTGGGGGGAAACTGAGTGCATAGGGTGGGTAGGGGAGAAACGGAGTGGAAAATTCTTTTTACAGAACATAATAAAAATAAATTAAATATGAATTATTTAATATGCTACATTTTGTAGGAAGCATATGCCGAAATTCCAGTATGAAATAGGTCAAATAAAGCAAGATGCATGTGAAGTTTTCACTTGATTCTGAAGTGTAACAGACAAAATATCTCAAAAGCAACAGTCCAAAAAGTTTGATTTCTCTTTGAAATTGTTTTAGCGGCCCATGGAAAAACAGTTCTTGCCTAGATGCCATGTTTTTTTCCAATTGTTCAGCATTTTAACTAACGAGGCTCTGGACATCACACCTTTACATTGACCTGTAATACACTTAAATTATGTAAAATATTTTTTAAAATTTCAGATTTATCAACTTTCTAAAATATCATCTTCACAATGCAATTTTCGAAATTCATTTACATTAAGATTATTAAGTAAGCTAAGAGTAATTTAATGGAAGAGCGAAAACAATAACGTGCTACAGAGATTACTCATTTAAGCCTGAAAAAAAACTTGGGTTTAAAGAAAATTTGGGGTACAGGTTTGATTTATTTCAACATTCCCTTAATATATTAAAATATTAACAGATTTTAAAGTTAATTTTTCTATGGTCTAGTAAAATAGCACGTGAAATAGCATGTGTGAGCTTCCAGAGTGGTGGATATGTTTTTTCTCCATGAGCCTAGTTCTATTTTTTTTTTTTTTTTTTAAGGCTGAGTCTCACTCTGTCACCAGACTGGAGTGCACTGGCTCGATCTCTGCTCTTTGCCATCTCCGCCTCCTGAGTTCAAGTGATTCCCCTGCCTTAGTCTCCCGAGTAGCTGGGATTTCAGGAGCATACTACCACACCCAGCTAAATTTTGTATTTTAGTAGAGATGGGGTTTCACCATGTTGGCCACTATGGTGTTGATCTCCTGACCTCGTGATTCACCCACCTCAGCCTCCCAAAGTGCTGGGATTATAGGCATGAGTCACCACGCCCAGCTGAGCCTAGTTCTTTAATAAGAGAGTGGCAAAGACTATTAGGGTTGTTCAAAATGTTCCTCTTGGTTCCCATAAATGGAATAACGTGCTACAGAGATTACTCATTTAATGAAGGTTGCATAGCTAGTTGGTGCCCATACATTTTCACTTCATTTTCCCTTCCCATCAGTCCACTATATTGTGTTTTTGCTAAAATGTTTAAATAAACACCTCTTGTTTCTCCTATAGCCTAGTGGTTCTCAAATGCTATTGTTTATCAAATAATTTGGGATGCTGGCTCTAGAACCCATTAGAGGTTCAGATTCAAATGCTGAGCAAAAGCTTTAGAAGCTGGACTTTAAACAAATGTACCAATTTATTTTGACTCAAACGATTAACATAACTACTTTGAAAAACAGTACTTTAGACCACATGAGACATGAAATTAATTTGACCAATTATTTTGGCACTTTTTAAATAAAAATACCTCTTCTCCATTGAATTCCTATAGCACCCTGGGTAAAAATTAGTTTCTCCTGTGTGTGTGCTATAGTTCTACTCTTTGTTCTACTTCTCTATCTATTCCTATGTAATATCATACTATCATTATCACTATTGTTATATAATCTGCCTTATACTCAGTCTTCTAAATTTGTTATTTCCCAAAAGAGTTTTGGCTAAGGTACTTTCTGTTTTTTGTATACCAAAATTTTTGCTTATCATTGTCACTGTGGAAAGAATTGAGGTGTGGCAATTTTTGTTCTTCCAATCCATGAACATGTATATCTCCCCATTTATGTGGGTTTGCTTTATTTGTATTCTATCAGCAATGCTTTATAGTGGTTACTATATAAATTTTGAAGTGTACTTTAGTAAATAAACCTTAAATATTTCTTTTTGGATGATAATATATATAATTTTCGAATTGTTACTTCCAAGTGTTCATCACAATTACTTAAAAATATAGTTTTTCTATGTTGATTTTGAATTCTGCAGCTCACTTATCGGTTCTAGCGGATTTAAAATAGATTGTTCTAGATATGCTACATACATAATTATTTCCTCTGTGGATAAATTTAGGGTTTTTTGTTTCTTTCCAGTCCATACACCTTTTGTTTTATCTTCTTTTATTATTGCACTGGCTCAAACCTTCAGTATAATGGTTGGCAGACGTAGTGACAATGGATGTACTTGTTTTGTATCTTCTCATAAGAAGAGCATATGGTCTTTTATGAGTAAATGTGATACTAACAACAGTTCTCATAGAGACACTTATTCAAGTTGAAGGGGAGAGAAAAATGACTTTTTATTCATAGCTTGTAGGGAGTTTTGATCAATAATGGATGTTGAATTTTGTCAAATATTTATCTGCATCTATTGAAAAAAACAATGTTATTGTTGCTGTTTCTCTTTAGTGTGTTAGCATGGCAAATTATATCAATTGATTTTCTAATGCAATCCTTGCATTCCCAGGATACATAATACTTGGTCATGATATATTACTGTTTTATATGTTTTTGGAATCTATTTGATAAAATTTAGTTTAGAACCACTCTTTCTATATTCATGGACTAAACTGATCTGCACTTTTTTTCTAATAATTGATCTACACTTTCTATCTCACTTAGGTATTGGGATAATACTGGCCTCACAGGACAAGCAGGCAAGTGTGTGTACCTCTTCAAATTTACAGAGGAATTGTATTGGCATTGTTTCTCCTTTAAACCTTTGTGATATTTCATTACATATACCTTCAAGACCTAAAGATATTTGGAACATTTTTGAGGGAAAGTTTGTAAGTACAAATTCAATAATTTTATTAGCTATATGGCTATTTGGTCTATTTATTACTTCTTGAATGAGCTTCAAAAGTTTGTATCTTTTAGAGTATTTTCCCACCCATCTAAGTTGCTAGATTTGTTAGCATTAATTTTCTCATTATATTCCTTTATTATTTTAATATTAGTAGGTTCTCTGGTGTTGTCACCTTTCTCACATTTTGTGTCTTCTCTATTTTCAGATCAGGCTAACTACAATTTTATAATTTTTAAAATTTTCTCAAAGAATCAGCTTTTGGTTTCACTGATGTTTTCTATTGTTTTCTGTCATGCTTTTCATGGTGATTATGAGTACTTCCTCTAGTACTAAACTGGGGGAACACTTACTTGTTTTTCCTCCTAGTGTTTTAATGTGAAAACTGGGATCATTCAGTTAAGAAATTCTCTAATATTAGAACTTAGGACTCCAGCTCTTACTTGGCTGTCTTAGTGTTATCCCACACATTTTAATACATGGCATTTTCTTATTCGTTCTGTATATGTCCTTATTTTCTTTTTTCTTTGATCTATGGATTATTTACAAATGTGCTGATTAGTTTCTAAGTATGTGGGAGTGTACCACCATTCTTCCTGTTATTGGTTTCTAATTTAATTCCATTTTTGATCAGAGAACAACCTTCTATGATTTGAATCTGCTAAGCAATCTTCTGTAAATCTTAATCTTTGTTCCTCTATACATAATACACAATTTTTTTCTGGCTTTTTGTAAGATTTTCTTCTTATCACTGTCTTTGAGCAATTTGATCGTGATGTCTTCATGTTTCTTTTGAATTAGTAAAATTTAGAAAATAATTAATTATTATATTTTCGATTTTTTTTCTGTTTCCACCCCTCCCTCCTCTCTTTGGAGACTCCAATGGCACTAGCATTCAGCAACTTGAATTGCTCTACTTTTTACAGTGGCTCTATTCAATTTTTATTTGTTTATATTTCTCTCTGTTTCATTTTAGCTACTTATATTGATATGGCTTCAAATGCACTAGTCTTTTATTCTGGAATGACTAATTCACCATTAATCTTGTGCTTTATATTTTCCATATGATAAATTGTAGTTTTCATATCTATAATTTTGAGATTTAAAAAACATTTTCCACGACTCTAAGTTTTTCAAACATGTGGAATGCAGTTATAATAATATTTCATATATTTGACAAGACAAGGCAAGTCTGATATCTATGACAGTTGTTAGGTTTTAATCAACTGATTTATGTTCTCATTACCAGACACTGTTCCAAGGGTTTTACATTTATTAACTCACTTAATTCTCACAGCAACCCTTTGGGATAGGTATAATTACCATTCTCGTTTAAGAATCAGCAACCAAAGTCTAGAAAGGTTAAATAACATGCCCACGATCACAAAGTATGACTTAGAGTCTGCATTTGAAACCTAATCTCTACTGTGCCCCCATTTAAAAGTGAATATGGTGAATAACAACCATAGATCAAATAAGTTTAATCTGTCAAGTTTCTAAGGATTTACTGAGGTTTTTAAAAATAAGTTTTTAAAGGAAAATATACTAAAGAATGGAAAAAAAAAACAAAACAAAACTAAAGAGCAGTATATATTCTGAAATCTGCCAGGAAGTGAAGACAAATAACTTGATCAAAAATACTGTATTATCACACACCCCATGTTCATTTATAAGTCAAACTGTAGGTAAACAAAGCTTAAATATTAACTTTGAGTGTATTGAAGACAATGCTTTGCAAATGTAACAAAATTAAAAATAGACAAATGGGACCCAAGTAAACTGAAGTGCTTCTATACAGCAAGAGAAACTCTCAGCAGAATAGACAACCCACAGAATGGGAGAAAATATTTGCGAACTATGCATCTGACAAAGAACTAGTATCTAGAATCTGTAAGGAGCTTAAATCAACAAGAAAAAAAAACACACACACAAATAATACCATTAAAAAACAAAGGACATGAAAAGACACTTTTCAAAAGAAGACGTACACACAGCCAAGTCAGAATGGTTATCATTAAAACATGAAAAAAAAAAATAGATGCTGGCAAAGCTGTGGAGAAAAGAGAATGTTTATCCACCCACTATTGGTGCGAGTGTAAATTAGCTCAGCCCCTGTGGAGAGCAGTTTGGAGATCCCTCAAAGATCTAAAGACAGAACTGCCATTCGATTCAGTAATCTCGGTACCAGGTTATACCCAAAGGAATAGAAATCGTTCTACTATAAAGACACACGCATGCGTATGTTTATTGCAGCACTATTTACAATAGCAAAGACAGGGAGTCAACCTGAGTACCCATAAATGGTGGATTGGATAAAGAAAATGTGGTACATATATACCATGGAATACTACACAACTGTAAAAACAGGAATGAAATCATGTCCTTTGCAGCAAAATGGATGCAGCGGAAGGCCATTAAGCTAAGCGAATTAACACAGAAACAGAAAACCAAATACTATGTCTTTTCACTTGATAAGTGAGAGCTAAACAGTGGGTACACATGGACCCAAGATAAGGAAACAGTAGGCACTGGGGAGTTCAAAAGGGGGAAGTATGGGGGTTAACAATTGAAAAACTACCTATTGGGTACTATGTTCACTACTTGGGCGACAGGATCATTAGAAGCCCAAACCTCAGTGTCATGCAATATATCCATGTAACACCCCTGTACATTGTGTACCCCTGAATCTAAAATTAAGACAAAAGACAATGTTTTAAATAATGACCACGAAAAATCATCTACAATCTACCTCATTCCCTTAATGTAATCTAAAATATTTTAATTGAGTAGTATCAAGAATAGGCATTTTTTATAATGCAATAACCTATCAATAACCTACAAATAACCTGCAATAACCTATATTTTATACATTTTTGCATATTTTGCATATTTTCATTTTTTGAATATTTTTACTTTTGCATATTTATATTTTTATATGCGAAGTATACATATATATTTTATAATGCAATAACCTATGACTGTTTCAATGTATGTTAAAGAAGAATGAATATGAAGCATGGGAGCTGAATTAACTTTCTATGTAGCTTTTGGAATTCTGTAATGCAAACCGCATTGTTTGCACTACAACGTGGAGAGGAGTGTTGAGAGCCTTAGGATCTGTGGGTGAGTCTTGCCCTTCCCATGTAGTAGGTGATGTGATAATGCACAAGCTGTCTAATCTCTGGGGTTGTTATTCATCTGTAAAATGGGACTTCTGATGACATGACTCCCAAGTTAATTATTTGAGATTTGTCAGGCAACTGACTACCCTGATGTCACATAGACAGACCTCAGTAACTCGTGACTTTATTATTTGTCTTTTATTTCTTGGATTTACATAACTAAATAAATGCTCCCCTTGAAACTGCAGAAATTCACCTCATGTCCTTCCTTACTGAACTAGGTCCCAATATCTTCTATATAATTTGCTATCAATTTTCTCATCTTTCTCAGAATTCTGCTATTCTTACTTTTGATAGTCTCATTTTCATTTGCACTCACTCTTGTCTACACAATAAAAATGATGAAAACACGTAGTATTCTTCCAAGATACATAGTTGAATGTCTTTATTCCTGACCTCCACATGAGATTGGATTGAACCTTGTAGCCCTGCCCTCAGATGTCAAGGCATTTATTTGAAACTTACATTTTTATGGTATCCTTTGGATCCAAGTATCTGCATTGGCTTAAATAGTTGCACGGGATGTCTCCCAGTCCCATGGGTTATTGTTTGTTTCACTAAACAGATCCAAAGTTACTTTCTTATTTTCACAAAGGCTTTTCTGTATGTGTGGTGTTTTGTTTTGAAGGGCGGTTTTTGATTAAGTGGAGTTAAACAGCAACACAAATGATGACTTCGATTGGCCCCTCTCCACATGCTCTCTGGATGCTTTTTTATTTGGCTGTTCTCATTTAACTTCCCTTATTCTTCTTTTTCTCCTTCTTATTTCTACTCTTTCTCTCCATGTTTTATCTCAAAAGTCTCCTTAATTTTTTAACATACTTTTTTAAGAGCACTTTTAGGTTAACAGCAAAATTGAAGAGAAAATACAGTTTCCATCTACCCTCTGCCCCCACCCCATATGCACAGCCTCCCCAGTTACAAACATCCCCCACTAGAGTGGCCCCATTGTTACCTACATGGCCCATGAGCCTACATTGATGCATTATTATCACCCAAAGTCAATGGTTAAAATTCGGCTTTACATTTGGTCTTGTACATTCTACAGGTTGAACAAATGTGTAATAACTTGTATCCAAGTTATTGTATTGTACAGAGTATTTTCACTTTCCTAAAACTCCTTACTGCTCTCCTTCCTGTTTTATGTGGTGTGTTAGTTATCTCTTTCGTTGATTTATTTCTGAAGATCAATTTCCTCAATGTCTAATAATTCCATTGTCTTCCACCTAAGATTCTTTTTTTTTTTTTTTTTTTTTTTTGAGACGGAGTCTCGCTCTGCCTCCCAGGCTGGAGTGCAGTGGCCGGATCTCAGCTCACTGCGAGCTCCGCCTCCCGGGTTCACGCCATTCTCCTGCCTCCGCCTCCCGAGTAGCTGGGACTACAGGCGCCCGCCACCTCGCCCGGCTAGTTTTTTGTATTTTTTAGTAGAGACGGGGTTTCACCAGGTTAGCCAGGATGGTCTCGATCTCCTGACCTCGTGATCCGCCCGTCTCGGCCTCCCAATGTGCTGGGATTACAGGCTTGAGCCACCGCGCCCGGCCCCACCTAAGATTCTTTCTGACATTTTTTAAACATTTTGTTTCTTATAAGTACAAGTGCAATTTCCTGCCAAAATTTTTTTTTTAATTTAGAACATTCTTTATCAAAGGAAGAAAATGAAGAATGCCTTCAATCCTGATTCTCCCTCAACATCATATTTGTCTTTTTTTCCTATGTTGACTGACTCCTCAAAAGATCAACCTACCATTGCTTCATCTGCCTCACCAACGTTCATCGATGGTGGAGTTACAGGCAGATTCTATCCACATGAATCTGCTGAAATGTTCTTTTAGTAACAAGTGACAATTATCACACACACCCTTTTCTTAGTCCTTATCCTCCTTGAAACTAAAGGCACCTGTATTTGATCACCTTTCCTTTCAGAATATTTTCTTTTCTCTCATATTGCATTATACTGATTCTTCTCCTGTATTTCTAATCACCTATTTTCTTTCTTTTGCTGTTATTTTTCCTTCTAACGCCCCACTCTAAATGCAAATGCTACAAATGTGTCTATATTCCTTCTTCAGCCATCTTCTTATTTGCAACTCCACTTCCATCCAGCTCTCTCACCTCTCTGACTCAATAAGGGTTTTCATGTCTAGTCTCCATCTGCTGAATCCGTTTCTGCTCGTCTCCAGTCTCATATTTATGATATCCAGGTATGAAGTTTTATTTCACTTTAAAGTGAACAGGTTTATATGTGAACTCCTTATATCCTCTCAAAGTTATGTTCTTGTTCTTGACATTCAGAAATTGCTTAGTGTTATCATTCTAATGTAGGGCCCTAGGGGCAGAATCTTAGAGTCTCTGTTTTCTTCCTTTCTGCTACTTCCACCTCCTACAGAAAGGTAACAAATTGATTCCAGTTGCACAATGCTACTCATATGAAGACGTAACTCCTCCTTTTCATTTAAACTTCCAATACAATAACTCAAGTAATTTCTATTTCTTCCTTAGATGATTGTAACTGTTTTGCATATGGTTTTTGCATGCTAGTTCTCATAAATATTTTCCCACTGTAGACAGCCTACAAGTTTACTCATGTAACTCTGCTGCTTGAAAACTTCCATTTGCCTTATTGTCTAATAAATAACACATATTCTCTTTAAACTAAAATTCAAGACACTTCTCGTTACAGCATTCATTTCCTGCGAAATGCTACACTGCCTCCCTACTGGGCCCTGGGCTCATTTAAATGGATTACTGAGCTTTTATCAAACATGTTTGTCGCCTTTCTTACTGTTCATGCATCGAACCCTTCTTCTCAGCCTTTGTACTTCTTCTTTGTGTTTGTCCTCTGCATGTTCTACCTCCTTTGTCTACCCTAAGGGATTGAGTTTCTTAAAGACAGACAATATCATAAACATCTTTGTATCTCAGACTGTGTGACCTTACACATAACAAATGTTTAATGGATGCTTACTCAATTAGATTGAATTCAGTGTTATCCACGGAATCATATTTTGTACTTATTGCTATATATTTACAAGGAAGCAGGATGTATACACATGTGAATGGGTTTAAGAGTTCTACACTTCACCTAGCCTTAACATTCTTCGCGTGAGGTTATGAAAAAGCACTCATGGGGTTGCATACACAAATTTCACATGTTATACACTCACCTATGTAAAGACTTAATGCTGTTGCTGTAAAACTCAAATTATCTTAGAGCATAGTCTCATTGCACCAACAAAAGACATTTAACACTTGCCAATTCAAGGGGTTTTATTGTTTTATGTTTAAAACTCCTGCATTTGGTTAAGTCGTCTCTCAGTCTTTGCCTATAAGGGATTGAAGTTCTCAGGGACTCGCATTTTCTACTATGGAGAAAGCATCGTTCATCCCTTTGTTCTGCCATCCCCTTGCTTCCAGTTTCTAAGGCATTACTTGGCCGTGGGTGCCAGCCTACCGGGTCACTGCATCTGCTGAGTTCTGGTGCCTGCATGACTTCTGGGTATCGAGGTTGGCTGCTCCGTCCATGCAGGACTCCGAGGCTTCCTGTCAATTACTGGACTTGTGTGCGCAGATCCCATCTTTGCAGTAAAGGGACCCGGAACATTCAGCTGCCTTTCCCATCACACGCGGTGGTGCCCTGCCCTTGGCTTTGCCCTCCTCAGTGTGGCTCCCAGACACGGCTTCTCATGTCTCCTCCAGGTTCCATAATCAATACTGCATTCGTTTGCTAGAGCTGTTGTAACAACGTGCCACAGGCTGGATCAAAGAACAAAAATGCATTGTCTCACAGTTCTGGAGGCTGCGAGTCCAAGATCAAAACATCAGCAGGGCTGGTTTGTCCGGAGGGCTTAAAGGAGAATCCGCTCAGTGCTCTCTTTTTGGCTTGGAGGTGGACGCCTTCTCCCTGGGTTTCTTTCATATCATCTTCCCTCTACATGTGTCTCTGTATCTAAGTCTCTCTCTTTTTAATAAGGACACCAGTCATATTGCATTAGGAGCCTCCCCGAAGATCTCATTTAAACTCAATTACCTCTCTAAAGACCCTATTTCCAAATAAGGTCACATTTTGAGGGATTAGGGGCTAGAATTCCAACTTGTGATATTTGGAACATTTATAAATCTTATAAAAGCTCAACTTATGAAATCTGCTAATTTCAGCTCTTAGCAGAAACAAAGCTTTTATTTGTGAACTGTTTTCTTCTTGGCTAAATCTTATGAAGCTGGAAAAATTGCTTTCAGATCCTGTACTCTACAGAGGTTTCTAAAGTTTACCCTATACTGTATTACATGAGTCCTTCTGCAAGTCCTGGGTGGAGAATATCTAGAAAAAAAGAAAAATGTTAAGAAGGAAAACACAATTGCATAATCCCTTCCTTCCTTCCTTCCTTCCTTCCTTCCTTCCTTCCTTCCTTCCTTCCTTCCTTCTTTCCTTCCTTCCTTCCTTTCCTTCCTTCCTTCCTTCTTTCCTTTTTACTTTTAGTTTTTATTTTATTTATTTATTTATTTATTTATTTATTTATTTGAGATGGAGTCTCACTCCGTCACCCAGGGTGGAGTGCAGTGGTACGATCTCAGTTCCCTGCAGCCTCTGGATCCTGAGTTCAAGCAATTCTTTTGCCTCAGCCTCCTGAGTAGCTGGGATTACAGGTATGCACCACCATGCTGGGTTAGTTTTTGTGTTTTTGTTAGAGATGTGGTTTCACCATGTTGTCCAGGCTGGTCTTAAACTCCTCAAGCGATCTACTGCCTCAGCCTCCCAAAGAGCTGGAATTACAGGCATGAGCCACAGTGCCCAGCCTATTATTCTTTAAATCATTCTTTAAAGTGAATGTTAGAGACAATATATAAGCAGAAAAAATATACATAAAATTTGTATTTCAAAGAAAAAATTTACTTCAATCTATCAGACCTGAATAACTGGAAGGAAGGAGTTGCAACGAACTGAGATGGTCTACTGGACCACGTCTTAAGTTGGTTCTATCAGAGGCAGAACTTTCAGATTCTGAGAAGAGGATGAAAAAAATACTAATTTCCATTTTCCCTCCTATCCAAATTGACAACCTTCCTATTTAATAAACCCTGAAATGAAAAATTACGTGAGTACACATTTACTAATTTTACTTTTACAAATAATGCAAGAGTTAATAATGACTTGAGCTCTTTGTTAAAACTTTTCATATGTGAAAAGTACTCTAAAGACACAGGCTCTATTTGAATACATATAGCAGGCTGAAGTCCGTTTCAGGTCCTGGGAAAGTCTTGCTTATATTCTGAGCCATGCCTGATGTTTCGAAGGTAGGGATTTATTCTCAAATCTCAGTTAGCACCTGGTGGCTTCCTCTGAATAAATTATGCTGTTGATGGCTTCTATTCTGATGAGTTTTGCTTTAGTTTTCAGAAACTCTTCAAGGGAGAATTGGTTTTTCTCTTCAATGCCTGCAAATTTGTTGTCCAATGACTCTGCCTCTAACACATCTCATGGCCTCTGTTGAACCTTGCTTAGCGCAGGTTCCTCTCCACAGTCAGAATCTGTGCTTCCACTGAAGCCAGCCCAGTGTGGGCACCTTGAGGCATAGCATGAGTTGGTGGATTCCCAGGAGGAGGGAGTCCCTGCAGAAGGGCTCCAGGGTGGGGTCTCGGTAGGGGTGACATGTAGGAAGGTCAGGGTAGGTGATAGTATACTCAGGGGGTCTGAAATAAGAGCTGACCCACACAGGTTCAAGTTAGGGGATGATGCCCAGTTGACACAACCATCCAGATGTTCCTACAAATAATGAACCTCCCACCCAAGGGAAGAGGGTCAGGCAGAGCTCCCTGCCCTGGACACCCACTGTGGTAGGATTCTCACTGTTATTTCAAATTTGTGAGGTTCTCAAGTAAAATTAACACTAAGAAGTAAAAGATGTCAAGAAAAGAAGTCAATGTTTAGAGGAATTTAATACTGCAACTGTACACTGAGGACTTCCTACATTCTAGGCACAAAATTATGGACCAAGGCTACCAAGGTGAAATCCTTATGAGTCCCTGACTTGAGGAATTTTTTTAACCTGAGAAGTCATGCATACAGATACTAAAATGTGAAAGAATGTTCGGTAAGTGTTTATTCAAAATGTCAAACATTCATAAAGTAGAAGATGATCAGAAATTTCTGCTAAATGTTGAATGGGTGGAAGAAAATAGTTGGTAAGAAATTTGAAGTCCCCCAATAAGCAGAGGGAGGAAAGTGTTGTTCCTAGCAGAGAAAATAAGTTGACTGATGACATGGAATATAGCAATGCATCCCGCATATACTTCAAGCGGCCCAACGGAAATGCAGCACGAAATAAAAAGAATGCTGGGAGAGAAGGCTGTATGTGCCTTTTCTTTCCTTCATTGGATTTACTGAGGTATAATGCAAAAAAATTAATGTATTTTTAACAAACAGTTCAATGAGTTTGTTAATGTATGCAAAGATACAAAGACCACTAACAAGTTTTAAAACCTTTCCAAGACACCAAATAGTTCCTTCCTGTACCTTCGCTGTTAATCCTTCCCCCAAACCCAGCCTCAGAAAACCTTTTATCTGTTCTGTGCCTTTTTCAGCATTTTATTATTGATGTCTCTGGTGTTTTTCACTTGGCAAGGTGTTTTTGAGAAGCAGTCAGGTTGTAGCATGAACTAATAGTTCTTTTTTAATTTAATCTTTTAAGTGTATCATTGACACATAATCATTGTACATATATATGGGATGCAACATGATGTTTCCATACACATATAGACTATGTAATGATCAAATCAGGGTAATTAGCATATCCATCACTTTAAATATTTATTATTTATGTATGATAAGAACAATTCAAAACCTCTCTTCTGGCCATTTTGAAATATACAATACGTTCATTTAAACTCTAATCATTCTGCTATCCAGTAGACCACCAGAAATTATTCCTCCCATCTAACTGTAGCTTGTACCCATTGACCAGTCTCTCATCATTTCCCCCTGCCACCCTTCCTATCCTCTAGTAACCACCATTTTACCCTCTACTTCTATGATAGCATTTTCAATGTCACATATGAGTACAATTACACAATATTTGTCTTTCTGTGCCTGGCTTATTCCACTGAACATAATGTCCTCCAGGTTCATCTATGTTGCCACGAATTACAGGATTTCATTACTTTTTATGGCTGAATAGTATACCATTGTGTATCTATACCTTTCGTCTGTTGATGGACATTTAGATTGATTCCATATCTTGGCTTGGGGAATGGTGCTGCAATAAACATAGGAGGCCAGGCATGGTGGCTCAACCTGTAATCCCCACACTTTGGGACACTGAAGTGGGCAGATCATTTGAGGTCAGGAGTTCAAAACCAACCTGGCCAACATGGTGAAACCCCATCTCTAATAAAAATACAAAAATTAGTTGGATGTGGTGGCACATGCCTGTAATCCCAACTACTCGGGGGACTGAGGCAGGAGAATTGCTTGAGCCCAGGAGGCGGAGGTTGCAGTGAGCTGAGATCAGGCCATTGTACTCCAGCCTGGGCAACAGAGAGAGACTCCATCTCACATAAATAGATAAATAAACAAATGCAGATATCACTTTGGTACATTAATTTTATTTCCTTTGCATATACCCAATAGTGGCATTGCTAGATCTGTTTTTAATTTTTTAGAAACCTTCATAATATTTTCCATAATGACTGTACTCACTTATATTCCCACCAATAATGTGGAAGGGTACCTTCTCTATTTTGCGTTAGCAATGAATAAGAGTTTCCTTTTCTTTATGTCCTGGCCAACACTTGTTATCTTTTGATTTTTTTGATAGTAGCTGTTCTAACTGGAGTGAGGTGGCTTCTCATTATCTTCATTTGCATATTCCTGATTATTAGTGATGCTGAACATTTTTTCATATACCTGATGGCTGTTTGTATGTCTTATTTTGATAAATATCTATTCAGCTCTTTTGTTTGTTGTTGTTTGAGTTTCTTATATATTTTGGATATGAGCTCTTATCTGAGGCATATTTTATAAATATATTCTCCCATTCTGTAAGTCATTTATTTAACCTGTTGATTGTTTCCTTTGCTGTACATTTTTAATTTTGATATAATCCAATTTTTCTGTATTTCTTTTGTTGCCCATGTTTTTGAGGTGTTAGCTAAAAATCCTTGCCTAGTCCAATGTTGTGAAGCTTTTACCCTATGTTTTCTTCTAGTGGTTTTGTAGTTTGGGGTCTTAAATTTAAGTTTTTAATTCATGTTAATTTTCATATGTGGTGCACTACAAGGGTCTACTTTCATTCTTTTGCATGTGGATATACACTTTTCTCAGCACCATTTATTAAAGAAGCTCTCATCTTCCACTGTGTATACTTGGCACTATTGTCAAATACAGTTGGCTATAGATGTGTAGGTTTATTTGGGGACTTTCTATTCTTTTCCATTGATCTATTTGTCTCTTTTTATGACATTACCATGTTATTTTAGTTACTATAGCTTTGTAGTATGTTTTGAACTCAGGTAGTGTGATACCTCCATCTTTGTTCTTTTTGCTCAATATTGCATTGACTATTTGCAGGTTTTTTGTGGTTCCATATAAGTTTTGGAATTGCTTTTTACTCTTTTTGTGAAGAATATTATCAGTCTATTGATGGGGATTTCACAGAATCTATAACTCACTTTGGGTAGTATGAACGATTTACCAAATTAGTTATTTCAGCCCATAAACATGGACTATCTTTCCATTTATTTAGTGTCTTCTCAATTTATTTTATTAATGTTTTATAGTTTCCATTGTAGAGTTCTTTTACCACTTTAGTTAAATGATTTCCTAGGTGTTGTATTTTTTGTAGTTATTGTAAAATAGATTGTTTGCTCATTTTTAAAGATAATTCATTATTTATTGGCTACTGGTGTTGAAACACTACTAAGTTTTGTATGTTGATATTTTTATCCTTCGGCTTTACTAAATTCGCTTATTCTAACAGTTTTTCAGTGAGTCTTTGGAGTTGCCTATATATCACATTATGTCATCTGGAAACAGGGACAATTTGACTTTTTCTTTTCCAATTTGATTGTCCTTTATTTCTTTCTCTTGCCTGATTATTTCAAGTTAGGACTTCCAGTACTGTGTTTATTAAAAGGGGTCTAAGTGGTATCTTTTTTATTCCAGATCTTAGAGAAAAGAGAAAAGGCTTTCAATTTTTTTCCCTTCAGTATGATGTTAGCTGTGGTGTTTGTGTAGCCTTTAATATGTAGCCTTTAATATATTGTAGTATGTTTTACCTATACTTAATCTCTTGAGAAATTTGATCACAAAGGTATGTTGAATTTTATACAACTTTTTCTGCATCTATTAATATAATCAGGTTTTTGCCTTCATTCTGTTGATGTGATATATTATGTTTATTGATTTCCATGTCCTTGCATCCCTGGAATAAATACCACCTGATCATGATGAATAATCTCTTTGTTGTGCTGTTAGATTAAGTTTATGAATATTTTACTGAGGATTTTTGCATCTGTGTTCATCAGGGATATTGGCCTGTAGTTTTTTTTTTTGTGTCTGTGTCCTTTTCTGGTTTGGTGTTAGCCCTTGTAGAATGAGTTTGGTAGAATTCCCTCCACTTTATTTTTTTTTAATAATTTGAGAAGAATTGGTATTGGTACTTGTTTAAGTGTTTGATAAAATTCAGCAGTGAAGCTATCTGACCTTGGGCTTTTCTTTAATGGAAGACTTTTCTATTACTGATTCCATTTTGTTGTTAATTGTTGGTCTATTTAAATTTTCTATTTCTTAATGATTCTATCATGTTAAGTTATATATGTCCAGGAATTTATCCATTTCTTCTAGGTTTTCCAAATTGTTGGGCATATAGTTATTCATAATAGACTGTAATGATCATTTCTATTTCTGAGGTGTCAGTTGTAATGGCTTTTATCTCTGATTTTATTTATTTGAGTCTTCTTTTTTCACTTAGTGTAGCTCTAAGTTTGTCAATATTTTTTATGTTTTTTTAAAAAACTTTGTTTTGCTGATCTTTAATAGTTTTTAGCCCTTATGTTACTTATTCCTACTCTGATCTTAATCAGTTCTTCTACTTATTTTGAGTTTGTTTTGCTTTTGTTATTCTAGTTCTTGAGTTGTAACTTTAAGTTGTTTATTTGAGATCTTTCTATTTTCTAATGTAGGCATTAATTGCTATACATTTCTCTCTTAGCATTGCTTTTCCTGGATCCCATAAGCTTGGAAATATTGTGTTTTCATTACAATTTATCTCAAAAAATGTTGTCATTTTCTGTTTAATTTTTTCATTGACCCAGTGGTTGTTTAGTAGACTGTTGTTTAATTTTCATGTATTCTTGTAGAGTGCTAAGTTCTTGTTATTGATATCTAGTTTTATTGCATGTGTTCAGAAACAATTTGTTTAAAATTTGTTGAAATTTGTTTTGTGGCTAGCATATAGTCTTTCCTGAAGGATGTCCCATGTGCTGTCCTGAAGGATGTCCCATGTGCTGTTGAGAAGAATGTTTATTCTGCAGCTGCTGGGTAGAATGTTCTGGTCTCAGGTACATTTGGTTTTGGATGCAGTTTAACTCTGCTGTTTCTTTGTTGATTTTTTTTTTTTTTTTTTGGATGATGTATGTCTATTGCTGAAAGTGTGGTGTTGAAGTTCCTTAATATTACTGTATTCATTTCTATCTCTCTATTTAGGTCTATTAATATTTCCTGTATATATTATGTGCTCCAATGTTGGGTGCATATACACTTATAGTTGTTATATCCTCCTTGTTAATTGACCCTTTTTGCACTGTATGGTGACCTTCCTTATCTCTTCTTTAAACTTTTGATTTAAAGACTATTTTATCTGATATAAACTTAGCTACTCATACTCCCTTTTGGTTTCCATTTGCGTGGAAGATACTTCTCCATCACTTCAATTTTAGTATGTGTGTGTCTTTACAGGTGAAGTGAGTTTCTTGTAAGCAGCATGTAGTTGGATCTTGATTTTTTAAAATTATTACTACCATATTGCTATTTGATTTCTAGATTTTTTTCTCAATAGTTCCTTTCTTCCTTTCTCTCTTATTGTCTTTCTTTGTAGCTATGTGACTTTGTCTAGTAGTGTTTCTTGAGTTGTTGGCTTTTATTTTTGGTACACCTATTAAACATTTTTGATTTGCAGTTACCATGAAGCTTACCAAAAACTTATCATAGCACTGTGAATTACACAATGGTGATTTTTTTAAAAAAACAGTTTCCAATTTATAAAGATAAAACTCGGGCTCTACTGTTTTGTGGCTTGTCCAGATGAACTAGTTGGGATTTTGGCTGAAGTTGCACCTGCTGGGCCATTTTTCTCTGTATTGTAAATCAAAAGCTCATAGGAAAGTGTAGTATAATTCTCATTCACTCTGGCTTATCCCCAGGATTCATCTAAAATCCTTCTGTTTTCTAGGTCATTCTATTTTATCTGCATGAATTAATATCCATCTAGTAAATATGTTTCCCCAGAAAAAGAGTAGCTTGTTGATTAATAGATAGCCATTAGATATTAACATATGACATTTGGGATATTACATTTATATTATCAACTGGAAATCATTGTAAATAATTCACTATTATTATCCTTCCTGGTGATTGCATATATTAGTTAATAGAGCACCCTAAATAATGTAACAAAAATGAATCTGATACTCAGTTTCTTAAAAAGAAGAAACATTTATTTTTCTCTTAAGGTGGTTACTAAGGTTGATTGGGAATTGTAACTTTGGAGCAGAGGCTCTCACATGTGAGTGAGCTGCAGAAGCCCTGAAGGAACTGCTGAGACACAGAGCTGGGCCCACCCTAGGGCTTCTGACCCAATAGGATTTTAGATGAATCCCATTGGTCTTAGGTGCAGGGGATGTGCATTTTTAACAGGTTGCCAGATAATGCTGATATGTGTGATCTGTGTAGATCACATTGAGGGCCCCTGTCTTCAAGTAAACTGTGAATGGAAGTGTATTAGCCCGTTTTCATACTGCTGTAAAGAAATACCCAAGACTGGGTAATTTATAAATAAAAAGAGATCTAATGAACTCACAGTTCCACACGGCTGATGAGGCCTCACAATCATGACAGAAGGTGAAAGAGGAACAAAGGCACTTCTTACATGACAGCAGGCAAGAGAAAATGAGCAGGGGAACTGCCCTTTATGCAACCATCAGATCTCGTGATACTTATTCACTATCACAAGAATAGCATGGGAAAAACCTGCTCCCATGATTCAATCTTCTTTCACTGGGTCCCTCCCATGACTTACGGGATTATGGGAGCTACAATTCAAGATGAGATTTGGGTGGGGACACAGCCAAACCATATCAGAAAATATGCCACATCTCTGTATTTTAAAATATATTCACAGATGTGTTGAGGGGAAGAAAAAAAAGCAGTGTAGGAAAATGAGTAACTGTCAGGGAAGTGATCTAAATGTATCAGGGTAGGGAAAAATAAACAGAAAGGATAAAGAAAAAATCCTATCCTCCTTGAAGGTATTATGGTTGTTTTCAGCCACATGTGCCACTGGTGGAGAATGAGGTTAAAAATAAGCACGGAGAAACTGAGCATCTTCTTCTGGGGCTAGCTGCAGGATGACATATAGATCTGATAGGTGGTTGGTCCAGCGGATCCCGGTAGTCCATGTGATGCTTATGTGAAGCTGTCCTGGGAGTGAAGTAGTAATCTCACCTTTTGACTAAAGGAGTGCCCAGTGTTGGAGGAAATTGGAATTCAGGTCAGGAAGGCAAAGAGAATGAATGCATAGGAATGTGTGTGCTCTGAAGCCTTGCAAATATTAACCTGGAAAAATAAATGTTTGCAGTATTGAAGTGAGATGCTTTCCAAACCAGTGTGATTGGTAACTTCCATGACATATACAACATGCATAAAAAGAAAGCTTTAGACATATTTTTATTAACTTCATAACACTGCATAACTTGGCCTTCCAAAGTGCTGGGATTACAGGCATGAGCCACCATGCCCAGCCAAAGTGTATCTTTTGTAACTAACAGATTGTTGAATTATGTTTTTATCCATTCTGCTGATCTCTGCTTTTTGATGCTGTTTTTAGTTTATTTGCATTTTTAACAGTTCTATTAAATATGTGATATACAAATAATGGCATATATTTAATATGCATAATTTGATAATTTTGGACATAGGCAAACACTTGTAATATCTTCACCACGATCAAAATACTAGGCATAGCCATTACCTCCAAAAGTTTCCTTATGTCCTTTGTATGCATGTATGTTTTGTAAGTTTGACAAAATTGTCAAGAATACACAATGGGGAAAGGATAGTCTCTTCAATGAGTGATGTTGGGAAAAGTTAATGTTCACATGCAAACAAAAATGGAACCGGAACCCTTCCTTACACAACAATCAATTCAAACTGGATTAAAGACTAGTCCATTTGCATTTAACATAATTATTGATAAGGCAGAATTTACCTCTGCCATTTTCTATATGTCGTATGTCTTTTTGCTTCTACTGTTCCTCCATCACAGCCTTATTGTGTGTTAAGTGAATATTTAATAGTGTACTAATTTGTTATCTTTGTTTTTTCTATTTTTTGAGTAATTTTATTACTGTTTGCCTTGGAATTACACCTAACAATTTAATTTATAATAATCGAGTTTGAATTACCACCAACTAAGTTTTATTAGTATACAAAACATGAGCTCCTATGTGGCTCAATTCCCTCTAACCTCCTTTATGTTATTGTTATACTAATTATGTTCTTGTACACTGAATTCCATCAACACAGCTTTCTTATTATTGTTTTATGTGGTAGTATTTTAAATCAGATAGGAGAAAGTGTTACAATAAAATAAAATAAATTTAAATCTCTGTTATTTTTACCTATGTAATTATTTTCACCATTGCTCATCATTTCATGTGGATTTGAGTTACTTTCTAGCATCCTACTGTTTCTATCTGAAGGACTATCTTTGATATTTCTTACATGACAGAGGTGCAAGAGGCAAATCCTCTCTTTTTTTTTTTTTTTTTTTGGTTTAACTAAATGTGTTCTAATCTCTTTTTTATTTCTAAAGGTCTGTTCTGCAGGATATAGAATTCTTGGTTAACTGGTGTTTTTCTTTCAGTTCTTTGAATATGCCATTCCATTTTCTTCTGGCCCCTATTGCTTCTGGTGAGAAATCAGCTGTTTATCTTTTGACTCTCTCTCATACATAATGAGTTGCTTCTCACTTATTGATTTTGCTACTCTTTATTTTTGTCTTTGGCTAATTTTACGATGCACCTATGTGTGGATCACTTTAAATTTATCCACTTAGAGTTCACTGTGCTTCTTACATGTAAGATTAATATTTCATATTTTATTTTCAAGGTTTTGGCCATTTTTAAAAGATATTTATTTTTCCCCTTTTCTCTCTCTTCTCTTCTTTTGGGAAATCTACTATGCATATGTTGGTATAGTTGATGTTGTATAGGCCCCTGAGGCTCTGCTCATTTCTTGTTTTACTATTATTTTTTGTTCCTCAGACTGGATAATCAATACCAACAAACCTACCTCCAAACTCATGGAGTTTTTTTCTTCTGTGAGCTCAGATTTGCTGCCAAGCTCTCATAGTGAAAGTTGTATTTCATATATTATACTTTTTAACACTAGAATTTATATTTGACTCTTTTATAAAAATAAAATTTATGTTTCTTTATTGATATTCTCTTTATGGTGAGATATTTTTGATATATGTTCTTTTATTTTGTTAGACATGATTTCCTTTAGTTGTTTAAAGAAATGAAAAGCAGCTGATTTAAAATTGGTGCTTAATTAATCCAAGGTAGGGGCTTCTTTGTAGACACTTTCTACATATTCCTTTTCTCCTTGTATATACACATTTCTTTTCTGTTTATTGTCTCAAAATTTTCTGTTGAAAACAAGACATAAATAATACAATAGGAAAATTTAGTTGATAGGATTTACTTCCTCTCCTTCAAGTTTGCTGTTCTTAAAGTTTGTTTAGTGAATTTTCTGAAATAACTCTGTGAAGTCTGTACTCTGTTGTATGTAACCACTGAAAACTGCTTGAGTAGCTTAAAGTCAGCTTATGATTGGGTAGATTTCCTCAAATACCTGGAAACATTAAGTGTCCCAGTCTTTGCCACAGAGTTCCACATGAATGTTGAGGCAGGCCTTCAACTCCCTGTTGGACGGTTTACAACTTACCATCACCTTTCCTTTCTTCTTGTGCTGAGCCTCAAGTTCAGCCAGAGGTGAGAGACTTCTTAGGTCTTTCCTGACCATGCACACAACATTTTGCATAGACATGTGCTTTACATTACCAAATATATCAGAGCTTTTCTAAGTTCTCATGAAAATTTCATTTCCCAGCTTTTCCTTTTAAGCTTTTTGTTTAGGTTACATTTTTGCTCTCAACTGTTTTCTCTATTTCAGGCAGATGTAATGTTAAATAATTGCCACTAATTGTTTTGACAAATTCCTTTAAAGAGAGGGTCTTCATACTTGGAGACTCTGAGTCAGATCAACTAATTGACAAGGCCCGCAGTGGGTGTTCCAGGGAACTATCAGGCAAAAGAGTTTCAACTTTGTTCTCACTCTTTTTGAGGCAATGTAGCTCCAAGTTTTCACCATCATTGGAGAGTTTGTTGAGGATACCATGGAGATGGAGGAGGTGATGGAATACAGCATGAAAATGTTGGTTTTCTCAAGCTTTATCAGTATTCTCATGATTTTATAGGGGAGACAATTTTCTATGGGTCCTTATTCTACCACTTATAATACCATCATTTAACAAGTAAAATCTGAATATCTCTGTTCACAAATTAGCTCCTGAAACAAGCAATTTCTAATATAAAAGAAAATATAATTTCAAATAGGTCTCTAAATTTGAACACAAATACGAGGAGTTGGCAAATAAAAGAAAGATTTTCTCCTGATAGTAAATCATAATGAGACACTTTCCTTTCTGAAACTATTTTTTATAGAACTGTCTATATTTTAGCAGCATAGTTACCAAGGTTAAATTTCTAGGACAGACTTTGTTGAAGCATCTCTCAACTATTAGTCTCATTGAACATATAAATATTTCAGGATTACATTCTACTCAAGTATTTAGTTTAAACTTCTACCCAGGAAGCCATGAATAAATCTAGATAACACATGCTAGCTGAGTAATTGCATCTTAAAATGAGAATGATTTCAATGACACCATCTTCTATTTAACCTGAACATCTTACTTTTCCCAAGGACATACTCCTCCATGAAAATGCCCTGCTGAATATATTTACTTTAAAGAAGGAAAGACTTGATTTCACTTCCAATTTCACAGTCACATCACTGCTTCAAGTTATTTAACAACAATGGCAATATTTGGACAATAGAGGCATCACATTAAGAGACTTGAACCTTGTCCTACACTCCTGAATTTTGTTAGTTTCCACATTACATCAACCTTATTCCCTAATTCCTCTGCATATGCATTCTAAAATAATTTTCTCATGATGTGCTGACATAGTTTGAGATTTTATATTGTGTTCGGTTTAAGTAGTTCATATTCCCTGGAACCGCTTTGAGCTGTATTGCTGTCATTGTCCTTCTTATCAGTCAGCTGCAGACTCGGTCCTAGTATTGCTGTTGAATATTATATTCTCTGGTTGAGAAATAGCCTATCTCCTTTCGAAATTTTGAGGATACCTGTGAGGTTTTGGATTGTTTTGTAAAAAAACACTCTACAATATCTTAGTTGTTAAGGTCAGCAACTAGATGTCATAAAATTATAATTACAGCCTAAAAATATGTTCTTTTTTTCTTTCAATTACTCTATTGAAATCTGACAATTTAAAATAATTATTTTAACACTGTCATTTTGTAATTAATTTTTATATTTCTGTATTACAAGATTGCATACACAAAATAATTTGACTCTCTTAACCCTTGGGATATGTCTATGGAATTTTAAGGAAGACAAAAACATTTAATTGTTAATCCTTTCTTAAAGGAATCTCTACACTTGCAGACTATGTGAAATGTAGTGACAGTTGTACTAGGTGAATGTAGGTCACAGAGTGTTTTACTGTAGACTACAATTTGTTATGCATTATTCTCTTCTGTAATCTCTACTTTTTCCCCCTTCTTTTCTTTGGATCCTTTTAATGAGATGTTAAACAGACTCAACTCTGTCTCATACTTGAAATAACCAAACTACTTAAAATTGTCAATATTCAGTGTTTTCATGTATTAATTTCCCACAATTATGAACAAACTAAAAACTGGCAGCAGGTTGTAGTGGCTCATGCCTGTAATCCTAGCACTTTGGGGGGCCTAATACTACCTAGCACTTTGGGGGGCCGAGGCAGATCACTTGAGGTCAGGAGTTCAAGATCAGCCTGGCCAACATGGTGAAATCCCATCGCTACTAAAAATACAAAAACTAGCCAGGTGTGGTGGCAAGCACCTGTAGTCCCAGCTACTGGGGAGGCTGAGGCAGAAGAATTTCTTGAACCCAGGAGTCAGAGGTTGCAGTGGGCTGAGCTTATACCACTGCAGTCCAGCCTGTGTGACACGGTGAGACGCTATCTTAAAAACAATAACAAAACAAATGAAAAAGTGAATATCCTTACCATTTCATAGAAATTGCTCTTACCAAGGTTATCACTGATCTCCCTTCATCACCCCAACCTTCTTAGAGCAATCTTCCATGCTGGCTTCTGGCAGAACAACTTTATGGCCATGTCCAGCTTCTTCAAGCACTCCTACATCACCTACTTTGTGACGTTCTCTTCTGTTCACCATGTCTCATGGCACAATCATCCTCAGAGCTGTGTCCTAAGTGATCTTTATAGTCCCCACATTTCACAGAAAACCCTGGCTACCTTGATGGCTATTTATATGATGCTATAAACAAAGGCCATAGTGTGGCCCTCCCCACACCGGCTGAGGATTGAGATCTGTCTCACAGTACAGTCCTTAAATAGGAGGTAAGCCTACATATCTCTGACTTAATTTGTGAACTAAAATATGAAAAAGTATTACATTTACTTGATTTTATTTGGGGGCTCTGAATTTCTTTGAACAGCTTCAAACACCCGGAGTCTTCGCTTCAACATTCTGACTGAGAATCTTGTAAACATATATTTTTATATGTATTGTATTATTAGTGTTAGATTAGGCAGACAGCCACACATGAGCAGGAGAGGGTGACCCCTGAGAAAAGGGAAAACCTCGTAACCCAGGAACCACCTGAAACGTGCATGCTGGGTATGAGCAGGGAGGAAGGGAAATACCTAGGCAGGAAGGAATGTCCCTTGAGAGGCCCAGTGATCACTCACTCTGCAGGTAACCTGTGGGAATGTCGCCAGATGCACGCTGATAAGGGGAAGATGGCAAAGAAGAAATTCCTAGGAGATAATGCAGGGGCACTTCCTGGCCAACCTGCCACGCATGCGCACTGACTAACAGTAAAGGCGGGTTCCACAAGCCAGGGGTGGGGAATAGGCAGGAAAAAGGGAGAGGACTTAAGGCAGTAACAGTAAAACTAGACAAATAACAAAGGTGGAGACTTAAGGCGGAGGCGGAAACTTCAAGGAAGAGTTAGTTCCACATCATCAACACCCAACGCAGAAAACGCAGCGCTCTTGGGGGCTGCGAGCTCACTCTCCTCGCAGGGCGCGCTGTCTCTAAGTAAACTCTCGGCTATTTTCCTTCAATCACTTCTCTTTTTTGGCTAAATCAGTCGCTTGGCAGACCGCTAACAACCAAGGATTCCTGCACTTCCCGGTAACATTTATATAATGCTTTTTCTTAAAAACAAAACAAAACTTATTTCGTTTTAAATACATCAATTAAAGCCTTACTGTGAATATTCCAGTTGACATTGTCTCAAATAATAATAAGTCACTTGCAAATAGGTAATGTCAAGGAGATCATTTTAGACAGTTAAGATTGTTATTTGAGAGGCTCGTTTTATGTTTTTTAAGGTTTATCTTATATATGCTTGATAAAGAAAAAAGAAAGAAAAATCACTATTTTTTTCCCTCAGCATGTGATTTATCCCAGATATCTGTAATTTTTTTAAAATTAGCAAGATAATTTTTTGCATCTCTGGAAACAACAGTTATGAAAAAATAACCTCTAATATTTTTACGAAAGCTAAATTCAAAGTTATTTTCCGTATGTACAGACACAACTTATTACCTTCTGCCTCAGTTTCTACTATTCTTTTCTACAGTCTCCCTAAAGGTCAGGCCTCCCCTAAAGATTTGTTTCTTTCAGTTTCCCCTCTCTTATAGTCATCCATACATCTCAGAATATTGCATTCACCACCTCCCCGTCTAGACCATGGTCCACAGTGCCAATAGAGTCATCTTGAAACCAAAGTTATACCATGAAATCCCTCTATTTGAAATTGCATAGGGACCTTTTTCTCCATTTGACTAAACTCCCAGTGCCGTGCCATCGGGTCACTTCTTGTCTTTCTGTGAGCGTCCTATGCTCTCCTTCACCTCAACGGAGTCTGATTTCTTATCTCGTGCTCAGCCTTGTGGCAGGCACATGACAAGCATCACCTCCTGAATTTTTCACAGCACAGGCACGAGGTACAGGCTCTTGACAACCCTGTGTTATGTGTCAGGAAACTGAAATTGAAATGAATTATCTACGGCTAAATGCATTATCCAGGGCTACCAGCTGGGAAATGGAAAATATTTGAACCCCAGAATTGTTGATCGAGAATTCTTTTAAGTTTTATATTTGGCCTCCTCTCCTTAATTTAGATATTCAGTCCTATTTCCCTGATGCCTCCGATATTACTTCTGTGCCTTTCGAGCTGCTGTTTTCTTGTCTCAAAACATCCTACTCTGAGTTCTTTGTGTGGTTAATATTTTCTCATCCTTTAGTTCTCAGCTAAGTGTCATATTCTCAGGTAAGAATCTTCTACCCACTCTTCCATCAGCAGAATATCCTTAGTTTCTGTCTGCTTTAACAGAGAGCTTACTGCCTTTTTTTAAATTTTGTATACTCTGTAATTATGTTATTGATCTGGTAACTGTCACCTAATGTAGTTATTTAATGTGCCTGGCTTAGTGTAGATAGTCGTGCAATAAATATTCATTGAATGAATACATGTTAAAGGTTATGGAACTGTGAAGTAGAAATCTTATGAATTAAAAATGGAAGATGGGAAAAGTCAGAAACGGCTTCATTACATGTGTAAAACACAAACCAATTATGTCCAAAGAAAAGCAAATATTATTTCCATAGAATGAATAATTTAATATTATGTGAAGTTGGGGTCATTGAATACTTCTAAATTGGCAATTGATTCTGGATATCTTCCTTTAAAGTTATATCTTCTTAAGTTTAAGGGAAGAAAGGTGCTGTGGGAGGGCACAGTGGATGTTGAATAATAAATTTTTAAAAACACCTTATTCTTAGAAGTTTCACTTTGCCAGATGTTTTTTTTTCCTTAGTTAAATTTCCTTTGTAGCAAATGTGTGTACCCTTGATCACACTGAAGAAAATTTGGATGTTGACAGCACATGGTAGCATTGTTTTCAGATGTCTTCAACATAGCAACTTCTAGGACGTCAGGCTCCAAAAACATCATGGGAGGAAAAATACCCTGACTTTATTGTTTAAGGAAATTTTGTGGATTGTACAATTATGTTGGGTTTATATGATTTGCTTTTACTTATTTTTATATTACATATAGCATAAAATGTATACTTTACTTTTTATAAGTCAAAATTTTACGGGTTTTGCTTTATTTACAGCGTTTTCCTCAAGCAATTCTTAAGATACTGAGCATCGCTCAGCAGCTCGGGCGGCGGGAGGAGTGGCAGCGGCCAGGCAGCCCAGTTTCGCGAAGGCTCTGGGCACGGGGCTGCCCGCAGGCACCTGGCACGCGCCTTCCCCGCAGCCAGGATGCCCAAGAGGAAGGTCAGCTCCGCCGAAGGGGCCGCCAAGGAAGAGCCCGAGAGGAGATGGGCGCGGTTGTCAGCTAAACCTCCTGCAAAAGTGGAAGCAAAGCTGAAAAAAGCAGCAGAAAAGGATAAATCTTCAGACAAAAAAGTGCAGACAAAAGGGAAAAGGGGAGCAAAGGGAAAACAGGCCGAAGTGGCTAACCAAGAAACTAAAGAAGATTTACCTGCAGAAAACAGGGAAACGAAAACTGAGGAGAGTCCAGCCTCTGATGAAGCAGGAGAGAAAGAAGACACGTCTGATTAATACCATATACCATGTCTCACCAGTAGTCCCTCTCTCCCTTCTTGTACAATCCAGAGGAATATTTTTATCAGCTATTTTGTAAATGCAAGTTTTTTAGTAGCTCTAGAACCATTTTTAAGAAGGAGGGAATCCCACTTCATCACATTTTTTAAGTGTAAATGCTTTTTTTAAGAGGTAAAATCATTTGCTGGTTGTTTATTTTTTGATACAACCAGAAAATAGTGTGGGATATTGAATTATGGGATGCTTTGACTGTCTCGGGTGCCAGCTTAACATTCCATAGATGGGGAGTTAGTTTTTATATCCTATAATACAAAACATATTAAATGGCAATATGGAGTCAGTCCTGCATTTAATGTCTTGAACATTTTATTTTACTTCTATTCTCATGTTTTTTTTTTCCTAAAGCAAACCACTCCTTGATCATGGCGCTCCCTGTCAGAATTGTGTGCACTCTGTAACATCTTTGGTTGTGGTAGTCCTGTTTTCCTAATAACTTTGTTACTGTGCTGTGAAAGATTACAGATTTGGATATGTAGTATACATGCTATTCAGTTGTGAACTGGTGGGCCACATGTAACAGCTGACCAACATGTGAAGATACTGGTACTTGATAGCCTCTTAAGGAAAATTTGCTTCCAAATTTTAAGCTGGAAAGTCACTGGAATAACTTTAAAAAAGAATTACAATACATGGCTTTTTAGAATTTTGTTACATATGTTAAGAATTGTGTACAAATTGAAATGTCTGTACTGATCCTCAACCAATAAAATCTCAATTATAAAAATAAAAAAAAAAGATACTGAGCATCAGAAACCAAGTATTTGGAAACTGAGAAATGTGAGCTGAACAGCTGACTGAATCAGACAGGGCCCTAATGAAAACATAGAAAAACATTGAGATAATTCTCCTCCCAAAACAAGTGCAATTCCTTTACAATAGGAAACCTTATATTAGCCTTTGTTTTCTCTCCAGCACCTATCACAATGTGACACGTGAGTGTGATAGCATTTTACTGGCTCAGTGAATAAATAAAATTTCTTACCTAATTTGTTTCCCCTGTACTTAGTATTCCGTGATTTTAAATATAAACACAAATAGAAAATACACACATATAGCCAGGTATAGCGGCTCATGCCTGTAATCCCAGCCCTTTGGGAGGCTGAGGCATGTGGATTACTTGAAGTCAGGAGTTCAAGACCAGCCTGGCCAACACGGTGAAACCCTGTCTCTACTAAAAATACAAAAATTAGCTGGGCATGGTGGCATGTGCCTGTAATCCCAGCTACTTGGGAGGCTGAGGCAGAATAATCACTTGAACCCAGGATGAAGAGGTTGCAGTGAGCTCAGATCGTGCCACTACACTCCAGCCTGGGCGACAGAGTGAGACTCAGCTCACTGCAACGTCCGCCTCCTGGGTTCAAGCAATTCTCCTGTCTCAGCCTCTCGAGGAGCTGGAATTACAGGCTCATGCCACTGTGCCCATCTACCTTTTTTTTTTTTTCGTTTTTGTATTTTTAGTAGAGACAGGGTTTCACCATGTTGGCCAAGCTGGTCTTGAACTCCTGGCCTCAAGAGATCTGCCTGCCTCGACTTCCCAAAGTGCTGGAGTTACAGGCATGAACCACTGCATCTGACCTTTTAGCCAAATTTCTGAGAAACTTTTCTATCATAAAACAAAAACAAAAACAAAAAACAGTATAACAGAACAGAAGAATACAACTCTTCCTCTCATTAATTCCCAACTTTACTCCATAGAAATAACTGCTGTCAAGCATCATTTGTGTTCTTCAAAAATTATCTATATTCTCTCTCACTGTCTCTCTCTGCCCCTCTCTCTCTCTTCCCTCCTTCCTTGCTTTTTCTTCTCCTCTCTCCCCATTCTTTCTTCTCTTTATCCTCATTTTTGTTCTTGTTATTCTTCCTCTTTTCCTCTCTCCTACACCTTTTGTTTATCTCTAATTTTCTGCATATAAGTAGTCTCTTCATTTAAACGCCTTTATCCACCTTTTAAAAACTGAACTACATTCCAACATATTTGCAGTTGTTCACCTTTCTGTTTTCTCCTTTATATTTCAAAGTTATTTTTCCAGAGTTGCTATGATCATACTGACTTCATGGAACAAATTATTCTGTGTTCTATGCATTTGTTTCATAATTTGAGACACAAAACTTGAAATATTTAATTTTTTAAATTGAGGCTAACCGTATATAAGGAGTCTTCAAAAAGCTTTTGGAAAATGAATGTTATGAAAATCTATGCAAGAATTTTACACTTTTTCAAAATAAACTTGAAATAACTTGTTATGATATATGTGAAAAAGATCTAGTTTGAGGCACTAAGAAAAACAAGGTATCAGTTTAAAAAGAGCCCCTGTGGGAGTAATATGAATTCTGGTAAAACTGAAGCAGGAACTAACATCAAATTTACAGTGAAACTTGGGTAGAGAATTGGTGAAATCATTGATGGTTTACAAAAAGTTTATGGAAACAATGCCCCAAATAAACCAGCCATTTACAAATGGATAACCTGTTATAAGAAGGCATGAAATGTTGTTGAAGGTGAAGACTGAAGCAGCAGTCTTCAGTCTTGTGAAGAAAACCTTATTCACTTGTGAGGAGAACCTTAATTTTGTTTGTATGCTAACTGAATAGGACAGATGACTAACAGCACAAACAATAGCCAACATCATGGACATCTCAATTGGTTCAGCTTTCACAATTCTTTTAAAAATTAAAGTATGCTAAACTCTTTGCTTGAGTGCTAAAACCATTGTGCCAAGATCAGTTGCTGATGAGGGCAGAACTTTTGATGGATATTTAAAAGAAGTGAAATCAAGACCCTGGAGCATGGCTTTCAAGAACTGTAATAGGATATGAAGCATGGCTTCACCAGTAAGATCCTGAAGACAAAGCACAAAGCACTGGCTAACAAGAGGTAGAAGTGGTTCAGCCAAAGCAAAAGTGGATGGGTCTAGAGCAGAGGTCATGGCAACAGTTTTGGGGGACGCCCAAGGCATTTTGCTTGTTGATTTTCTGGAGGGCCAAAGAATGATAACATCTGCTTATTATGAGAGTGTTTTGACAAAGCTCTCACAGACAAACAAGCCAGAAATCTTCCCCGAGATTCCTTCTCCACCAAGACAGTGATTCTGCTCATTCCTCTCATTAAATAAGTGCAATTTGGTGAAGTTTTGGAGGGAAATCATTAGACATCCATCTTAGAGTCCTGACATGGCTCCTTCTGGCCTCTTTGTTTCCTACTCTTAAAAAATATTTAAATGGCACCCATTTTTCTTTAGATGATAATGTAAAAAAGACTGCATTGACTTGGTTAAATTCTCAGGACTCTCATTTCTTTACAAATAGACTAAATAATGGTATCACAACATACAAAAGTGTCTTGAGCTTGAAGGAGCTTACGTTGATAAACAAAGTTTATTTTTAAATACTTTTATCTTTACATTACATTTTTCATGCATCTTTTGAAATCTCCTTAGATGCATTTTCCAAAGTGACATATTTATTTCACTGTTGGCTTACCAAGTTGCATAAGGTGCTAAGGTTGGTAAATAGCTCAAAATAAGATCTGCTGGAGCTTACAAAATGGCAAATACACTTTAAGGTGCTAATAGAAAGTCTAAGAGGGAGTTTGATCTGGGCTGGGCAGAAACCTACCTAAACAATGTGCATTTTTATTGATGATGCTGGTGACCTACTTATCTATATGATCACTACAACAATATGGAAAGAATTTGAATTTTCAAAATTCCCCAAAACAGTTTAGAATACTGAAATTATTTTGAATATATATATATATGTTTTACTCACTGTGCACCAGATTTGTTCTCTCCCCCGAGTTCTGGTCAGGAGGCTTCTCACCCTGTTCGAATTGTTACAAAGTTCAGCTAGAGACTTCTTTTTCTCTGTGTAGTTTTTTCTTTTTTCTTTTTTTTTTTTGAGACGGAGTCTCACTCTGTCGCCCAGGCTAGAGTGAGAGGCGCGAACTCGGCTCACTGCGAGCTCCGCCTCCCGGGTTCCCGCCATTCTCCTGCCTCAGCCTCCCGAGTAGCTGGGACTACAGGTGCCGCCACCTCGCCCGGCTAGTTTTTTGTATTTTTAGTAGAGACGGGGTTCCACCGTGTTAGCCAGGATGGTCTCGATCTCCTGACCTCGTGATCCGCCCGCCTCGGCCTCCCAAAGTGCTGAGATTACGGGCGTGAGCCGCCGCGCCCGGCCTCTCCGTGTAGTTTTATTCCCTGTTCCTCTCCGGTTAGATCCCTGTGGTGCCAGCAGGAATGGGCTGCTCGGGGACCCAGCCAGCTCCCAGGGCCTGGCTGCTGCTTCCTCCACTCAGGTCTCCAAACGGACTCAACTCCAGGTAAAGCGGGAAACTTGTCCCACAAACAGACCTTCACCTTCTCCACTGGGGGGTGTGTTCCTCAGACGAGGGGTTCCCTCTCCCACTTCCGCAGTCGCGACACTCACAGTTTTGGGGTCTCCCGCGTCCTGCAGGAGCAGCCCACTTCCTTCAGAGGGTCTGTGGGCCCTCTCGGGATTGCTGGTTTGTGTTTGCAGTCGATCTGGAGCTCACGTTTACAATGAGCCCCGCTCGCTGCTCTGTCCAGAGCCGCAGTCTAGTCTTGCCTCCCGTCCGCCATGATCTCTCCTTCCTCTTTTTAATGGACAGAAATACACATCTGTTAGGCCACTTGAAGATTTCCCATTGCCCCCTAATGCTCTTTTTATTTAAAAAATTCTCTGATCTGCATCTTATTTGGCATAGTTTCTTTTGCTGTCTATTCACATTCAATATTTCTCTTCAATATCTAATCTTTCAGAAATGCTAACCAGCAATTTTCATATCAGACTTTTTAGTTTTTATCTCTTGAATTGTGACTTAGGATTTTTGTTGTATATTTTTTTATGTCTGTATTTTTAAATAAATGAGAAAAAAATCATAATAAATATTTTAATTTCCTTTTTGTTGTAAATTACATCTTTGCGAATTTTGGATTCGTTTTGACTGGTCAACTTTTCTTCTCTTTCTGGATTGTATTTCTGCTTCTTTGTATGCCTAGTCATCTTTGATTGCATGCCAATCGTTGTGATTTTTACTTTGTTGTTTGCTGCATATTTTGGTATTTCTATTAAAATTTTGAGCTTTATCATAAGATTCACTTAAAGATTGCAATAAGTGTGATCCTCTGGGTATGTCCTTTAATATTTTTAAAGTGTAATCAGAGAAAAAATAGTCTAGAGATAATTATTTTCCAGTACTGAGCTAAGACTATTTTTTATACTCTACCTAATGCTCCTTAAATTAAGTTGTTTTCAAATTTGACTGAAGGGAACAGACACCATTTGCAGCCCCATGTAAGCATCAAATATTGTCCCCAATGAACTTTACAGATGATTATTTTTTCTGGCTTTTGGAATTTTCCTCACACAAATGTTCTGCTCAGTATTCTACTGAAGATGCTGAAGGATTGCTATGCAGAACTCCAGATTTTTTTTTTCTCCATGAAGCCCTCCCTCCATTACTGTGTCCTGTGAATTTTAGCTGCACTGTTTCCTGCAAACCCTCAGCCTTGCCTGGTTCTCCTTCCCTTTGTCACAGGTTGGAGACTCACTCAAGACCATTACCTGGAAAAATCATATGGCCCATCTGATTTGTGTGACAACATAAGGCAACTTATATTGCCTGGTATCAGTGTCTTGAAAACTTTTATTTCAATTATTTTGTGGTACACTATCTTGGTTGATCTGACTTTTGTTTGGGATGACAGACAAAATTATCCCTTTGGTCTTTATGGACCAAATTTAATACGAACCATGCTATTGACTCATCTCTTGTTTCTAAGGACACCATAGTTTGTAAATCACCCCATAACTACTTGTGGCCCAGGTTTGCTGGAAGTAGCAGAAAAATTTGAGCTGCTACCCAAAAAAAATAACAACCCAAGGAAAGTCAGACTATTATAACGACCTTTTAGAATTTTTTTATGTTTGCCATAATAGCCAGACCTTTATGTTTTCATATTGATTAACAGCAGGTGTAAACAGCTTTCACAAGGCAGCTCTTGGCAGTTCAGGCAATATCTGAAGGATTTGACAGCTAACAGATACCTGCTGCAGGTACTCCAGAGAAGGGCACCAAGTCCTTCAGAAAAGGGGAGTTCAGATGGAACATCACAGGTTGTGCCACATCACGTCCTGTGAAGAAAGGTTTAGGATTTAGAGATATTGAGCTTCCAGAAGGCACTGCCAAAGGAGTAAGGAACATTTGTGAGTCAGTTTCAAACTTTTGGAGATCTGTCATATAGCAGAAGGAGTATGTTTTTCTATTAATTAAAAATTATATCTCAAGTCTTAGGTCTAGGAAATACAATTCTAAACCGAAATGGTGTCCATGTCAGTAGTGAAGCTCAGATTCAGGCACCTGGCAAGATCAAATAATGAAATATGGGCCTCCAGCAGGAACGTGGCCTGCAGGACATCTGAGTCCCCTTGCAAGTATAACATCCCTCTAGTCTCACATTCCCACAACTACTGTGCCATATTCTTTCTGGGATCTTGTAAACTTTACATGGCAATAGATAAAGATTTATGTAAGTAAATAAAAATGTGCCCACTTGTTAGTTTGCTCACCTGAATTAAGGCAGGCCTGTGTATCTTTTATTGTTCCATGAGCAACATTAAATATTTCCTACCTGTGCTTCTTACCCAGTCATTGATACTCTTTTGGTAAACATGTTTGAGAGCAGTGTTGAATCCCCTGGGAATTAAATCTCTCTCGCTGTGAATTCTTTTCCTTCCATCTGCTTTGTTTTGACATGTATATTTCCCTTTGGGAGTTATATTCAAGAAAAACTAGAAAATCCTAGATTAAGAAAAATATTGCATCAACTTCCTCTCTACAGTGGTGCATGCTTTTCACTCTGTATTTCAGGGTAAATTTATAATATGTCTAATGATTTTCACTGGGCTCTGGTACACTTGAAAGAAAGCAGCACTGAGGCATAAATCTGGAATGGATGCAATATATTTTTTCTGTATGTAAAGAAGCAAATCTCATCAAAGATCTGGGTTGAATAATAAATGTCCAGTTGTTCTTCATTTGTGTCTAATGAAACAACTGGCGGTGTGTTGTACAAGATGACAGGAGTTATCCAGCCAAAGCTTACGTTTCACAGTGTATGTGGACATATTTTAATACTGAATGATTCTTGATAATTTACATCTTAACCTTTGTGCAACAGAAATATTATTTTGTATGCCTTTATATACATTTTTTTCTGCGGAATACTGCTGAATTGTAACTTTGATTCATAAAATGACTTTGTTCCTGAATCTGTCAGAAAAAAATAAAGCCAAACTTCTTGTTCTAAAGCAAAGATGACACTAACGTGAATCACCATTAAATTGGCTCATTGGGATAAGAGCCGACGTGAGATAAGTTGTGAGGTTTTATGTTAAAATGTACAAGACCTCTTCCCAGAAAAGTAGTAAGTAAAGCTTTCCCAGGTTTTACAAACATATGTGTTTTTTTAAAAAATTGTAGTGTGAAGTCATCTCTTTGGAATACTGCCTTCCACTTTTCTTTTGCTCCCATAGTTTTTTCCAGTAGCAATATATTTTGCATTCTTGTTGATTTACTTGTTAGAGGACATATCTGCTAGTTCTTGGGGAAAATGATACTTAAATGTTTATAGCTTCATAACAGAATGCTCCTCCCCACAAAGAAATTCTCTGCAGAATGTAATGCAGATTTCTATAGCACAGGTGGGTCTCATCCAAACAGTTGAAAGTCTTCAAAGCAAACAATGAGGTTCCCCAAAATTAGAGGAAATTCTGCCTTTAGACTGTACTATAGAAATTCTGCCTAAGATTCCAGTCTTCATACTAAAGACTGTAACTTCAACTGTCACCTAAATAAATAGCTAGCCCACTGGCCTGCCCAGTAAACTGAGCTGTTTTCTTAAAATACAATAAATATCAATCTATCCTCTCTCAATCTCTCTTTGTCTCTCTGTATGTCTATGTAAATATATGCAAATATATATATTATATATATATATGAGTTTTAGGCAAACTTTATAATGACTTTTTCATAGAGTGTCTTACCAAACACGTATATTGTGGTTACAAATTACCTGGTCCCTATCCAGAAATAATTCAGAGCACAGATGAATGAACTATGATGCTTTTATACAAAGAAGAATGACAAAGATGAAAAGTAATATATTATTACCATCAATATTGATATTAAATAAAAATCCATCTTGGTTAAAAAATTTGCATGACCGTATATATATATACACACACATATATATATATACACACACACAGTTTTGTGTTCATTCATCTCGTTCTCTCTCCCATAGATTCAGTTTCTCTGGAGAACCTTGACTAATACAGTGCCTCTTAGGTCTGTCCATGTTCCGGAAGCACTCCGGTCCACACTTGAACACTTGTCTTCAATCCATATAGCTGCCAAAGGCTACCAGCATTGAGTGGAGCTCAGAGCAGGAAAGAGCCCACAGCAGTCCCAGGGTTAGGTTTAAGGAACAGAGAACCTTGGGCCATAAGTCCTGGCATGTTCTGGTTTTAGAGACACCAGCAATGAGGAATTATTCAATGTACACTTGATGGCAGCCCCAGTGGGGACTTCATCATGCAGACCCTAGGGGTTCTGGAGAAAGGTCATGCCATCGGCTGTGAAGATTGACATCTTTTTGGGAACAATTCCTGATGTGCTACTAGGTGCTGGTGGAGACAGAGTGTCTAAGGTCAAAAAGTGACTGTGTCATCTGAATGGCTCTCTACGAGCTTGGCAGTCACGTGCATTGGGTCATAAACTGGGGCTGCAGTGTAAAATGCCATTCAGAGGTGGGCCACATTGGACCAAGATGGCAGGTCCCTCTTAATTCCCATTGATCATCCATAGCAGGAAGCTCCTCCAGGAAGGAGCATGGTCTTGGGAGAAGCTGTTGTTTTCAGCTGAGACTAAAATATCTGAAGGTGCTGACAATGAAGTCTGTGCACCAGAGAAAACTTCTCGTCTCCAGGACACCAAATATTCTATACAAGGGCATATGGGTGGCCCATTGAGGCACCACCTTTTGCATCACTTGGAGAAACTTTTTCATATTCTGGAAGCTCCTCCAAGATTCCAGTGTTGCTTCCAGGAAGAAACTTAGAGGGAGTGTTCTAGGGCACACCCTGCAGTTCTCAGGAGTCAACTATTTTGAGGGCCATGAGATGTTCTTCATCTCCCACCTCCACCAACAATTGGAGACCCTCAAGTAGCACCTCTTCTGGTCCTGTTGACTTAGAAGCATGGACCACACCCTGGTCCCTGAAGCTCTTCTGGTCCTGTTGACTTAGTTAGAAGCATGGCCCACACCCTGGTCCCTGAAGCTGCTAGTCACCACTGCTTCTTAGACCTTGGCTGCTACACTCATCCACTTGCCATGGTGTTTTGAAAACTAAGCACCGAGGAGCATCCAAGTGCATGACCTGCATGCCCCTATGTGACAATAGCCTTACATCCTCCTGATGATCTGGGGTGCTTATTACCTCTGCAAGAATAGTGTCTTTTATTCTTGCCTGCTGGTCCTTAGGACAAGGTTGTAGACTAAAATTTCAACTTCTCTCCCCTTGAAGAAGTCTTTCCCTTTGAGAATGAGGACCTCCAAACCACAAGCCCAGGGTTTCAAGAAAATGAATCACAGGTTTGCCGAGTAGGTCACTGGCAGTAACAACAGGAGACGCCACTCCTGCTTCTCAGTGTCTTCCTCTTAGACTTAGCACCCACCCTGCCAAAGTGTCTACTTCAACCTGGAAGATAATGTCTCATTTTTGTAAAGTTTGATCTCTGGTCAGCTCATCACCTGTGCAAAGGTCATCTCAATGCTGTAGTAGGCACCTATTTTTGTGCTGCTGGGGTCTGTGATAAGAACATCGTATCCCAGAGCACCAGACCCATTTCCCATTTACTTTGCTGTAAAATGGGTCGTCGTTCTGAGGCGCTACTCTGTGAGATTGCCTATGGTGGATCAAATACTCAGAAGCCTCAGAGGGCAGCGATGGCCGAGTGCCTGAAGCCATAAAGATCACACATTCAGAACGTGTGCCAATTCCAATCAAGATGAACCACTGCCCATTCTCACATAGAAGGAGACTAATTTAATCAACTTTCTACCAAGACAGACTTTTATTTAATATGAATATTGATGGTCATACTGTATTATTTTTCATCTTTGTCAGCCTTCTTCATATAAAAGCATCATAGTTCATTCATTTGTGCTCTGAGTTACTTCTGTACGGGGACTAGGTAATTTTTAGCCACAATATACATATATGGTAAGCCACTCTATGAAAAAGTCATTATAAAGTTTGTCTAAACCTCTATAGTAACAAATTCAACCCTTTCAAATACGGTAAGTGTAAAGAGGATGAAATCAGAGGTCTCTGTAATATACAGGTTTATACCCACAGAGACATCTAAATACATGACCACAGTTTGAGCTCCTTTCTGAAGAGATTTTTTTTTTTATCTGAAGAGATTTTTTAAAGGCTATTTTCTCATTAAAGCTGGGATTTTCATCATGCTGAGTTCAGATGGATCATGTTCCTAATGATCACATGTCCGTGGTCATCTTCCCCTTGTGCCTTAATAAAATTCGTTATTTAAATACCAGTATATCAAAAGGGAGTGTTTCACTTTTGCTTTTTGTCATATAATATATCTAATTTACAATACTCATATCCAAGACCTTCTGTTAAAATTAGAAGTATAATAGTGAGTCCATTAGGAATGAACTTCATCTCCTAAGGTCTCTCAGGATAAGCATAATAATGGCAGAATTAGAGACACACAGTTCTAATGAAATCTACCGGATAACCCCTGAGCTAGTCTTGCAATGTTTTGACAAAAGTAATTATTTTCTTTATTTTGCCCAAGGGCTATATTTCCAGCCAAGAAAAGTAAAAAATAAAAATTACAGAATACACGTTGAATTAAATGTGTAAATGGATGGGAAAACATGACTACTAAACAGTCACATAAACTCAAACTGAGATTAATGGCTCAGTTATTGCTGAAATGAAGAATAAAGAGAAGTGTTTCCTTAACGTCTAAATTGCTGCTTTAAATTACCACAAACATGCCAAAACCTTATGTTGTTTTAAGAATTATGAATAATTCAGTTTGACTCACAGTGATTAAAGATTTGAAATAAAAAAGGGAGAGAGAAGTTATATTTACTTATAAGAAGGTTTTTATTGTAGCGAATGTTATTGTCTGAAATAAAACTGCACACCATGCATGGGCTTTCTAGGAGTTTATTTTTAAAAAGAGTTTGTTTGGGGATGTGGCATACGTGTTTATTGCCTGTCTGCAGCCCTGCTGAGCTAGGCAGAAGCAGTCCTCACAGACACGGAGGGAGGGAAGAGCAGAGGTGTGTTTAACTCCACTTGCCCCAGTAGGCATTGCTGTCAGAAAGCCAGGGTCCAGGGGCCTCACCTGTATCACTCTGAGCGCTCTACATTCTGATAGGGAGAAATCTCACACAACTGGAGAATGTCATCCTCTAACAGTCTAGGAACTTGCAGCCAGGAGAGAGACTCTGAGCCTGGAATTGATCTCCTAGGAAATGATCTCCTAGGACAAAAGAGCTCTGAGGAATGATCTCTGGGACATGTCACTATCTAGAAATTGGGAAAAGGTATCAAAGCCATGAAAATGCACAGAAGAAATAGCCAGTAAGAGAAGAAAACCAGGTGTGTGTGTGCTCCTAAGAGCCAAGCGGGGAGAGAGTCTGAGAAAGGGGGAAGCCTCAGAAGTGGTCAATGCTGATACAATGTTGATGCAAGTTTTAGTCGGAGAAAGACCAACTGATTGTTTGTGATTGGATGGCATGAGCCATGGAGATTATTCACGCACAACATTGGCTAAAATGTGTGATTGTTGTGATGGGGATGAAGGTGTGACTGGAAAAAGTTTGAAGAAAATGAAAAGTGAGGATGTGGAGACAGAGATAGATAACTCCTGAGGATTTTTGCAGAACTGAGATTTCTAGAGATGGATGAATCCATTGGAGCACATTCCCTTGTGGAAGGAAAGGGTTCCCACAGAGAGAGGAAAACTAAACCTACGAGAAAAATGAAAGATGTCCAGAACAATCTGAAGCAAGTGACAGAGAGGGCATAAGACGTTGTGGAAAAAAATTCCCCAAGAGGGATGTAGTAACAGTTCATTGCGAGAAGAGAGAAGACAATGTGGGTGGATTGTAGATGTGATGATGAGAACTTAAAAGTGTTCTCTTGTCTGAGTCAACTCAGAAGCAAAGTCAATTTCTGAGAGTAAAAACGAGGAGTCAAGTATCCTCATTAAAAAAAAGTATGAATTAATATGAGAATTGGTGAATCGATGAGGCAAAAATAATGAGGATTGCCAGGCAACACAGGGAGCCAAACACACTCTCTGGTTCCCATGTTTACCCAGCACTTTTACTCAGTGTGTATGCCCAGAAAACCAGGTGTGGCTCTGCTCAGGTCTAGCTGCAGAATAAAGAACTGAAATAAGGTGGGTGTCTTTGCATAGTTAATGCAAAAATATTTGCATACTTGTTTGCATACATATTATTTTCTATTGCTGAGCTCATTCTATGCATCCTATTTGCAATCTGCTTTGTAGTCACTCAAAAATATATCCTGAACATATTTCTACATGAAGTAAAGAAATAGAGTACAGTATTACTTTAAATGGTTGCATTGTATCCTACAATATGTCTGTAACTAACCTCTTATGTTGGGTACTTATTTATTTATCACTTTTCCCATTATTGAGATAACAAACTATTGGTGAACAGCTTTATGCATATATCAGACTTTTTTCCTAAAAATGCATTTCAAAAAGTGGATATAAGAAGTCAAAGTGTTTGAATACATTCATTTTAAAATAAGTACTGTCAACTTCCCCTTCTGGGAACTTGGAGTCGATGCACCTTTTAAAATTTATTTAACAGAGCACAAAAAATCCCTGCCCAGTATATAAAAACGAAAAGTAAAAAGGTTTTGAAAGGTGAAGAGAGGGAGTCAGACAAACCAAGAAGCTCAGGATCCAAGGAATAGCATCGCACTGAGCTTTCTGGATTTTCTTCTTGCCTCTTATATCTAAAATGTGGAGCTAAAGAAGCCAGCAACTCAGAAGTGCTAATGAGTACAGACAGAATTGTCCCAACAGAAGCCTGATCTCTTTACCAAAGGAAAATGAAAAAGTCATGTTAGGAGCATAGAAAACGATTACATAATAATAGCTCTACTCTAGCCAATCACGGCAGGGGAAAAACAACACAAACAAACAAAAAAACACCTGTACCCCATGCCATGCCTTCTAGCAAAGGCCAGGTGGAAAGCCCAGGCTCCAGCACTCGTGATGCTATAATATGGTGCCTCAACACTCCCACTGGGGCAGGGAAATAGAATGCCAAGTGGCCGCTAGGAGTTTTATCCTTGCCGACTGGGTATAAGCCCCTGACCCCTTAGGGTCACTAGAGAGCACATGGGGCAGCTGGATGTCTACACCACCTGGCAGGGTCAGGATGCTCATCTCCTTTCCACTGAAATGGTGTCAAAGGAGACTCAGTGAAGATTCAGGGCTTTCACATTGCCTAGCGGTAAGGGACAACCCCCTGCAGGGTCAGGGAACCCACATGGGCAGTTGGAGCTCTCAACCCTGCCCAGCAATAATGAGCCATGCTCTCCTTGGGTGTCAACAGAAACTGAGGGGAGAACCTGGTCGTTTATCTCCACTGGGCAGTAATGAGGTGTAGCCTCCATTCCCCTGCCTGAACAGTGTCAGAGAAGTCAATACAATAGAAGGCCTAAAAAGGATTCAGATCCCCATAGCACATAAAAATGTCCAAGACATAACTTAAAATTGTTACACGAAGAGCCAGGGAGATCTCTCTGAACTTAAAAAGACAATTGATAAATAACAACACCGAGATAAAAGAGAATTACCAGGCAGATAATTAGAATGGCCTGACAAACATTTTAAAGCAGCCATAAAAAATGCCTCAATTAGAATTTTTCAAACCCCTTGACACAAGCGAACATGAGAAAACTTCAGCAAATAAATAGAAATGCTCAGTAAGGAAATAGAAAATGTATAGAAAAGCAAAATAGAAATTTTGAATTGGAAAATACAATGATCAAAATAAAAAGCATAGTGGATAAGCACAGCTTCAGGGTTGATGGAGAGAGAGAAGAATCTGTGAACTGGAATATAGAAAAAGAGAAACACCCCAATCTGAACAACACAGAGAGAAAAGACTTAAAGCAAATAATAGAGCCTCAGAAACCTCAGAGGCCGTAAGAAAATGTCTAATGTTTAAGTCACGGAAGTTTCAGGAGAGGAAAAAGAGAGTGGTGCAGAAAAAGTCCTTGAGACAATAATAGCCGAAAACTTCCCAAATTTGACAAGAGACATAAACACGTAGATTCAAGAAGCTGAGAAAACTTTAAACAGGATAAACCCAAAAAATCATGCCAACACAGCATAATAAAATGTATAAAAGCTAAAGACAACCAAAAAAAAAAAAAAAAAAAAAAAGTGAAAGCAGTCAGAGAAAAATCACATCTTACCTACAGGTGAAACACAATTCAAATCCTAGTATATTTTTTATCAGAATGCATGGAGGCAAGAAGGAAGTGGCACAATAGTTTCAAAAGAAAAAGAAAAGCAGTGAGAAATGTTTAAAACTGCACTTCACACATAGAAAGACTGCAGTACATACCTGTTCTTATGGTTGACAAAACATAATGAGCAAACAGGCAATTGTTTTCTTCCTTAAAAATCTTATATTGGCTGGGTGTGGAGGCTCATGCCTGTAATCCCAGCACTTTGGGAGGCCGAGGTGGGTGGTTCACAAGGTCAGGAGTTTGAGACCAGCCTGGCCAACATGGCAAAACCCCATCTCTACTAAAACTACAAAAATTAGCCGGGCGTGGTGGTGGGCACCTGTAATCCCAGCTGCTCAGGAGGCTGAGGCAGGAGAATTGCTTGAACCCAAGAGGCGGAGGTTGCAGTGAGCCGAGATCTCACCACTGCACTCCAGCCTGGGTCACAGAGGGAGACTCCATCTCAAAAAAGAAAAAAAGAAAGAAAAAGAAATCTGTTATATCAATGCAAAGAAGCCCTTGGTGCCCTAAAACCATTTCCTTCAGAACATCTCTAATGAAATATCAAAGTGTTCCTTCAGCCTTCACTCAACACCAAAGGAACTGATGTCTGGGTGACTTTTCAATGATGCCTCTGTTTATCCTAGGGTTGCAGATTCAACTTTGAACACACTATTCTAGGATATTTGACAGCTCCATCTCCAACTTAACCTGCCTTGAATTTCGGTGTCTGATTGTGCTATGATTGCTATTTGGTTGCAACCTATTGCCTTTTGTAAAAACCTCTTAATTGCCAAGTCATTGGCAGCTTGGCTGCAATAGTTGTCCAGGGAGTTTACCTGACTCATGGCTACTCCATTCCATTGATAGCCTTTGCACCGATTTCCCCTCCTTGCCTGGGGATCATCTCGCTTGGCGTTCAGCTGCTGCTTAGCCAATGTCCTCATTCAAGTCCAGCTGTTCATCACTGTTCACCATCTTTACTGCTCTTCTCTTTGTCCTTAGGTCAGTAACTAGTTGCTGTGTTCTTAGACGGTGGCTGTCTATAAAGATCATCTCACTTTTCCCCTCCACCTCATCGCAGCAGGTTGATACTTCCAGCTCTCACTACGTTGCCTTGAATGGCATCTTTTTTCTTGAAAATTTCTTTGCTGTCATTTGACCATTTGAATTTTGATGTATTTCCAGTTTGAATTTTGATGTAGCTCCCAAGAGCTGGTTCATATGTCTGTGTTTATGTCAGTACCACGCTGTTGTGATTACTGTGTCTTTGTAGTATGTTTTGAAATCAGGAAGTATGAGACCTCCAATTTTCTGTTTTTCAAGATTGTTTTGGCTATTTAGGACCCATTGAGACTCCATACAAATCTTAGGATGAATTTTTTTTTTTAATTTCAGCAACAAATGCCATTGTGATTTTGATAAGGATTACACTGAATCTATAAATTGCTTTGGATAGAATTGACCTCTTAATAACATTGTCTTCTAATCCATGAACAAGGGATGTCTTTCCATTTACTAGTGTCTTCTTTCATGTCTTTTAGTAACACTGTGTAGTTTTTTATTGTACAAATCTCTCATCTTTTTGGTTAAGTTTATGGTTATGTATTTGATTTTTTTCTGACATGATTTAAGTGAAATTGTTTCCTTAATTTCCTTTTCAGATTATTGACCGTTAAGGTATAGAAACGCCAGTGATGTGTACTTGTTGATTTTGAATCTTGGAACTTTGCTGAATTCGTTTGTCCGTTCTAACAGTGTGTGTGTGTAACTACCCTTGTTCTTAAAGGAGCCAAAACCGTCTGTGGTCTCCAAAGACAGTAAAATCAGCATTTTGCTCTACAGATGCTAAAGCACCATCTGGCAATTGCCAGTTCATAAAGTTAGTAAATACTAAATGTAGGTCCAAATTAGTGGTGTCTTAATATTGTGCTTCTCAACATGGTTTAGGGCAACATACTGGAATGAAACGAGAACTTTTAAAAAAACCATTTTCTACACAGCTGGATGAGAACTATGGAAGAGTTCAAAAAATCCACAGCAGCAAAACTGTGGAACTCTTAACTTATTTAATATTATAATTCCTGTAAAACTTTTCTATGTCTGAGCAGGGCCATTGTGAGTCCAGAATATTCTCCATCTGTAGATACAATCCAAGACCTCGTGTGATACAATGAGAATGTCACCTGCTTTGTAATAGTTAGGCTGAAAGACAGAAATAACATCCCAAATGGGAAAACATAGTATAGGACAAACTGCAATTAGGGACGTTTTGAGCAAAAACAAGACCATAGCGCACTAGCAAATGTCCAGTGTGATTTGCAGAAAACTAACCCAGGCTCTGCAAGGGAGGGGAAAACCCGCCACTCGACCAAGTGGACTGAGAAAGCATTGAATACAGAAGCAAAGGAAAACTCAAACTGAAAATACGTTTTCAGGATTCTCAACTTGGCTTTTAATAGTTGCATATGGCTAAAAGCAATTTCTTAAAATAACAGAGCCATGTGGCAAGATGAAGAATTGACCTCCTTTGAGTTAGTAACTGGTTTCTAAAGAGAGTCATTAAGTATCTTTTCAAGATGGGTAATCGGGTAGTCAAAATGTAAATTTAGTTTTTCATATCAATTTATTTTTATTCCAAGTCTCACTTGGTCTGTTTACATAATGTTTTATGTAGTTACTACCCAATAAATCCAGATATTTCAGTGTTTTCTAGGTAATTTCAGCTTTGCGTTCAGTTTCTTCAGAGGTTTTTTTCTCTACTTTCTCCCCAGAGGCATATGTTTGTTCTAACGCTACATTACATTAAGGGGAGAAAATCTGAATCCTATGTGATTGATCCTCCACGTTATCCTCCGCTGGGAAACTCTGAAATGCACCCTTCCCTAAGTGGTTCTGATCCCTTGTTGTCAATCCCCACTGGTGGCTATAGAGTTGTCCAAGTTTCTCAGCTATCCTCTGGTCTTTAGGAACATGCAACTCTTTCTACTTTCTGCTGGCCTAAATGACCAGGCTTCCTCAAGCTGTCCAGCTGTGATGTAGACACTTTTCTAATCTCCTTGCTGAAGCACAAGTTCAATTCCTCCTCAGTACAAATGTGCAACTCCAGGAGACTGTCTGAAACCTCCTACAAGCACTAGAACTTAGGCAGGAAAATTCTTCTTACAAAGCCTTTCCAGGCTTCATGAACAAAGTGATGTCCAAGTCTTGACTTCACTTGGTCCCAGGTTTATCCAGGCATCATCATCTGTCTTCTCCCTCTGCTCTACAAATTTTCCCCAACAGAGACGGGAAAAGTCACAGACTTCTCGGAAGTGATCAGCAGCACCTGAGCTGTAATGAATGAGAACACTTGGACCCAAGACTTTGATACTGTTATTGCAACCCAAGAGCCTGCACTGAAGATCAAGGTCCCAAATGTGTGTCATTTACTGTATTTGGCTCTGAAGATGCTCCATGAGAATGATGTTTTTAGAATGTCTTAGCTTCAAAATCTCGGTTAGTGAAGAAAGTAAAAGATTTTAAATATTTGTTTAAAAATTAAGTAAAATATGATCTCTTAAATGCAAAATTAATTTCTCATTGACAAAGGATGCTGGATGCCTCTCCCATTACAAGGCATGCATCTTTTCATTATTTTATTCAACTTCTTGGACCTGACTCATGATAGCTTGAGAAAGTTTAGCTATTGTGTGAAGGTGACAGCTACATAAATGAGAAGAGTCTAGGAATGATATGTCTAACCACATCTTTGGACCAACAGAACATGTGAAACATTCTACAAAAGGGAAAAGGAGAAGGAGGAGGAGAGAGAACAGCAGAAGGATGGGACGGATAGAGAAGAGGAGGTCATGAGAGCACTGGACTCTACGTTGTGAATTCTAAAGTAGAAAATGTTGGAAAAACCTTTTTAATGAGAAGACAGCTACCAGAAAAGCATGAGGTTAGCCAAAAACTGAGGCCAGAATAAAGCTTACTTAATATTTGTATTAAAAAAACACTTGCAAAAGTATACACTGAAGTATCCAAGTTTTAAGGAAGACACTCATAATATTCCAAAAGAGATAATTCAGTTCCAAGGAGATTACAATGTACTATAGGAAGCAGTTGAAATTATTTAAAGGACAATGGGGGAAATTTATTTTAATGTAGGTGATGAACCATGTAGCTGGGAGAAAAGGACACACAGAAGTGATATTATTGGTTTTCAATTCTCATTCATGGTATAGACGGTAAACAAGAGACCAATATAGGCTGTTGCCTGAAGAGGCAAAAATACTGAAAAATCAACAAAACTTTGAGTGTCCTGCAGAAATGAAAAGGTAGTAAAGAACTATACAGAGACTGTATTTCAAAATAAGAACATCTAAACAAGTTGTAACGTGGAATGCAGTGTGTGAGAATTCCATACCTTCTCCTGCTGCGTGTTGGGGACAGAAGTGGATGGGAAATACCTTGCTTTGACCGCCGTGGACACATTTTGTTTGTGTTGTTTATAAAAACACTTTGCCAACATTGTTTGAAAACTTTAAAGTTTGCAATGCTTGAGAGGTTACTCACACTGTTCCATGAACTTTGATCTTTTAAAATATTATCCAGTCCTTCTACTGATATTTTTCACAAAGATTGACTACACATTCGTATGAAGAACTTTATAAATTTAGAGCATCAGGGTAGACTCAAAGAATTCTGTGGACCATAAAAAGAGATAGTGGGATGGAGAACAGAGTTCACAATTCTATAAAGTTTAAACTTTTATATATGCATACATGTGTATATATATGTATATATGTGTGTGTAGAGAGAGAGAGAGAGAGAGAGAGATTTTTTTTTAAATTGAGATGGAGTCTAGCTCTGTCATCCAGGCTGGAGTGCAGTGGCATGACCTTGGCTGACTGCAACCTCCACCTCATGGATTCAAGCGGTTCTCCTGCCTCAGCCTCTCAAGTAGCTGGGATTACAGGAGCCTGCCACCACACCTGGCTAATTTTTGTATTTTTACTAGACAGGATTTTGCCATTAGCCAGGCTGGTGTCGAACTCCTGACCTCAGGTGATCCGCCTGCCTCGGCCTCCCAAAGTGCTGGGATTACAGGCATGAGCCACTGCTCCTGGCCTAAAGTAAACTTTTAAACATAAATATATATTTACTATTGAACGCCAGCACCCTTATCATAGGTAAAGATGGCATTCCACACATTTTCACGTATATTTTCAATATCCTAAATCACCTTTGATTCCAAAAAAGGATAATTTAATTCTTTTTTAAAATCAAAACGTATTATGATTACATGGCACTCTATATATGTTGATACGTGAGAGCTACTTCCAATAAAATACAATAGGGAGGGCACATCTGGAGTCAAAAAAATCACTAATAATGATTGCATTTTACAAGTGTCATTTTACAGTGTATTAAAAATTCAAAAACTATCAATTAGTAATACTACTACTTTTCCTGTTTTACAAATTAAGAAACTGAGGCATGAAAGACTGACTTAACTTGGTCCAGATCACACAGATATTCAGAATTATACTTTGAATCCACAGCGGGCTCTGGAGCCCATGATCCTAACCACAACTCGCTTTCCTCCAAATTTTATAGTACATTCTCCTATAAATATGCTAGTTTTTCCTCAAATCAGTGTTTTACAAATATGTGCATTCTCTTTACTTATGGTCACATGCATGACATAGCTACAGAATTCTATTGATTTAGAATAATACTGAAATGAGGGGTTGGGAATGCGTATTAACAGTTAATATTTCTGCAGAAAAGTGAACCTCTGAGAAAACATAAAGAAACAACTTGGTAAAAGTAATCTGCTAGATAAATAGATCATTTATTTTAAAGCTTTTTCAAAATGTGTTTTTAACTCATATATTTCTAAGGAATTACATTTTTTTATCTTTATTAATTTAAAAAGTTTTTTAAAGTTCTATCACTACAGTTACTGGTTAAAATAAATACGGTAGACTTTTACATACTTGCAATTAAAATAGATTATTTTTGCTTTCAACATATCTATTTAAAGGGTTTTGTACTTGGTTGTTGTTCAAAAAAAATTATTTGTGACAGAATCATATTGAAAGGGTTGATAAAAATCCATTTTGTTTCAGAGTTTAAAACTACCATATATTTGTGTACGGTAAAATGTATTGGCACTCAAAATAACTTGTCTTAGAGAAAAATGGCTGTTGCCCACAAAATCAATCTCTTGTGCAATCAATTTTTTTAATATTATGATTTACTGAAAGCTGTGGTGTCCTGACTTCAATATCCACAGCAACTTAAATTTAGATTCTTGGAGACTTAGACAAACAAAAAGTCCAACTCAATTTAAAGAAAAAGCCCAACTCTATTTTACTTACAAATAAAATCTTGCTATGATGGAATGACCTAATATAATTAAGTATGAAGTAATATAATTACAGGATAGTGTATAGTGTATGTATGTATTTGTGTATATGCACACACACACACACCGAAGATGCTTCCTTTCAATGCTGCGTTTTTAGTAAGTGTCTAGTCTCATAATGATAAGTGTTTCAGTAAACATCTATATTTATTAAAACTATGACTTCTGAAGGTACTCTTCAAAATTAAGGTTTTTTTAATGGGTATTTTTAAAAGATTAAATTGATGATGTCAAGTTTCAGGGTGGTTTTTCCTTTCTCAGTTTGAATATTATCAACTATGTGATTTTTCTGTCTTTAGAGAGTCCCTTTCTCCTACACAAGGAGACTGAGTTTCTCAAGGGCAAGCAGCTTGTTTTCTTCATCTCTCTACTCTAAGCCTATCGCCTTAGCTGGTTTATAGCAGGGGCTCAATGATCTAGCAACTAAGTAATTGATTGACAGTTTCTAGAGAATGCCTTCCCTGTTTGCATTTCTGTTGTTGCTGTCAAAACTTTAAATTTTTCTTCTTTTCCGTTAACAGCATGACAATAATGTTTTAAATTATGATCTGATCTTTTCATTTATCAAAGTGTTTTTAAAGTCAGGGTGATTATTGCTATTCTTCCATAAAAGGTGAAAGGTCAGACACTGTAATTTGTCTTTTAAGAGATAAGGTAATCACCTGATGTCCAATTCAGGTAACGTAGGTAGAGGAAGGGAGGAGAGAGCTTGCATCCAGGATCTTAATGGCCCAGGTTCCAATGCAGGTGTGGGAAAGCGTTAGGCAGTTATTACCATGGTGCGTTTCTGGGCAGTTACCCAACTCAATGTCCTACATCCCTCACAAAGCAACTATATCTGTGAATCTTTATCCAGATTATAAAAAGAAAGAGGGTGATCCAGACTGCAAATCCTGTTACATTAGCAAGCAAAGTAAATTAATGATTGGCATTGTAAAATTGAAAATGGCGGCAAGAGAAGCCTAGGGGAATTTCCTGAGGCCAAGTTGGTGGTAGTGTTTGGATGTTTACGAAGAGGCTTTCCTTCACCCCTGATACCATGTGTGTGTCAGTTTTCGGGGCTGAGTTGTATGTTAGGAACACACTCACACAGAGAAGTTGGGAAAAAATGGGCCAAATATTTTCAGGAACTTGCAAATAAGGAAATAAAGTGACCTCTCTAAAGTATTGGGTAACAGGCTCAGCCGAAGTGAACAAATTGAGTGAGCTGAATATTTGTGTAGTTAGTAGTTTTTCGGTTTCACTTGGATAATTTGGGAGCAAAATCAGTGTGAAACGCTTCATAACTCCTCCAGAATTTCAGAGGGGTAATTTTTATTCTCTGTGTAAGATAACTGAAGAGTGCCTGACGCTTGTAGCTACTCCATCTGTGTTGAAGGTGGGAAATGCATGAACGGTGTGACAAGAATCTTGCGATGCAAACATCAGTCAACAGTCATGTACCAATACCATGGTATTAAGCAGCAGTATATATGAGGGTTTATATCACAAATATTAAACACCAGAATCAGTTAGTGGATAACCAGCAGATAACAATACTTACTGGAAGGAGCTATGATAAACAAACAATAACAACAACAAAACAGCTGAAGATAGAAGCCCTGGCCAGGTGAAGAGCAAAAGTACTCAAGGAATCAAGATAAGAAGACCTATTGAGTGGGTAAGTTACTGACAACCAGTTTTAGTCCATGATGGCACTTTATTTTCAAGTTAAATGTCAGGAAAAGAAGGGCTGATTGGCCGAATTTAAATTAGGTACCAACCACTTTTCAGGGGAAGAAAGGCATCTGGAATAGTGACTGTAACAAGATTGCCTACCACAAGGCAGGGACAACTCCCTAAGGTAAACTCACCTACTGCCATGAAAAGCACAAGACCCAGATACCTGGAGATAAAATGGAGTGACAACCATTAAAATATCATGATTCCTAACTCTTGGCAAGTTTAATTCAGAAACTGTCAAAAAGTCCATTTAAAAATGAAAAAAAAAATAGCCATTATTTTGCTAATTCTTAGCATTATTTTATTGTTTTGGATATTCACATTGAGATGATATATGATAGTTAAATTGCAAAATAACAAGACAAGAAGATCCTAAAATTAGTCAGAGAAAAAAATAACTGAATAGGACTTAAAAATCTAACACATGTACTATTTATTTCATACTATATAGTGATATGGTTTGGCTGTGTCCCCACCCAAATCTCACCTTGAATTGTAATAATTGTAATAATCCCCACATGTCAAGGGTGGGACCAGGTGGAGATAACTGAATCACAGGGGTGGTTTTCCCCATACTGTTCAAGTGATAGTAAGTCTCATGAGATCTGATGATTTTATAAGTAGGAGTTACCCTGCACACACTATCTTTGCCTGCTGCCATGTAAGATGTAACTTTCCATTCACCTTCTGCCATGATTGTGGGGCTTCCCCAGCCATGTGGAACTGTGAGTCCATTAAAACTCTTTGCTTTATAATTACCCAGTGTTGGGTATGTCTTTATTAGCAGCATGAGAACATACTAATACAAAACAAATTTCCAGAAAATATTTTGCAGGAAACATTTTTTGATCAAATTAGGAGATCCTAATTTTTTGGACACTTTGATCAATGAAGGACTTCCGGGCTCAGCTGAAATATGTAAAATGCGTGCTTATTTCCTGGCAACAAGAAACAGCTGGACACACTGAAACCAATGTCTTTTCTTTCATCCATCAGAGAACTGAGGGCACAAAGTGCACAGCCACCATGGAATCTGGAGGGACAGGAGAATCCAGAGTCACAGCCCAGATCTGCTTCCATGGGACTGTCAACTGGTTGGGTCACTTGAATGGCAACTCTGATGAACCAGTAAGACTGGATATAGATGTGGATGAGTGACAAACTCTTGAAAGTGACAGTCATGGGGCTTGCACGTGTTTCTGGGCTTTACCAGAGAGAGACCACAGCATATTTTCATGGTGAAGATCTGAGAACCACTCTCTGCTGCTCTGGCAAGGGCCAGAGAGAGAAATGAGCTGAGGGACCCCTCCATGAGGAAGGCCTACTTTCCAGGAGAAGACTGGCCCAGAGCCTTGTCCAGAGCCACGTGGAATGGCGTCTTCTCCGGACCATGTTCCCTGCCTTCCTGTCTCACACAAGGGGCAGGGGAAGCAGAAGAAAGCCACACAGGAGGACACTCAGGCTAAGGTCATCATAGGCCCTCTGAGATAAATAGATTTAACTGGGGTATCATAGCATGACCCCTCCTCCTCTCCTCACCATCACATAAACAGAGCTCGCTTGCAATCAAAATATATAGTGCATTTTAGTGAAAAGAGCTGCAGGTCAGACACTCGGAGAGGGCTGGCTCAAGAGCAGAGACACAAACAAGACCACTAGAGGAGCTTACAGCTTCTTCAGCAAACACAGTACAAAGCCTGGCAATTACTCAGATTAACATACATCTTGACACTAGAAGCCGATTCACCTCAGTTCCTACTACCTGATCCGTGAGTTCTTCCAGTAAAAATTGGGCCAAAGCAAAGGACAAGAAAAAATAAAAACAGTCTGAAGAAACAAAACCTCTGAAACAAAGTCAGATACGATACAGATGTTGGAATTATCAGAAGGGAATTAAAAATAACTGGTAAATATGTAAAAGTTCTAATGAAATAAGTAATGAACGTGCAAACACAGATGGGTAATATAAGCCGTGTAAAAGGAAAATAAATCTTGGGGTCCCCAAATCATGAAGCCAAAAGGAAAGTCAAGCTGGGAACTACTTAGGGCAAACCTGCCTCCCATTCTACTCCCAAAAATTACAGCTACTAAGGGCCTTTTTTTTTTTTTTTTTTAAATAAAGCTACATACCTCCCTCACAATTTGTCCACAAGGAAATCCCTTGTGGACAAAGGACAGATAGAGCTCCAAGTCATCCCTCTGCTCACTGAGATAAGTGCATATCCAATTGCTTCCTTTGGAAAGGTTAACCGGAAACTCAAAAGAATGCAATCGTTTGTCTCTTATCTAACTATGACGTGGAAGCCCCCTCCCCACTTCGAATTGTCCTGCCTTTCTGGATGGAATCAGTGTATAGCTTACATACATTGATTGATGTCTCATGTCTCCTTGAAATGTATAAAAGCAAGCTGTTCCCTCCCCACCTGGGGCACATGTCATCAGGACCTCCTGAGGCTGTGTCACAGATGTGTGTCCTTAACTTTGGCAAAAATAAACTTTCTAAATGGACTGAGGCCATCTAAGATATTTGGGGTTCACAGCAGAGATAAGAAACTTGTAAGAAAAACAGAAAATGCTAGAACATATAAAACAGAAATAAAGAGTACCTTGGAAGTGCTTATCAGTAGACTTCACACATCTGAAGAAAGAATTAGTAAGTTTGAACATGAGTAAAGGGCAAGTTCTAAAACTGAAATGATGAGTGAAGAAAGAATGGGGAAGGTATGGGGAATCAGAACAGAATATTCCAGAACTCTGGGACAATTTCAGAACGTGTAACATATACGTAATTGGAACACTAGAAGAAGGAAAAGAGAAAATAGGGCCAAATAAATATTTGAAGTAATACAGATAATTTTTTTTATTAATGGAAGGCAAAATCTAACAGAACTGAAATGAGGACTAGAGAATACAATACTAAGAGTTGGAGAAGTTAACATGCCTCTTTAAGGCACTGATAGATCAAGCAGACAGAAAATCAATAAGGACACAGTTGATGTAAACAACATGAACAACTGATCTGATAGCTTGACATTTATAAAATACTCCATCTACAACAGCAGGATACACATTGATTTCAAGCTCCCATGGAACATTCACCAAGAAAGACCACATTCTGACCCACAAAACACACATTAACAAATTAAGAATAAAAACAAGTATACAGAGTAATGTTCCCAGAGGACAATGGAGTTAAACTCGAAATCAGTAACAGGAAGGTAGCTAAAAAATTCCCAAATATTTGGGGATTTAGAAACTTACTTCTAAATAGCACATGGGTAAAAAAAGAAATCTCCAAATAAATTTAAAGATATTTTGAACTAAATGAAAACAAAAAATAAAACCTTGAAATTTGTGAGATGCAGCAAAAGCAGTGTTTTTAGAGGGCAATTTATAGCATTGGATAGATGAAAAAGAAGAAAAATCTAATATTAATAATCTAAACTTTCACTTTAAAGAATTGGGTAAAAATAAATTTAACAGTAAATCAAGCAGAAGAAAAGAAATACGAAAAAATAATACTGAAATTAATGAAAACGAATACAGAAAAATACTAGAGAAAATCAAAAAAACATTGGTTGTTTGAAAATATTGATGAAGTTGATAAAAACCAGGCTAAAAAATTATAAAAAGAATAAATAAATTAGCTGCATTTCCCTGGGGAGTCTGCCACCTGGAGGTGGGATCATCACTACTAATCATATTGACACAAAACCGATCATTTAAAAAATATTACATACAACTTATGACCACATAATTGATAATTTAGATGAAATGGACTGATTCTTTGAATTACACTAACTACCAAATATTTCCCTGTGTAGTTTCTAATCTGCTGTTAATCTTACTCCGTGTCTTTCAATTTCAGGTACTATCACTTTTATCTCTGTTAATTGAATTTTAAAATATTTTCCATTTCTTTTATGTTTGTTTTCCTACTAATTGCTGATGTTATGGTTTTGAGTGCCTGAATTTTCATGTCCTCTAGTGAAGACTGCTGAACTTCAACCTGATGGGGAGTTATGCTTCTTTCTAGACATGTTAACATTTTAGAGGTTGTTAGCTTGGCTCTGAACTACAGGTGTAGCCCTTCTAGAGCTTCTTTGGATACACAAAGGATCAGCACAACACTCCATTCAGACTGGTGTAAACTCAAATAATTTCAGGCATGGGTGATTTCTGGAAACCATTCATGTCACACCTACCCAACTGGTCTTTGCTGCCACGGAGTTTCACTATACATGTGTCTGTCTTTTTATGTAATAAACATCCAGTGACACCCCTAGAGTTTTTTTTATCCACACAATTCCTTTTGCCCCAGAACTCTGCCTTGTGATCTCCAGCTACCTTAGAGTTCTTGACCTTCAAACTGTCTCCTAAACTTCTATATTTATTTTGCTCAGATTTATTTAATACATCTTCCTCTCTGTGTTTCACCATCTGCGCTGTGCTTTCTGGCAGAATCCCAGAGTGAATGCAGAGCTTTCCTGGGGATCACAGCCAGAGTTGTCTATTGACACTGTCTGAGAAGACGTGTCTCGTATATTTAGTCTCACATAAATATACGTATTTATATTTACGATATATATATCATTATGACTGGCTAATATGAGTGAAAATATTTGGTTTATAAAGACCCAAATATGTATCATTTTAAAAATATATCACATTTCATAAACATATGAAATTGTTTATATATCATTGTGACTGGCTAAAATAAGTGAAAAAGTTGGTTTATAAAAACCCAAAATATGTGTCAAATTTTTCAAACATGAAATATGATATATTAAAAATATATATATTTTAAACATATAAAATATGATATATATTTTAAAATATATATCATTAAATTCAAATTTTAAAATATATAATATATGATATATTAAAATATACATATTGAAATACATATAATATTTTTAAAAATATATTTTATAATATTTTAAAATATATGTAAATATTTTAAGTAGCCTTATTCTGTTTGGATGTAATGTGATTTTTCATTCTCAATCTGAGTAAGAATGCAGGGTACCAATAAAAGGAGACACACAAAATAACACACTACTTCTCTTCTAATCAATTTAAATACTCACCGATTTATCAGTCTTCTGTGTATCCCTAAATTGTCAAATCAGATGGTGTAGTTATCACATATTGAGACAAGAGCTATAATTAAGAATGTAGCATTTTACCTGACTATGGTCAAATGATTGGCCAGACAACTCTCTGCCAGTCACCATTAAGGTTATTTTTTCAGATGCAGTGTCTTTATGCTTGTACTTTTGGAGTGTACCATACAATACTGGAGTCTAACAAGGGTGAACTGCATGTATTTGCTTACACTGGGAAGAACAACCCAGTTGTTGCTGTTGTTGTGAAGGAAAAATAACAATGAAAGAAGGAACATGGCCAGGTGCTCTGAGGTGGCACGCGGGAAATCATTCTCCTGGGGCGGGGGTTGAGGCTGAGACACCTGCCTCTTGATTCCCCCTCACCTGGAGCAACCACCGCCCCACTCATCAAAGAGATGATGGATTAGGCTCCTTGTTCTCTTTCGAAGCTCTGTGGAAAATAATTCAGAGAAAATGGCTACTCATTCTGTGGTTTATTCTAAATCAATGAGAATGGAAGGAATTGCTCAGGAGTATGTGAGTTCCTGAACCAGAAGGCCCATCCCCATGGACATCATGGATTTACCAAGAAAACTGACACACTACTTTTTGAAAGCTCTGGAAAATTAAAAATCTAGAGGTCGATCAAAAAGAATACTGCTCATAGGACTTTATTATCACTCCAATTATTAAGTTTTACTTATTGCCAAGTCGCTGATTATAGAAGATGGAGGTTCATCAATCACTGCTCAGCTGGAGTTCACAGCTGCCTTACATATTAGACAGTACAATACATCTGCTTCTGTGCTTCCATCTATGTATAATGATACTTTCTATATCTGTGAATTTAAATTTTTTGCAGTTTTGATTAAACATTTACAAATTTGATGTTACATAGCAAGCTCATAAAAGAGGTCTGAGCTCAGATAATGTTCAACATAACAGCTCATGCAGTCAACTGATATAATGCTTAATTGTAAATCTCCAAAAAAGGTAAATATGATGAAATCCAGTGTTTAAAAGAATTGTGTTTCTAAATTATTCATAGTATTCTGTTCCTTTAAATAAAACTACACAATTCACATAGATCTTACTATCTAGGTAGAATATGTATGGGTGTGTGTGGATGTGTTTATGATGTGTAAGTGCGGGTGGTACATATGTGGTATGTGTGGTGTGTGTGGTTTTTACTTATGTGTGATGTATGTGGTATGTGTGATTGGTGTGTGTGTGGTGTGTGTTGTGTGTGTTGTGTTTGGTGTCCATGTGTGCTTGTGGTGTGTATGTGTGTGTGGTGTGTGTGTGTAGTGTGCATGTGGTGTGTATGTGGTGTGCATGTGTGTGGTGTGTGTGTGTTTTAACATGTGTGTGGTATGTATGTGTTTGGTGTGTAGAAGGCATGTGTTGTGTGTATGTAGTATGTGTGTACATGTTTCTGGTGTGCTTGGTGTATGTGGATGTTCTGTATGTGTGGTGTGTGTTCTGTGTGTATCTGTGGCGTGTGGTGTGTGTGTGCGCATCTACACTTGTACGTGCACACACGTGTGGCTGTGAGCACAGGCGCAACCCGCACGTGGCGTGAGGTGGTGAACTCGGATTCCTGGACGTGCGTGCTGAGCAGAGAGCCCCGGGCAGGCGGCCTTGCTGAGCTAACAGAGGACGGGGTTCCTGCCGTGGGGCCTCTGGCCAGGGATGGACACAGTGAGCGGACCTCGCGCAGCGCAGGGTCTCAGGGCCAGCCAGGAACACACACTCTGAGCCTGGGCCGCGCCACTGTGCAGGCGCCAGGGGGCCCAGGCCCCGTTCCAGGTGTCTTCCTTGGACAAGGTGTCCAGGCTGTGCCTCCGAGATCAGAGCGGGAGCCGCAGGCGCAGAACAGAGGCGCGGGGCCAGGAGGCAGGAGCGGAGGGCGGAGGTGTTGCCTGAAAGCCGTGCTGCAAACTCCCCAGCTCCCTACGTCGGGGCGCTGCGGCTGTGGCTGGGCTGATGAAGCCTTCATTTGGGGAGGCCGTGGGGAGCTGACCAGCCCCAGGGCTGGCATGTCCCGAGGAAGCCCAGGTCATCCCGGGAGCCCAAAGTCAGATTCCAGTGAAGACCCACAGACGCCGCCCCCGGCCACAGCCCCCGGTTGTCTGCTCACCAGAGCTGAGCGCGGTTCCAGCATGTCCCAGATTTTCACTTGTTTACCGCTTGCTTTTCCACCTCTAAAATCTTTTCACCCAAACGAGTCGTCTTTCTGCAAAGTAAATTGAATGTATAACCAAAATGCTCTCCCCCAAGAAAAGTCTAGGTTCAGTCAATTTTCAAAACATTTAATAAAGCAACATTACCAATTTTAAACAAATTCTTCCAGAAAATTAAAAATAAAAAAGAGGAATACTTCCCAAATCATTAGGTTCAATCAGCAGAATCTCGAAATTCAACCTTGACCAGTTATCAAAAGAAAGGAAAATTGCAGGCCAGTCCCTCTCATAAATACAGATTCAATAATCCTAAGCAAAATATTAACAGACGAATTTAAACAGAATATGAAAAAAATAATACATTCTGACCAATTTCAGTTTATTCCAGGAAAGCAAGCTACCTTTTACATTAAAAAAAAAATCAATCAATTAAGTAGACTACATTAACATAACAAATGGCAAAAAAAGAAAACTGCCTGATCCTCTAAATGGATACAGAAAAGACACTTGGTGATACTGGATATCCATTCATGAAAAAGGAAATAGCAAACTAGGGATAAAATGGAATATCTTTAATATAATAAAACCCTACAAAATATATCACATGCAATGGGTTATTTCTGAAGCTTTCCTCTGAAATCAGGAAGACAAATGATTACCACTTCTACTTAACTTTGAAGAGGAAGGTCTAACCAGTAAAATGAGGCAAAAATGAGACATAAAAAAGTAAAGATTGAAAAGAAGAAAATAGTAAAATCACCCGTGACACACAGATGATTTTATATGTAGAAAGTCTAAAGAAGCCACAATGAACTCTTATATTTAACATTTTAGCAAGGTTACTAGATATAAGGTAAATATACAAAAAATTATTTTTTTCACTCTACCAGTAACAGAAAACACGAAACAACATTTAAATACAGGATGTAAATTAAAACAGCTAAGAATAAATCTAACAAAATATGCAAAAGGCACCTATAGAAAACTAAAACATATTGAGGATAAGTATGCAAGACAATTGAATGGAGAAAGCTTAAATGAGAGAGAACATCACATGAATGGACTGGAAGATTAAAGATGATTCAACATCAGATATATGCACTATTCAATGTGGTACAATAGTGGTTAGAACAGAAAGCTTTTTTCACCAAATGACACTGTGATTTTTAAATTTATGTGAAAATTATTAGGGCTAAAAATAGGTAATCGTAAAGAAAATAATTGTTGGGGGATTTATACCACTGGGTACCAAGACTTATACACCTAACCACATGAAGACACTGATGCAGTACAGGATAGATGTAAAGACCAGTGGTCTTTCAAGTGTGGTCTCTGGGGCAGCAGCAGCAGCATAGGTAGTTAGGAGGTCACGTTAGACTTCTGTCCCCCAACCCACCCAGTATGAAACTGTTGTAACAAACCCTCAAAGTATTTCTGATGCATACTAATGTTTGAGAATCACTGGTATAGAACTATAGGAACAGAATAGTAGAATATAAAAAGAGGCCCACATGCACTGAACATTATTAGCTTACCATAGGGTGATGAACAAAAACAATAGAGAAAAGACAGCTTTTCACTATGTAGTACTGGCATCATTGCAAAGTCAAAGAAAAAAGTGAGCTACCGCATGTTATACAAATAGTAACATTCGAATAGTTTGTAGATCTGCATACGAAGGTAAAGCTCTAGAGTTTTTCACAGTGAAATATCTTTATGACTTGAAATAGGGAGATATTTTACAACAGGATTAAAAGCATTAACTGCAAAGGAAATTATGGATAAATTGGATTTAACTAATTTTAATTAATTTCATTGATCAAAATACATGCTAAGGAAAGTTGAAGAAAAAAAAAAATACACAGGCCAGGTGCAGTGGCTCATGCCTGTAATCCCAGCACTTTGGGAGGCCAAGGCGTGGGCATGTGGATCACCTGAGGTCAGGAGTTCAAGAGCAGCCTGGCCAACATAGTAAAACCCCGTTTCTATTAAAAATACAAATATTAGATGGGTGTGGTAGTGCACACCTATAATCCCAGCTACTCAGGAGGCTAAGGCATGAGAATCACTTGAACCTGGGAGGCTGAGGTTGCAGTGAACCGAGATCCCACCATCACACTCCAGCCTGGGTGACAGAGCAAGACTCTGTCTCAAAAAATAAAATAAAAAGACACAGAGTGAGGTCATAGCTATCTCCAGAATTTATGAAGATCTCCTAGACTCCTGAGTCAATGATAAAATTGATGATTAAATGATGGATGGGCTGGGTACATTGGCTCACTATTATAATCCTAGCACTTTAGGAGGCCGAGGCGGATAGATCACCTGAGGTCAGGAGTTCGAGACCAGACTGACCAACATGCGAAACTCCGTCTCTATTCAGAAAAAAAAAAATTAGCTAGGCATGGTGTCAGGTGCCTGTAATCCCAGCTACTTGGGAGGCTAAGCTGGGAGAATCGCTTGAACCTGGGAGGCAGAGGTTGCAGCGAGCTGAGATTGTGCCACTGTACTCCAGCCTGGGAAACAAAGCAAGACTCTTTCTCAAAAATAGATAAATAGATAAATAAGATGAGCAAAATCGTTGAACAGGCAAACAGGCACTTTACAAATATATAGGATCTACACATGACCAATTGTCACGAAAAGATATTAAAAATACAAATATTAGATGGGTGTAGTAGTGCACACCTGTAATCCCCAAATAGCTATCAAGGACTTTTAAATTAACACAATAGATATCACACCACATACACACACAAAGGGGGTCTCTCTCTCTTTCTCTCACACATACACATTCACAGAATAGCTGAAATTTGAAAGCTGGAATTATCAAACATTGCTGAGAATGTGAGGTCACTGCAACTCTCATATGCTGTTCTTGGGAAAATGAAGATATTGGAATACGTTGGACATTAACTTTGTCAATGTTCACTAAAGCTTATTGTTAACTGTGTCCTGTTATCCAACAGGAGGGCTCCTAAGCAACAGAAATGTGCACACCCACCCACCAAAAGATATGTAATAAAAGGTTCGCAGCAGCATTACTCATAATAGACAAAACCTGAAAACCACCAAACTGTTCCTCAGTGGCAGAATGGATACGCAAATTCTGACCCATTCATGCTGATGGCAGGCTATTCAGCGATCAACAGGATGAAGCGCTGCTCCTCGTAGTACAGGGTGACCTCATCAACCCAATGCCAAGTGAAAAAATCCTGAGGAAAAAAGAGTGCCTACTTACTCTATGATGACATCCTGTGAAATACAAAACCAGGAAAAAACAATCTATGATCTTAGAAAACCAATCTATGATGTTGGGAGAGTGATTATCCTGAGAAAAGAAGGAGGGCGTATATGGAGAGGGAATAGAACGTCGGGACAGCGGGGAGGTTTGATGCAAAATGTCTTGTTCCTTGTGGTGGTTATGTGAATGTTTACACTTTCTGGTACTTCAATCAAGCTAAGGAACATGGTGTGTATATACGTTTTGTAGGAATGTTATATTTTATCAAAGATTACAAAAAGAATGAAAAATGCCAGGAAATATGTTAATCTAACAATCTATTTTTATGTGAACTCACACACACACCTGAAAGCGATTTGTTGTTTTAGTGTTTGTTGTGTACTCCACCTTACATGATCAATCAACTTTAGAGATAACTGGAGAATATTTTTTTCAAGACTACTTACTATGGTGCTAAAACTCGATACCAAGCCCTCTTCGTTAATCATTATCTGCTTTTATTTTCCTCCTCAATTGAAATTTAAATGCAAGAATAGACTGAATAGGATGTCCCAGTCTAAAGTAAAGGAAACTAAACTACACGTATGTTACACACATAATAGATTTTTACCCAACAGATCCTATGACTCTCTTTTGTCCAGTTAGGTAAAACTTAAAATGCATGAAGAATTATTGGAACTTTCTCCATAGGATCAAGTCATTCTGACATATGCTTTCTCACCTACTCCAGCGGGGAGAATACATGTCACTAAACTGTTCGCTCCCTTCTACTCAAATTAAAATCTTTTTACTCGATGTGAGACCAGCTGATGTAGAAACAGATTAAACTTAAAATACATGCGTGGGATTTATTTTTGTTTGCTTGTTTTTGTAAAACATTTTGAAAGAAAGTTATAAATACTGTGATAATATTATAATGGTAAAAGACCCCTAATTAAGAAATGAGACAATATATTGTATTTAACTTCAATTTAGGTTGAAAGAAAAGAAGGCTTTGTGTGGGTGTAGTTGGTTGTAGGTACACTTTACATACTTCTGAGGAATAAGCTTGGTGAATTCAGTTATATACATACATTCAGCTTCTGTGATGCAGGAAAATTCGATTAATTTGAAGTTGTATATTTTACTGTATACTTTATACCCTAACCCATCACTTGAATTTTGAATGATAACCTTTTTTTGCTTTATGAATAGCTTTTGCAAACATTAATGCTACCATAAATATTTATGACATGATTCCCTCATTTCAATCTGTCTAAATCATGAATTCTCATTTTCAAAGTGAAATGTTTTCTGTCTTGTAAAAACAAACTTAGTTTTCATTAAACATTCAAGAAGATCTCGAAGGATGCTGGGCCTTATTTTTTTACATAGTTGAAGATGGAATATAAAACTTAATCAGCTTTTTTCTTACCACTTCAACAAATTCATAAATTATATCATTGAGTTTTGAAATTTGAGAGGGGACAAGATTAAACTGGCACAAAATTAAAACACCAGGGACCTGGGAGTCTATGATTATCTCCCAAATTTATGAACTTATTGTGGCTATTGTAAATTTGAAAAGAAGTCATGTTGTATATTTTCCTCAATTTATTACTGCCAGTAGTAGCCCATTTTATAATCGAACTCTTCCTACCCTGTCAGCAAAGAGAAAAAGAGAAAGCCACTGCCTCTTGTTTTATGAATGGTGCTAATAAGTAGACAAGAATATCATTTCTGTAAAGTAACCATGTGTAATTCAGAGTGTTTTTCACAACTTTTCATTCTTTTCAAATATTGAGCTTCAACAAAGCAGTCTTTGGCCTTTATATATTTTTGTTTCCAATTGAAGATTTTACCTTTCCTCCAGTTGAGATTTATGTTGTCTTTTCATGTCTCAACTTTTATCTCCTGCAGCACTTGGTTTTTTACAAAGGACTACGTCCTGAATTTTTGGTGACTTCATTTTTATATTTTCTATAAATATGTTTTTCTACATTTTATTGATATCAATGAAAACTTCAATTTTCAATGCTAAAAAATAATCTATGATAATAATAAATTATTGGTCAGGTACAGTGGCTCATGCCTGTAATCCTGTTAATATCAACGAAACCTCTCAATTTTCAATTCTAAAAAATAATCTATAATAATAATAAATTATTGGTCAGGTGTGGCAGCTCATGCCCGTAATCCCAGCACTTTGGAGAACCGAGGCAGGAGGGTGGTTTGAACCCAGGAGTTTGAGATAAGCCTGGGCAACATGGTGAAACCCTATCTCTACAAAAAATACAAAAATGAGCTGGGTGTAGTCATTTGTGCCCATAGTCCCAGATACTCAGGAGACTGAGGCAAGAGGATCACTTGAACCCAGGAGGTCAAGGCTGCAGTGAGCTGTGATTGTGCCACTGCACTCCAGCTTGGGCAGCAGAGAGCGATCCCGTCTCTTAAAAAAAAGAAAGAAAAAGTAAATGGAAAAAATAATAATAAATACATATTATTTACAGGGAATATAAATGTTTAGAAAGCATTTTCAAATTTGATCTAATTTGTTATTCATAGGAACTTGTGAGTTATGACAAAAAGATATTATGACTTCCATGCTGCGGATGAAGAAATTGATGCCCGTGAAAGATGAATTATATCCCTAAGGCTGCATAGACTAGTAAGAGACAAAGCAACAACTTTAAAAGTCATATCTTGCCCTTCACAATTAAAATTTCAGCTAATGCATGTGAAAGTCATTTTTGTACTTATAATCTTGATTTACATTTGGTCCTACATAATTTTAAAGTTTTGTTTGTAAAGGACAAAGAGAATGAAAAAAATCTCTACAGCCAGCCTACTCGCTTGGTGTGGGCAAATTTTGATAGCAAGACAAATCACTTGAATGTGGTCACTGATTTCAATTTTTAATTTTCAATTATCTACTACAGGTCATGAGGGGAAAATAAAATCAGTGAACTTTAAAGATTAGTGACCATAATATCTGCTTGAGATACATGATATTGTTTAATTGCATTGCTTTTATGCATGATACATAGAGTTGTCTTAGTTGTCTGTTCTGTTTGCATGAGGTTGAGAAATGTTCTGAACTGCGTCTCTTGCAAACCGAAACATATAAATCCTTGGACTTTTGAACTCAAATTGGTTTATTTTAACCTGTTACCTTCAGATTTCAAGTCTTTAATTTTTTTCCTAATTTAGTTATTGCTCATTCATAAATCTACTCTCATAGAAAACCAACATATAAATGTTTTGCTTAGCATGTATGGTTGTTCTAAAGTAGGACTTAACTTGTTAGAATATGTCGTTAGAGTATCAGGCAAGGGTTCCTTGTTCTAGAGAAAAAAAAATCCCACAGTTAAAAAACCTAAGCTTTGAATTGAAGAATTCAGATATATTACCATTTGTTTTTGGCTTTTTAATTGAGTAGCAGAATCAAAAATTACTTAATTGTTTAAAGCTATTGTGATGTTGAAAATAGCAAAAATACCCTTTCTCTAGTCAAGAAAATTTACAAAAAGAATAAAGAGAAATTGAAAACAAAAAGTAATATGCTTTTCAAAATCTTGCTTACAGAATTTTATTTGAATAGACATCTGAAATGTAAAAGGTATTCTCATATAATTGCATAAATTTTCCATACATTTACTGAGATAAATTATGTAACATAATTGAACAACTTTATGACTAATTAATATGATTTTGATAAGAGGAAAACATTCAGACTTAATTTTTTAAAAAAAGACAGATGTGATTAGTAAGACAGATGTGATTAGTGATTACTACATTTAACTACAGATAACAGCATTAATAAATAAAAAGCAAGGCCAGGCGCAATGGCTCACACATGTAATTCCAGAAGTTTTGGAGGCTGAGGTGGAAAGATAGCATGGGCCCAGGGTTTTGAGGCCAGCCTGAGCAACAAATCAAGTCCTTATCTCTAAAAATAATTAATAAATAAATAAATGGGCATGGTGGTGCACACCTGTAGTCCAAGCTACCAAAGAGGCTGAGTCAGTAGGATCGCTTGAACCCAGCCCATCTCTGAAAATAAATAATAAATAAATAAATGGGCATGGTGGTTCACACCTGCACCCGTAGTCTAAGCTACAAAAGAGGCTGAGTCAGGAGAATCACTCGAGCCCAGCAGGTGGAGGCTGCAGTGAGCCATGACTGCACTACTGCATTCCAGCCTAGGTGACAGAATGAGACCTTATCAAAAAAAAAAAAAAAAAAAAAAAGAAAGAAAAGAAAAGAAGTAAAGAAAGGAAAAAAGAGAGAGAGAGAGAAAGACGCTGACGGGACCAGATAATTTTAATGACTTTAAAAAAGTTAAACTTCTGCATTATTGTTCTCTTTCCAAACTATCCAAAGTTCAATAGAACCTCTACCCTGTTCAATCATTCCGATATGTCTTTTTTGACAGAAAATACGACTTTACTGAAATGCATTGAAGAGAGTTTAGATTAAACATATGTATTGGCCTTGTGTAATTTTTTAATTGTTTCCTCAGTCACAAATTTACAAATGATGAATTCTTTTACTAACCATAATTTTAGAGAAACCAGAACTTAAAAAATAATTCTAGAAGTAGGTTGGTGAACTCTCATTGTACAGTGAATTGTGGAGACTCTCAGTATATTATTCAGGGTTCTCCAGAGAAACAGAACATATACATATATACATATATACACACACATATTTATTATATTATATATTATATGTGTGTAAAATACAGGTACATATATGTATATATGTACACTAGGAGATATATGGATTTATAAATAGATGAGATAGAGATATGGATAGAGAGATAGATTAATGATAAGGAATTGGCTCACAGGATTATGGAGGCAGACAGATCCCAAGATCTGCAGTCCACAAGCTGGACACCCAGGAAAACTGTCATTGTAGTTTTCATCTGAGGGCTGAGGGCTGAGAACCAGGATGTCTGAGGGTATAAATTCCTGTCGCAATGCCAGCATTCTTGAAACCCAGAAAAAGCCAATGCGTCAGTTTGAATCAGCAGGTAGAACATAACCTGCATCCCAGCTCAAGGCCCTCAGGCAGGAGGAGTTCCTGCCAGCTCCTGGGAAGGCCGTCTTTTTATTCTATTCAAGTCTCTAGTTGGCGGCATGAGGCCGAGCCAGGATGGGGAGGGCGCTCCGCTGGCTCTGTCTCAGGATTCACGTGTACATCTCATCCAGAAACACCCTGATAGCCATGCCCAGAAAAATGTGTGGCCAAATGTCTGGGCACCCCATACCCCAGTCAAGTTGACACATAAGATTATCCATGACATTCTGCAACTTAGTACTGGAGTTTTATTTCCAGTTTTAGGGCTATAAGTAACATCATAGCCACTGCTACAACTTGACACCCTATACCCCAGTCAAGTTGACACATAAGATTATCCATTACATTCCGCAACTTAGAACTTGTGTTTGATTTCCAGTTTTAGGGCTATATGTAACATCATAGTCACTACTACAATGCATACATTAAAATAAAGATTTAAAGGTGGCTGTTTCAAGTGTGGGAATATTGGTATCCTGAAATTCCTGGGAGTTTCCTTGAGAATATTTTTGCCATAGAAGCTGCATGATGGATAATTTCAGGAAAATTCTCAACTTATACGTTAAGCATATGTTTCAACCACATATATTTAACAACAAATGGATGACTGAGAGGCCTTTGGTTGTGACGATTCATTCTTCGTTGCTTTCGCAGGCTGAGGATTCCCTGTCACTTTTTTCCTTTGTCTCCTTGGATGAATGCCTACTAAATTCAGTTAAGAGTTTCTTTCACCTCCTCCACCCCTGACTGGTCCCTTTTCTAGCTGTGTTCTAAAGAATACATGGCAATGGCCAAGGACAGAGGGATGGTCAAGTTGGCATCAAAAACTTTCTCTTCCTTGTTCTCAACAGGGGTGCAGGTTTCCACGGTGCTTTCAAGACCACACTTTAGCCTGACTCTTGAATTAAAAATGGCTTGATAGACTGAATTAGGCTTACAGTTGAAATGTAGAGGAACATGATTTTAATTTTTTGAGTACCAAGGGCTGTTATTATCAGTGAGTAACAATTCTGTTGAGAGTGTCTAAGCAAAAAAAGAGGATATATGCATGTAAGAGAGAAGAATGAGTAAGAAAAAGCCTTTTACCCATTTCTCTATCATTGTTAATTTATTCAGTGGATATAGCAGTGATCTAATTTTATGTCAAACTACATGTATAATATATACTAATATAATTGTGTTACAATTCATGTTTTACAAAATCATGAAAAATCTGACGCTTGTTTCAGAAACAGATTTATATTTATTTATTCATGTTTTCTTTTGAACCCTGGACCGAAGTTAGAAACAAAATTTATTTTAAAGCAGTAGATGGTGGTGGTCAAAATAGTAATGAACAGTGATCAGCACCCAAGATTTTCAAAATTATTTCAAACACAGTAACCAAGCAGTAATATGGCATTTAAAAAAATACATTCATGGGGGATGAAATGAGCATAAGTCGGGCAAAATCATCTGGCCGCACAGTACATTGTAGAATATCCGCGTTTACCCTCCAGATAGCATGGCTGGCTGGCACCTGGTCACTGCTGCATCCCAGCATTATGAGAGAGTATCCTATACTTTCTACCAAATATGTATCACTTTAGACCATCGTGAAGTCAAAAAAGTCATGAAGTCAAACCATTGTGAACTGGGGACTATCTGAATATGAGTGTTAGAGTGTTAGCTTAAGTTATAAATGAAATGTAATTTTCCAATTGCTTTGTTTTAGAAAACAGCAAAAACCAAAACAAACCAGATTTTTGATGATTCTCAGAACTCAAAATTGTGCTGAGACCATGGTCCAATAGCAAATTTGCTTTATTGGAATTTATAACACTAGACTAGATTCAGAGTTCTACACTCTGTGGTGTATAAACAAGGCGAACAAATGGAAAGCCTTTTCTTCTGCACACACTTTAGTGGTTTAGGACGTCTGTTTCCATGATGGCGGAGGTACAAGAGGAAAATGACTCCTGAGTGAACTGCTCAGCAATGGCATGAGAAGAAACAGGATCACATGGACACTGAGCTCATGGACTCTTCAGAGGAAGAATGTGCGATTTGTAAAAGTAAAGACCTTGTTTTAATTCAAGTGTTAAAGAGTGCGCTATCGACCTTTTGATTCCCAATGGTCAGAAACACTTCTAAGAAAGCTCATTGCTTCTCTTATCAAGTTTACAGGCACACATATAGGTGTACTGTGAGTCTTAAATATACTCCCAGGAATCACGTATGTGCTCGGGGTTGGCTGTGTATCCTTTCCAAGAATCCAGCTTCTCAACATCTGTCTACTTCATTCAGAGGACATCCCAGAGAAGCCAGCACTAGCCTAAGTCCTACCACTGACTCTCCTAGGCAGTTATGGAAAAATGTTGGCTAAAAATACACCATTGTGTAATCATAGCATTGAAAGAAAAACATAAAGCAACGATTATTAAAAATATCCACATTACAAAGCTCTCTGTAGTGATGAAATATCGCCTTTGTTTCCTTTGTTCCTAAATCTCATTATTAGTATTGGCTAAGGCAACAAGAGGTCTAATCCAGTCTCTCTCTCATTCCTGATTCGGCAACACAGGAATATCTAAGAATGAGACTGTGGGACATCAAAGGAGCTGTATATTTCCTCCACAGTCTTCAGGATTCAAAGAAGTATAAAAGGCAACAGATCTCAAGATAGTAATATCCCAGGGAGATATTTTAAAAATTTCCTTTGGATTCAATTAAACCTAAGTTTAAGATGAAATTCCACTTCTTTGCACATGCAATGTAACCTCTGTTTATTCTTCTGTATGGTAAGGTAACAACTTACTTTGGAAAATAATTGTGAGGCTCGGAAAGAATAATGTATGTAAAGTACTTGGCAAAAATGTACTCTACTTGACTGGGCGCAGTGGCTCATGCATGTAATCCCAGCACTTTGGGAGGCTGAGGCGGGTGGATCACAAGGTCAGGAGTTCAAGACCAGCCTGGCCAACATGGTGAAACCCCATCTCAACTAAAAATACAAAAATTAGCCGGGCATCATGGTGGGCACCTGTAATCCCAGCAACTCAGGAGGCTAAGGCAGGAGAATTGCTTGAACCTCAGAGGTGGAGATTGCAGTGAGCTGGCATTGCACCACTGCACCCCAGCCTGGGTGATAGAGCAAGACTCCATCTCAAAAACAAAAAATGTACCCTACTTTTGTGTGTTTTCCCCTTCTTTATCACAGTGTCCTCTGGCTTCTCCCTGACTTAAGGACTCATGTACAGATACTTTATTTGAGAACAGCTTTAACATTGGCAGGAAATGGAGAGTCACTGTTACCTAATTGTCCTGCATGCATCCTTCTTTCCCCCAAATGGCAGAGCAGATCTAATGTTTTGGTATTTGCAGCCTTCTCTTAAATTAGTTTAAGAATTACTTAAAAGTATGTAAAATTGCAATGCACATTTTACCCTTATATTTCAAAGTAGTTTTTAGTAATAAGTGTCGCTGAGAGTTTCCGTGAAATAAGCCAGGTCATTTTCTCTGGGTTTGAAGGTGCAGGTGATGGGAACATGTGAGAGGGATTTTCTCAGACACATTGTTGCAACTGAGGCCAGCGTTCAAAGCCTTGGGTCTTCTAGCTTTAGCTCAATTCTCTAGAAACCTCCATCTTCCAAAACATCTGTTTCTCCTATTACAAATAAAGGAACCTTGGAAACCTCAAGAGAAACACTAAGGTTAGTTCCTCGCGTAAGAAGACATCTTTATTATGTAAACAAAACAGTAGCCCAACAATAGTGCAACATACATCTATTAACACAAAACGAAATACATTCTCTAATGGTGAGAGGCTACTTTCTACCAGAAGTGTCTCAGTATGAGAAAGGTGTTTTGACTACTCTGTGGATCCTGTTTTTCAGTTCTCTTTTCGTATTCTTTGTAGCATGAAGGGAAAAAAGACTTGAGTGTCCTACATTTGTGACTGGTACATATCGGACAGCATGTGTTACAGGAGCTGGTTGGAGCAGAATTTTTTTTTTTTTTTCCTTTTTACTTTCTTTCTTGTATCACTTTTTTGGAAAAATAAGTTTATTATGGTAAGATATACATAGCATAAAATGTAACATTTTAACATTTTTAGGTGCAGGTGCACAATTCAGTAGTATTAAGTGCATTCACAATGTTATGTAACCAGCACCACTATTTAATTTTAGAATATTTTCATCCCTAATAGAAATAGTATCCATTGAGCAAAACTCATTCCCTCCTCCCCCATCCCCTGGGAACCTCTAATCTCCTTTCTTCTCCAGGAATATGATTACTTAGGTACTTTGTAGAAGTAAAATCTTACAGTATTTTCCCTTTTCTGTCTGACTTATTTCACTTAGCATGGTGTCTCTCAGGTTCATTCGTCTTGTGGCATGTGACACAATTCTCTCCTTTTTAAGGCTGAGTCATATTCCATTGTAAGTGTGTGTTGTATTTTGCTTATCAATTCATTCACTTGTCGATGAACAGTTGCAATGTTTGTATCTTTTGGCTACTGTGAATGACATACAGTTACTTTCTCATACCGCTGCATAACCCAAGCCCTAATAAATTAAGGAATTAACAAACACTGTATTATATTCATTCACTTAACAATTGAGAAAGAAACAAAAGCCATGATCTGTGTGAAATCTTTGCCCAAAGTCTTTTACTGAGATTCCCTGCACACCTGATGCTGGAGAGACAGCCCTGGGGTCTTCAGTCACTTAACACTTAAAGCACATTACATCCTTGCTGGGCGCAGTATTTTTCCATCACCTGAATTTCCCTTTATCTTACAGCAACCACACTTTATATTTTATTTTCACAACACTTCTGCATACTTCTATCTTAAGGATTTTATTTTTACACATGAAGAAACTAAGAGGGGAGAATGACTTGTTTAAGATTTTGCAAGAATTGCAAGACTTCTTCTTTTTCCACTTACCTTCGCATCCACCAAGACCCAACTCAGGTTCTACTACCTCCACAGGGCCTTCCCGAAGCCCCTGCCAGACCAGCACCACAATTATTTCTTCCTCTGTGTTCCAAGGAATTTCAGATCTCACCTCTTATGCCAATTTTCATGGCAGCCAGTAAACTCTTCACAGGCGGAAGGCAATCATTCATTCAGTTTTTAAAACCGAATTATAAGAAAAAAATTTATATATTGGAAATGAGAAATATACAATAAATATCATTGCTACTGAGAAAATTGTAATGTAATGGAGGAGGGAGAAGTTGTTGTTTTGTTTCTCTTTGATCTCCCCCAGCACTTAGCAAAAAGCCTTTTACAGAAAAATGAAGATAAACACCTTTAATAAACAGGTTTATTAAGTTAAACGGCTTAATGAAACAAAATAGTAAATCTATAGAACTCTTTTTCTGTCCTTATTTGCTAAATCAGAGGAACAACGAATTACAGAGTGCTCAGGCTAACTAAGAGGGGACTGGCAATGTTCTAAGAGGACTGCAGATGAGGTTAAAATCATGTACAACATAAACTTCTATTCCCTTCCTGTAAGCAAAGAGACTAAATGTGTTTGGGTTCTCAAAAATCCCAGGCTCACATTTTTACATTTCTGTGGACAACCAAAAGGGGAAGCGATCAAGGGCAACAGATATTGGTTAAACTGGGTTAAAAAATCGGTACAGTGCTAGGGATGTAATAAAGATGCTCTTTCATCCTGTGAAAATATAATGAACTTTTTCAAGGCAAATTACATAATATCATAGAACTGAATGGTTCTCCTGCTATTGGGTAAGGTAACCATATGAATTACACAATATCATAGAACTCAATGGTTCTCCTGCTATCAGGTAAGGTGACCATATGAATTACATAATATCATAGAACTCAATGGTTCTGCTACTACTGGGTAAGGTGACCACACTCAGGAGGCTGTGGCTGCATGGAAGGTGTACACTTTGTTCCACAGGGTTATTGCTGCTTCCCACACCTCAGCTGAGCAGAAATATTACCTAGCTAAAAAAGACACCCTGGACTCAAACAGATGTGAAAAACAAAGCAAAACAAAGATGTGATGCTTGTCTTTCTTTTCTTTCCTTTTTCCTTTGGAGTAACATGTAAACCAAACAGTCAAGAATTTTTTTTTTTTTTTTGGTGTGTGTTTATTCAAGCAAGCAAAGCCTTTTAACTAGTGCAATGAGGAACGCGCCTGCTTCTCATGACTGATCAGAAACAATTTTGCATGTAATCATAAGAGCCCCAGTTCAAGGATGTGCCTGTTTTAGTACAGGCCTTTGCAGAACAAGAGATAAATGACCCACTCAGAACAAGAACTCAGGACCAGGAAAAAAAAAAAAACCTAGACAGAACCAAAATTAAAATTACATTATTAGGGCCAGGCATGGTGGCTCACACATGTAATCCCAGCACTTTGAGAGGCCAACGCGGGTGAATAGCTTGAGCCCAGGAGTTCGAGACCAGCCTGGCCAACATGGTGAAACCCTATCTCTACTAAAAATACAAAAATTAGCTGGGCGTGGTGGTGCATGCCTGTAATCCCAGCTACTCGGGAGGCTGAGGCACAAGAATTGCTTGAACCTGGGAGGTGGTGGTTGCAGTGAGCTGAAATTGCTCCATGGCACTCCAGCCTGGGCAACAGAGTGAAACTCCACCTCAGGAAAAAAAATATATATATATGACAAGGCTATTACTCCCACTGCATTTTCTTTGATACAGAAATTTATATCAGAACCCCACTAAGCCATATTCAATGATTTATACTCAAGATTCATGTATTAAAGCACTTTGTGCACTTATTTTAATGGATAGTTTAATTGCTCTTGCTTGGAAATTTGAAACTCAGTGGAGCAATCACGTTTACCATTGTGTCTCCTGCACTTCCTCTAAGTTGTAGGAGGAATTTGGTAAGTATTTACTAAATTACTGTGGACCTTCCTTGACACATAAATTCATGCCACCTATCTCTCAGATTTCGGTGATAATTAAATGGCAAAATGTATATAAAAATGTCAGCCCAGGGTACTTGCACATAGGTCATTTTGCACACAAATGCTCATGGAATCTGAAGTTAAATGTCAGGTATGATAGGATGGAGGTTGCCAGACAAATGCTCTGGGCCTCTCTCCTCACTCTGCTACTAATTAGCTCCAAGGAACTGTTTATGCATTGCTGGAGCTGTTTGTCTTCCGTTCCTCATATGTGAAACACGTTGGTTGTTTGTGAAGAAGAGAAGGTAGCTGGTGTGAAATCTCAGAGAGCAGCAGGACAGCCTCCACGAGGCACAGCATCGTCATTTAAAGCATGCAGGAAATTAGCACATGTTCCTTCTCCACGTTTAGAAGTCTCTTCTCGGCGACTTCTAACAGCAGCACTTACTTGATGCAAGTAAAAGGGACCTAGTCCACATGGGATATTAAGTATTCATGCCAGGCACATTTTCTCATGCAAGTCAATCAACATCATTGTGGCTTATTATCTTGTTGACTTCAAAATGACTACACTTCTTTATGCGTTCATCGTACATGTCAATGCACGTTTGCTTTTTCATAAGAAAAGTCTTTTGTCAAGGAAGGTATATTTATCATGTTTCATTGAATGTTTCCTTCCATGAATGAAATATTACTTTGTTCTCATTTAAACTCAATGAAATGGCTTCAGGGAAGTCGTATCAAAGCAAGTGAGAGAACCTGAGACTTGAAAGATTAGTTCTATCTAACTAGGACAAAAGTATATTGTATATTATGGGAAAGGCGTGGGAGAGCAATCCAAGACGTTCTCCAGGAAACAGCATGCACATCGTTCTGGGATGGGAAGCAGCAAAACTCGTTCAGGAAACCAGGAAATGTTGTGTCATCAGGGCAAAGAGTAGCAGATCCTGATGAGACTAGGGAGGGATGGAGTAGACTTTGGGCATCGAAGGACATCTTAAACATTTTAGTATTAATTTTGTGATTAATGATAATGAGTGAATGAAGGATAAAAGGAAAAGTAACAAAAGATTTTCATTTTGTAAAGAGAATTGACTGACTCAAAGTAGAGCAAAAATGAACTGGAAACTTAGTCCCAGGGTTATGCAGTCGTCCTGCAGAGACAGACATGCTTCATAGTTTGCTGATTAGTTGTGAAAATGGAGAGAAGAGAATGCATTACAAATTTAGAAGATACAATGGTAAGTCATTGGTAATGAATCGGGTATTGTGGTGGGCACAAAGGAGGATGACTTGTGGCTGATAGCCAGGATCTGGACTGTGCGGAAAAGACTCAATAAAACAGTTAACCATGCAGAAGACCAAATGCGGAAGGAAATCCAAGAGCTTGGTTAGGGACACAGCGCATCGGAGTTAAAATCTGTCATTGACGAGTTACTGCAGTGAATGGATTTGCTTTTCCTAATTCAGCTTGAGTTACGTGTTCTGGGTACTATTTCCGTGTAACACACCTCCCCAAAATTAGTGGCATGAAGCAGCAACCTTTTGGTTATGCCAGGAATCCTGGGGGTCAGGAATTTCAAAAGGGCCCAGTGAGGTGGCTTGATTCTGCCCACAATGTCTAGGGTTTGCAGTGGGAAGACCCCAAGGCTAGAGCTGGCCTCATCCACAGGCTGGTGCATGCCTATGTGTGGCACTTGGGCTGGAGGGATGTGAGGACCACTTTCAGCCTTTCCACTCAGCCCTGCTTCCTCACACTGCAATGCTTTCGGGGCCTGGGTGCTACGACTCCTGAGAACAGGCAGCAGGTATGTCACCTTCTCAAACATAATGTCAACAGTCATGCAGTCCGCATTTTACCCATTTCTAGAGATTCACAAGCCTCCCTCTGAGATTCAGGGAAGGAGATACAGCCCCTGTTTCCGGACTGGAGGAGGACCAAGGTCACCTTGCAGAGCCACATGAGACGTGGAAGACGCCGGAACCCTCTGTAGGAAATGGGATCTGTACTTGACTTATCTGCCTCTTGCAACCGGAGTCCTGGTTCTCAGGGCCTCACCTGTGCATCTCTTGCTGAGTACAGAGGAGGCACTCGGCATAAATGAAGAGGATGCTTGCTGAGCTGGCTGGCCCATCCTCTCTTCTTTCCCTGGTTTTTCTATTTTATCTTTCAAAGCAGTATCTCCAGTGTTTACAAACTAATCTATGTATAAAATATTATGTGGCATAAAATTTGCAAGATATTAAAAATTTAAAGAATCAGATAAAATATTTGTATGGTATCACAGTCCAGAGGCAGCCACTGTTAATGATTTCATATCGGATGCTTGAGAACCACCATCCCAGGCTTCCTTTAATCAGTTTCCTTAAGAGGGATATTTAACTATATAACCCTAATAACAATATATTTTTATTTCCTCTTTTAGCACTATGTATTCATTCATATCATTAAAAGCTTTTTATAAATTTTAAAATACTTGGTCAAAAACATATAAAACACTATTTTTAACATAGAATCAAGATCTAGATAGAAAATAAAGATGTAAATCGTTGAATACAGATAAAAGCATGAAACGTTTGATTTATAGAGGAGAGAGATGTCCATTTTAGATGGTTTGGAAAAGAGATGATGGAGAGAATGCGAATTACACTTGCTTCCTTTCATATGGACACAAAGAAATTGTCACACTGCTTCTAGATGCTTGTGGTGGATTGTGGCTGTATGAGGTAAGTCCCTGAATTATTTCTGTTCCCTAACTTAATACACACATTTAGTGTGTTTATTTTCAGAATGGAGTTGGAAAGTGAATATGTACAAGTTATTCAAAGTCACTCTTAATAATGCAATAGTTTCAGGAGCCCAAGCTATTCAGTGGATGTGCTTTTGTTACATGTGAATTGTCTTCCGAGTTTTACCCTGAAAGTAGTGCTGAAACAATCCCCGAGTTGTAAAATTGTTGAAGCCTCCATAGCCTCAAGGTAAAATCTGGTGAATGCTGTCAGGGATGTATTTTTCATCTTGCTGTAAAAAACAAACATTACATTTTTCAAATCCTTAGGAAATACATTAATTTAAAAACAAATTTCTAAACACAAACAAAGGAAGGAAAGAGTTCTTGATCATCCACAGGAAGCTGCTTTTGAGAAATGAGGGGAATTTCTTTTCACTCAAAGAAGATATCTTCTTAGGAAAAAAAAAGGAGTATTCATTTTATGTAAGTAAGATATTTCTCATACTATTTAATGACATACGAAAAACAAGGACACAGAGTGATTTAATGATTCTAATTTATATGGTTTTTATGAGTTGAACTGTGTCCCCACCACACAATTCAGATGCTGAAATCCTAATCTCTAGTACTCCAGAATATGACCTCATTTGGAAGTAGAGTTGTTTCCAATATAATTAGTTAAGATGAGGTCATATTGGAGCAGCGGGGGACCCTGACGACTGGTGTCATTTTGAAAAAGAAAGTTTGGAGACAGATGTGTATGCAGAGAGAATGGCACCTGAAGATGAAGGCAGAGGTTGGCTATTTGCAAGCCCAGGGATGCCAAAGATTGCCAGAAAACCCCAGTAGTTCGGAGAAAAACCTGCATTCTTCCTCACAGCCAACTCTGTGGATACCTTGATCTTTCAGTCTCCAGAACTGTGAGAGAATACAGTTCTGTGATTTAAGGGACTTCCACAAGAGCCCTAGCAAACTAGTACACTAGTCAGCTGTAATTTTATTTTATTTTTTTTCTAAAAGTCTTTTCCGTGATGCGAATCAGCTATCTTATAGAGAAAAGTGAACTATTAAAATCTTATTCCAGAGTGGAGAAAATTGAAACACAATTAAGGGATTTAGGAACTTGGAACCGAAGAGAGACAACCTGGGCCTGATAAGTCTTGATCTTGGGTTTACAAAAACTGTCCCTACTGTGAACACTTTCCAAGTAAAAGGCAGCAGTGTCAGCGGTAAGAGAAACACAGAAGATTTAGGGATATAATTCCCTTCCATCTAGTCTTGGGCGGTTTTTCCTATTCCTCACTTCTTCTCAGCCTCTGCATTTTTTCTTGGGAGGATTAGAGTGAATTACTTGCTATCATTAGGCAAAACCACTCTGTGAAAATAACAGGAAGAGAACTGAGTGAGACTTTTGGTAAGGAGCATAATTCCCAATACATATACACACACACACACACACACACACACACACACATACATATACATATATATATATATATATATTTTTTTTTTTTAGACAGAGTTTTACTCCTGTTGCCCAGGCTGGAGTGCAATGGCATGATCTTGACTCACCACAACCTCCGCCTCCTGGGTTCAAGCAATTCTCCTGCCTCAGCCTCCCGAGTAGCTGGGATTACAGGCACCCGCCACCACACCTGGCATGTTTTTTGTATGTTTTTAGTACAGACGGGGTTTCATCATGTTGGTTAGGCTGCTCTCGAACTCCTAACCTCAGGTGATCCGCCTGTCGCAGCCTCCCAAAGTGCTGGGATTACAGGCGTGAGCCACCGCACCTGGTCAATTCCCAACTGAATTGTTTTGATTGAGAGTATAAAATGAGGGTTTGTAGGATCTACTGTTTTTTAGAAAGCCTCTTTTATTTGGAAGAATATCTGTAATCTGTCAAACCCTGAGCAGGGTAATCCCACACCACAACCCAACTCTTAGCGGTGCCAGCTACTGCATAGCCAGCCTCCTTTTCTCCCAGGGCTAGTGTACAGCCAGCCTGCTTTTCTCCCAGGGCTACCGCGTAGCCAGCCTGCTTTTCTCCCAGGGCTAGTGTACAGCCAGCCTGCTTTTCTCCCAGGGCTCTTCGTTTACCTTTGGGGAAAACCCACAGAAGGTGCCCATTATCGCTGCCCCTGTTCCTCTATAACTGTCCCTTTTCTCCTAGGTAATCCCAAGTATTTATTTGTAGATTCATGCAACAAAGTCAATCTGATCTTGTTCCTATGCCTTCAATGACATAGAATTTGATAACCCAGGAATTAACAGCCTAAAGGTATTTGAAACTGACCTCAAACACTTTTCCATCTCCACTTAAAGCGGAAAATCAGCCAAAATAGGCAATCATTACGTTGTCAGAAGTCCCAGGTGTGAGTATAGAAAGAATAAATTACAGCTGGGCTCTGGGATGCACACGTGTAGTCCCAGCTGCTCTGGAGGCTGAGAAGGGAGGACCTCTTCAGTCTAGGAGTTCAAGGCTGTGGTGCACTATGATCCTGCTTGTGAATAGCCACTGCACTCCAACCTGGGCAACACAGTGAGACCCCTTCTCTAAAAATAATAAATACTTTTTAAAAGGAAATAATGAATTACTAAATGCTATGTAGTACTAACTGTGATTAAAGGTATCTCTTAGTACAGAGCAAATTACATGGGTGATTGGGAAGCCATTGAGACCAAACAATAACTAAAGAAAAATAATAATGATAATATTAATTGTAACACAGCCTGGCATGACGGCTCACGCCTGTAATCCCAGCACTTTGGGAGGCTGAGGCTGGTGGTTCACTTGAGGCCAGGAGTTTAAGACCAGCCTGGCCAACATGGTGAAACTTCATCTCTATTAAAAATACAAAAATTAACTGGCACGTGTGCCTGTCTTCCCAGCTACTCGGGAGGCTGAGGCAGGAGAATCGCTTGAACCTGGGAGGCTGAGGTTGCAGTGAGCCAAGATCATGCCACTGCACTCCAGCCTGGGTGACGGAGTGAGACTCTGTCTCAAAATAATAATAATAATAATAACAACAACAACAGTAATAAAATACAGTAACTCTCAGTACTTAGTCCACATATCTGCAGGGTGAGTTCTTAGTGTCAACAACCTTTAAGGCAATTTGGCAGCATCCCAATATAGGATCATGGAAATATTATTCATGGAATTTAGTTATTTTTAAAAAGATTAAGCTTAATTGTTGGCCAAATTTCATCATTAAACAACCAGCTTTTAGGGATTTTACTCCTTACTGATATTATGCTGTGCACAGTATTATAAAAGAGTCAGACAAATCTTTATTAAACATAGTATTGTAAAAGAGCCAGATAAGTCTTTATTAAAAAATGGTTTTTCCAAACACATCCTTACTTTCTTCCTGCCTGAAACCCAGGTGAAATTTACTGGAGCCCAGTAAATTCTAGCAACTATCTAACAAACTTAATTTAGGTCCCTGTTTACTTTTTAGCTAAACACTAATTAAACTGTACTAATTAATGATGATGTATGTAAAAAATTAGTTTTATTTTCTTAATGGGAAATGTGAACACTGAAAAAAATAGTTCAAATATTTACAGGCTGCAATTTCTTAATGGTGAGAATGGCCTTAAATTCATTATATAAATATTTTATTATGTTGAGTACTATTAAAGCAAAACAAAAACTACAGCTTTCCACTGTAAAGGAATATGTGGGGCAATGCATAACACAAGTAACACAGGAGTACTCCTAAGCATAAGGAGAATGGAGAAGAAAACGAAAATCCAAGCTCATAAGGTCGAGCTGGCACCATCACCAGTGATGCATTGCTGTGTGCCAAGTATCACCTCGGTCTACTCTTGTATAAATCAATAATAAATCACAAAATTTCTTCCAAGGGTTGGCTGACCTTTTCAAGGACCAGATCAATTTTCTATGAAATAAAGGTGCAATGCAAGGAGAGCTCTGAGATAAAATAAATAAAATCATTTATTTGAAGGTCATTTTCATGCTAGTGAGGGCAAATGAGAATGTGAGAAATTTCTATTAAATACTCCAGTTTGAATCCTATTTCAATGCATTTTAGAAAATTGCAATTGCCTGTCTCCAGAGGAGGTCCACACGAGCGTTAGCGGTTCCATCAAAGCTACTGTGATGCCAACAGAGTAGGATTTGCTGGAGCTGCCAGGGAAGCAAGCATTATACTAACTGCAATGTTTTACTAAAACTAACTGTGTTTAGAGATTAGGTCTGCTAACAGAAGACCAAGAGAAAGGAAGTATTAGGGTTAGTATCCAGTGTGTTTCCAGCAAGTCATTTGCGTTTTCCCCACTGGGGAACTCTGTCAAGTCCAGTTTGATGTAACACAGCTTCCCTCCACCGTGGTGCTCTGTCAGCCCCCGCCTGTTCTTCCTGTCTTCAGGGTCACGGCTGCGCGGCTGCTGTCTGAATTCCTGCATGTGGGAAAGGGAGGAAACCAAAATGCCCAGAAGAGCCTACGTGGAAAGACGACCTCTGGAGGGAGCGTGGCTCACTGCCCCTTGGCCATGATGTAGGCACGTGGCCACGGTGAACTGCAAGGAAGCCTGGGGTGTATCCCTTCCTGAGTGATCGTGCGGCCCCCCGGAATTCAATCATGAGGGTTCAAAGGGAGATAACCGAGGGAATAAGTAGCCACCGGTGCCGTGTGCCCCCAGCACTCCCTGTAAACTGTACCTGTAAACTGTGTGTAGCTTCATTTTCACACGTGGTACACATTCATTCCCTCCCTGGGGTGACTACACCAAACCCCATCCTCTCACATCATCAACCCAAGCTCTAAGACCCCTGGGGGTGGCTGCGTCCTCTGGGTCATGCTTGGATGCCTGTGGTCTGCTAAAAACACACATTGCTGGGCAAGTTGCCTGTCCACCAAGTGCCCAGCGCGCGTTGATAGGTTGTAAAGAGTGGACACCGTTAACTGCGTTTCAGAAAGGGGGTGGGGATTGGAAGCACGTAACAGTCTCTGCTCCACAATGATAATCAGATACTGCTAAGCAGGCTTGGTGAAGATTCTCTGCCCTGGCGATGGTCACGGGAGAAGGTTCTCTGAATTTTCTGTTTTCTCTTTTTTTATTTTTTATTTTTATTTATTTATTTATTTTTCTTTTTTGAGACGGAGTCTCGCTCTGTCACCCAGGCTGGAGTGAGCAGCACCATCTCTGCTCACTGCAAGCTCCGCCCCCCGGGTTCCCGCCATTCTCCTGCCTCAGCCTCGCGAGCAGCTGGGACTACAGGCGCCGCCACCACGCCCGGCTAGTTTTTTTTTGTATTTTTAGTAGAGACGGCGTTTCACCGTGGTCTCGATCTCCTGACCTCGTGATCCGCCCGCCTCGGCCTCCCAAAGTGCTGGGATTACAGGCTATTTTTTCATTTTTATTTTTATTTTTTGAGATGGAGCCTCACTATGTCGCCCAGGCTGGAATGATGCAGTGGCGGATCTCGGCTCACTGCAACCTCCGTATCCCGGGTTCAAGTGATTCTCCTGCCTCAGCCTCCAGAGTGGCTGGGACTATAGGTGCACGCCACCACACCCAGCTAATTTTTTGTCCCTCCCCAGTGTGCTTCATGGAACATGATTCTGCTTCCTTGGAGGTTATTTCTGTGCCTGTTTTCTTTTAAAGCCACCTAACAACTGGGTGCTGGGGAGGAAGCCTTTGTTATGGGCTGCAACGGTCTTTGCAGGTGGCTTCTCCCTGCACCCTTAGCTAGGAAAAGTAAGGGAATTTGCACCAGGTTTATTAGGTTTGGCAATATAATTTTCTTTAAAACTGACTCAAATTCTGGTCTTTTTCCTTCTATGCAATTGCATGTTGATTTTTTTCCTAAAATTATTTTTAATCCTCTTTTTAAAATTTACCTTTGCCCACCATATCTCTCTTTCCTCAATTGTAACAAAATTTAAAAAAAAAAGAACCTGTAGCAATGACACACTTTCAACTACATTCTTACTGTTAAATCATGGTAATTTTTATATTTTTTCCATCCAGCTATTCTAACTCTATGTATCTACTGATCTAACTCTATATAATCTATCACCTATCATCTCTCTAGCTTTATTTACATATGTATCTATCTTTCTATCTAAATTTAATGATTGAGAAATAGGCATGTAAATCATGTTGTGACCTCACTTTTTGAACTGGAATAATATATATACATTACTCATCTGAAAAATAATGAGACATTGTTTAGTTACTTAGTTAGTTAAATCCTACAAAGCATGTTCCTGAATCACCCTTCCCTTCCTTTGGAAATAGACAACTTTCCCACAGCTCACAGAGAAGCCTCTGCTCCAGGCCCCTCTCCCTCTGCAGACCTCCTTCTCTCTCCTGAAAAAGAGACTCTTGGTCTCTGTGCCAGTGCTGGGGTCTGGTTCTTGTTGGGAGCTGGCCTCCTCCTTGAGGCACAGTTCATAACGCAGCTCCATAGAGAACATGTCTCCATTGGCTTCAGCCCATGGTCATTGTTTGCTAAATACGTTTTGCTAACTTTTTTTTGTAGAGATGAGGTCTCAGTATATTTCTCAGGCTGGTCTCGAACTCCTTCCCTCAACCAATCCCCCTGCCCCTGCCTCCCAAAGTGCTGGGATTATAGGTGTGAGCTGCTGCACCCGGCCTACTTGCTAAATCGTCATTGTACACGATTGTGCTGCTCTGAGTGGGCAGTGCACAAGCCTCTTTTCTTCATCCCCCTTCCCCGACCACTCCCAATAGGAAACCATCTCTTTTACGCTTCAGTCTCGTAGAGTGTTGAACGTGGCACTCAGCACCTGTTTTTGGTTTATTAAATAATATCAGAGAGATCATTAAACAGTTAGGCTGAGGCTTACTATTTGAGAACTCCAGCTGGGCACAGTGGCTCACGCCTGTAATCCCAGCACTTTGGAGGCAGAGGCTGGGGGGATCATGAGGTCAGGAGTTCGAGACCATCCTGGCTAACACGGTGAAACCCCATCTCTACTAAAAATACAAAAAAATTAGCTGAGTGTGGTGGTGTGTGCTTGTAATACCACCTACTCAGAAGGCGAGGCAGGAGAATTGCTTGAACCGGGGAGATGGAGTTTGCAGTGAGCCAAGATTGTGCCTCTGCACTCCAGCCTGTGCGACAGAGCAAGATTCAGTCTCAAAACAAAAAAAAAAAAGAGAGAGAATTCCTTGTTTCTTTCATTTTTGTTAATATACATGACTCACTCTTAACATCAAAATTACTTCCATATTAAGAATGACCCACTCTTCACAAAATGCCTGAAAATAGGCACACATGCTAATGTTTATTAATTTTCTTACATACAAAAGAAAACCATCCTTGTAGAGTGTGTTCGTGGCAAAAAAAAATAGCATTTATGATAACTTTATGGACCCAATTAATGCAATTATTGGATCTCAGTTTTAAGATTTCATTAATTATGTTAATTTTATTTTATTTTACTATGTAAAGTAGCTTGTGTGAACTGGTGCAGGTTGCCATATTCAGTTTAATGATTTTCTCCACCTTTTCACAGCCTCGTTAAGCATTTTGTGCTTTATCCAATTAATTAAAAAATATTTGTTTTGTGCGAATATGTGCCAGGTGCTTTTCTAGATCTGGGAACAGAGGAATAAGTAAAACACGAAAATTCATTTTGTGGGGGAGACAGATAATAACAAATACATTGGCACATTTTGCAGATTTTAGAAAGTTGCATGATTATAAGTACTATGTGTAAAAATAAAGTAGAGAGTAGGAGAGCAGCGGCTAGAGTGGCAGGTTTCTGTGTTATCCAAGGAGCTCTGGACCCGCCTGGAAAGCGAGGTGAGACCCTCAGCAGAGAATCTCAGGTAGAAGAGGCAGAAGGGCCAGGAGGGCCAGGCCGGGAGGGATGTCCTCTCTGGGCCTGGGAGCAGTGATAAGGGGCCAGGACCACGGAGTGCCACCACGGCAGGGCGCAGAGGTCCGCGCGTTTGGAAATCCTAACACGGAAGTGTTGGTGTTAGGAGGCGGGGCTTCGGGAGGTGGAAATCCTAACACGGAAGTGTTGGTGTTAGGAGGCGGGGCTTCGGGAGGCGGAAATCCTAACGCGGAAGTGTTGGTGTTAGGAGGCGGGGCTTCGGGAGGTGGAAATCCTAACGCGGAAGTGTTGGTGTTAGGAGGCGGGCTTCGGGAGGTGGAAATCCTAACGCGGAAGTGTTGGTGTTAGGTGGTGGGGCTTCGGGAGATGGAAATCCTAACACGGAAGTGTTGGTGTTAGGAGGCGGGCTTCGGGAGGTGATGACGTCGTGAAGGTGGAGTCCTCACAAATGGGACTAGGGTCCTTCCGAAAGGCCCTCAGAGAGCTCCCTCACCCCTCAGGATGTGAGGATGCAGTGAGAGGCGCCATCTAGGAGGCGGGAAGGGCGCCTCACCAGACACCAAATCTGCCTGAATCGTGGACTTCCAGCCTCCAGAACTGTGAGAAACAAATCTCTGTGGTTCACAGGATTCTCCGCTGATGATGTGTCTGAGACGCAGAGTGAGGCTGAGATCTCCTCAGGAAGGGAGGGCTTGGGGGAGAGCTTCTGGGGACACAGCCAAGAATCTGGCTTGTATCACGAGAGAGTTTGGAAGCTGTTGTAGAGTTTTCAATACAAGAAGTGAAAGTTGCTGTATTTGTTTTTCTAAAGCAAAGATGTCCAGTCATACCCCTGGGGAAGAAATTATTAACATAAAATGGGGAAGAAAGTCACCAATATGAACTGAAATTCTGGGTAAGAAAAAAACAAATAATCCTAGCGGAAGCTGTGTAAACCCGTAAGTGGGTCAAACAAAGGAGCAAGTGCTTTTTGAGTGATCGTTAGTCGTTAGGCACACAGGGGTAAGGAAGAACTTTACAACCCCTAAGTATTTGCAGATGATTTGGAGAGTCATGGCCCGTATATATTTTAGAAGAATAAACAGTATTTTAAATAATAAACAGCACAGACATCAGGATTAATGGTGCTCACCGTGGATGTAAGGGCAGCGGTAATTGCATTTTGCAATCTGGTTTCAGGCTTCATGGATGTTCATTTTAATATCATTATTGTATCTCACACCCACTATTCACACACATGTTAAATACGTATTTATTTATGGAATGGTTCATATTATAAATATAAAATAAATAGTCTGGCAAAAAACAATCTATAGTTTCGAATTTAGCAAAGTGAAAACAGAACAACGTCCAAAAGAATTGAGAAAAGTTTCTTGGAGACAGTGGCTTTGATGTGTGAGAAAAAGCAAACACCTGCCTCTGGCCAGTCACAGGGTTGGCCTCTGCTGTGAAGAAGCCACCTGGGCACATTTTGGTCTTCTGCATAACTTCATAAACCCCCGACTCAGTGACTGAGCACAGCCCTCTGGAAGAATGCCCCAAGGGCAATAAGGTAAGAGCCTTGGTCCCCATGGCTCTTTTGCCTAAATCAATGCATTTTTAGAAAAGATAAGTCTAGGCCGGTCGTGGTGGCTCACGCCTGTAATCCCAACACTTTGGGAGACCAAGGCAGGTGGATCATCTGGGGTCAGGAGTTCGAGACCAGCCTGACCAACATGGTGAAACCCCATCTCTACTAACTACAATAAATTAGCTGAGTGTGGTGGCACATGCCTGTAATCCCAACTAGTAGGGAGGCTGAGGCAGGAGAATTGCTTGAACCCTGGGAAGCAGAGGTTGCAGTGAGCAAAGATTGTGCTATTGTACTCCAGCCGGGGCAACAAGAGCAAAACTCCCATCTCAAAAAAAAAAAAAAAAGTAAAGATAAGTCCAATGATCCTAGACCTTGCCTTTTTCTGTACATAAGACAACATCCACCAGGATTAGAGATTATGCCTCTGCAATCTATAACTATATGGACTCTTGAACCCAAACATTGATGAGCTTTGCTCTAAAGGAACCTCTGAACGTCTGCAGAGCCCCCATCGCCAGCAGAGAAGCTGTGGGCTGAAACTCTGCTTTGGAGCAATCCGACAGAAACTCTCTAAAAGACTTGCCTGGAATGCAATCATCAGTAAGACACTGAATAAGACTAATTTTTTTTTTTTTTTTTTTTTGAGACAGAGTCTCATTCTGTCACCAGGCTGGAGTGCACTGACACGATCTCGGCTCAGTGCAACCTCCACCTCCCGGGTTCAAGTGATTATCCTGCCTCAGCCTCCCGAGTAGCTGGGACTATAGGCATGCACTACCATGCCCAGCTAATTTTTAAATTTTTAGTAGAGACGGGGTTTCACCATGTTGGCCAGGATGGTCTTGATCTCTTGACCTTGTGATCTGCTGGCCTCAGCCTCCCCAAGTGCTGGGATTGCAGGCGTGAGCCACCGCACCTGGCCAAAATTAATTTTAATTATTTAAAAGGCTGATTTTTTTATTTCATTGACAAATGGAAGGAATGATTAAACTTAACAAAATGTGACCTGGGAGAATTGGACATTTTGCCCCTGCAGAGTGACAGATTCTTTAAGTAGCAACCCTTGACTTTGGAGCTGGGGATGGCACAGGTGAGTCTAGAGTCCACCTCAGGGAAGAAGACAGCAGAGAGAGACACCTGCAAGGGTTAAAGTCTGAGTGACAGCTTGGATCTGGTCCTGTTATCATTGTGTTGCTACCTGTAAAGGTCTTTGAAGTAATGCAACCACAGGTCTAGAACAAAAATGCTGGAAAAAGCTTTTGGAGGTATTGGATGTGTCTATCATCTGGATTGTGTTGATGATTTCACCGGTGTTGGCATCTGTCCAGACCCATCAAATGGCATACATTAAATATATGCAGGTTTTTGTATACCAATTATACCTCCATAAAAGCACATTCTGAGCCCAGCTTCTGATGTGTAAAAACACTGACCACTTCAAAACCGACAACTTTTGTCAATATTAAGAAACTGATGGGGATAGAAAAAAATATCTTGGTGACTATTTTCCATTTGAATGGACTATAATTATTTTGTCAGTGTTTAGGAGGAAAAAGTATTATATCCTGGGTATTTCTGATTTTAAACAGGTTTGTTGTAAATAAAACTTTAGGTAATAATTACACTGGAAATACATATTAAATTTGGAGCAAATGGTACATTTACTTTATTTCAATGAAAAAAAAAATCTGCCCCACAACAATAACAACAAAACTCTGGAATAAACTTCAAAATACATAACAGACAATCTGACGTCTCCCTGGATAACTGAATGATGGTAGCAATGAGGATTCACAGATGCTAGCAACAGGGTAGCATCTGATCAGAAATAATTATCAACATGTTTTTCTCATATGATGCCTCTCATTAAAATGCAATTTGTCAAATTGGAGAATTTCTAATGTGTTAGATTTAGTTTCGTTGCCAAAGTTTTTTTAAAAAAAATCAGATTCCCTCCTGTCTTGTCAACAACAAGAAAATCCATATTTTTGTCAAATTATCTCAGTGAAAACTACCAGATATCTGCAGAAAGCATAATGTAAATATTTGTGGTCTTAGCTAATTAATACTGGTCATATTTTATGTGGAATTCTATGGGCACCATTCAGAGACACTTCACTTTTACTGTCTAGATATTCAAAATTAGTTAATTGGCCTTTTGCTGAGAACACAGCTTTAAAACTTTCTGAAGGCTTTGATTATTGCAAGAATCAGTCTTCTTTCTAAGTTGGTCTAAACCATACTTGAAGCAATACTGGTCATGTACGGGTTAAAAAAAATGAACTGATATCAATAAAATACTCATTGTCTTTAGCCAAGTATCATGGTTTGTGTTCTGGTTTGGTGGAAATAGGATACAAATAGGAACACTTTACCTAAATCTCTCTATTCAAAAACTCTAGTAAATTTATTTGGCCTGAAATGTTAGATATAAGTGATGAGAACGCTTGTCTCATGGCATGAAGAGGTGTTGACCAATGCTGCTATCTGTCAGGAACAGTGTCTTAGCCCTGCCACAAAAATCGCTTAAAGTTTGAATGCTTAAAGTTCCATGAAGTGCACTGAGACTGCTATGCAGCAACTATGTCAGAGACGTGGCCATACCTGCTGGATGACTCGTGTTGTCAACCTGCCCCATCTGCAGTCACTCAGCAGGCATGATTTTCAACATGAATCAATCCTCTGTCATCTCCATCGCTGGTAAAGGTCTCAAACAATGTGAAGCTCATCCCAAGCCAATGAGACCTCACAACATACTTTTCCCTTCAAATGTTTGCCAAGAGCAGAATCGCATGGCCACAAGATAAGGGGAAAAAGAGATTCAGAAGCATGGGAAGAGATGAGGCACAGGTTCAAATTGCAGCTATCTCATGGCAACAATGACCAGGGTATTGCCAAATTGTTCAGCCAGAGCTCATGCCAGGTGAAGGAAAGGTCAAAGGACAAGGGAGCACCAGTCAACAGGTAGGACAGGGACACTGGGTGAGGACACAGGGAGAAGAAAATGAGGTCCTCCCAGAACTCCGCTGCTCCCACTACCCAATCCTAATGATGCCCTCAGTTCTAAGAACGATCTTGACAGAGAGCATTCAACATGGCACCCCCAGGTTACTCAGGACAAATGGACTTAGCCCTTTTTGTATGGAGGGCCACCACAAAATGTATCTTAGGTAGTGTATCGAAACAAAGAACTGAAAACCAGCAGTTTATGTGAGAGACTATTCTAGAGGCATCTATAGGGAAGTTGAGGATGATATGAAGAAGGGAGGGCATTCAGAGAAGGGTGGATTGTTGAGCACTTTTCTCTGTGGGCAACAGCCTCTGCCCCATGTTTTTCATCCAACACACTGTGATTTTACTTTCACTAAGATTTTTCTTCAACTTAATAAAAAACTCTTTGCTTATATCAAAATGAATCTTGTTTACAGTTGCCCTGTACTCATCAAGACCTCAGGCTCTTCACTCTTCCTGGCAATTATTATCGCTGAGAATAGGTCTCACTATTGATTAATAATTAATATCTAAAATGAGAATCACTTTCCTAGTTGCTCTCCACATCGTGTTGTAAAGACTCTAGATGGCAAGATAATGTCTCATTTCAAGCAATTAGCATGTCAAATGCATATTACATGTTCAGTATTTATTGGATGCATAGATTCATACATTGCACTATTCTTGGAGTAGGCTTGTGTATTTTTCCAGAAGTACACCAGGCCCTGCCATAGACAAAATCTCTTGGCTTTTGTAACCATGTTTCATTGTCAGAAAGGACTTTGAGGTTTATTTTGTCTTTGCAAAAGTCCAGGGTCACTGGCTGGTTCATGACACCATTGCAGGTAGACAAGGAGTCTATAATTCTTTCATTTCCTTATTTGTCCAGGGCTTCAGTTAGGTGCTGTTTTTCAAATAAAGAAATCAATACAGAGAGACAGGCCAAACCTATATGAACTGAATTTTGTCGAAGAAGAGCTGTCACAGGAACTAACAGTGAGTCCATGTAGAAAACTGGAAATTCCCCCAGTGAGGAGTTTGGAGTTTTCACACTTGTGTTCTATGTTTAGAATCTCTATCAGAATAATTAAGCTACAAGTTGTTTATTGCAGCTTGTCTGAGACAAGGCAATAAGCCAATACTGTCTTTAGAAGTAGGTTATAAAATATACTCCCTTTATTTCTCTGACCTACCTGCCTTTAAAATGAAAGTAGAATCTTGCTTATATTGAGTAGAGAAATAAATACCCTGTTAAATAACAGTAGACATCAAAATATCTTTCTTTTTGGTGCTTCTTATATAATTTTCTTAACTGTTTTTCTTTGTTGTTGTTGTTATTGTTTTGGTTTGGTTTTATTTGAGACAGGGTTTGGCTCTGTCACCCAGGCTGGAGTGTAGTGGCATGATTTTGGCTCACTGCAACCTCTGCCTTCCAGGCTGAAGCCATCCTCCTACCTCAGCCTCCCAAGGTGCTAGGACCACAGGCATGTGTCACCATGCTCACCTGATGTTTGTCACTTTCTTGTGGCGATGAGATTTGGCCATGTTGCCCAGCCTGGTCTTGAACTCCCGAGCTCAATCAATCGACCTGCCTCGGCCTCTCAAAGTGCTGGGATTACAGGCGTGAGCCACTGTGCCTGGCCTTAGTAGTATATTTCTGTGAACACTGAAATATCAAACAACTCTAAAATATTCTCATCTTCTACTCCTCTTAAAGAATAATTTTCTTATGTTAAAAAATCCAGTTTATCTCACTGTGAGCCAAACTGGATAATGTATTTCTAAAGTTTGTTTTAATTTGTTTGTTTTAGATCAGAAATAGTTTATGAAGATTATTTTTCACGAATACTTCTAAGGGGAAGAACTGTGGCTCTTCATGAGTCATTTGAAGTATGCTTGACACTGAGTTTCTGTGACACAAATTTTCTTTCTGGAATAATGATCTGTAATGTAGAACATTTTACATTTTGCAAAATACAACTGACTTAATGTAAATACCACGTGAAAGATAGACTTATTGTACAGTGTGATGCTTCAGAAAAACATCTACTTTCTGTGCCACATTCTTTTAGCTGAGATAAATTATTTTATGTTGAATGACTTCACAGTTTATTGCCACTGAGGAATCTCATTTTATTTTATGCCTCAGAAACAAAGCAAAACAAGCACAAACTCCAAGAGATTATGTATCATTGCAAAAGCAATCCCTGAAGAAAGGTCATTCCAGAAAGGGTGATCACAAATGAAGGTTTAAGCCATCTGTTTAGATAACCAAATATATTTTTCTTATTATTAATGTACATTACAAAGATAAGCAAGAATTAATTGAAAAGAACTGAACTGGTAAACATATAATTAACTATACAAATATTAAACATGCATATTAAAAAGCAAGAATGTAGATTTATAATAAAAAGGTGTGTTCAAGGTAAATCAGTAGTCCCTCTGCATGACTATGAATGAAACATGCAGTTAGGAAGGGAAGGGGAGGGAGCCATCACTGAGAATCTGTAACCTGCCAGAGAGGGTGTAGAGATAAGTTCATTGGATTTTCCAGACAGCCTTAGCTGTATGCATTATCACCGTCATTTAGCAGATGAGAAAGCCTCCACTTAAAGAGATTTTCTAGTTTGTTACATAGTAAGTGGGAAAATGATTTGAACACTGCTTGAAAAAAAACTGACCATTTGTCCACAGTACCTCGTTATCACTCTCCTTGTTAGCGTACTCTGTGTTTCTCTGATTCAGATTTTCTTCTAGTTCCTCCTGGCCCTTACACTAAACTGAGTATTGGTTGACCCATATTTTAATAGTCAATAATAATTAAATAGTGTTATGACACTCATAATGTTTCAAAATTCAGTCTCTAAATCATCGACTTTTCAGCTTCAAATATGTAGATTTTCCCTCATCTGTAATGACAAGGCTTTGGGCATTTTCTTTCATTTCTGGCAACTCATTGATTTATCCAGTACTTAAGGAGTAAGGAGTTTGATTCTGTTCCCCAAAAAAGCTCATTTAGAATGCCTTCTATGATGATTATAAGAAAGAAAAATAATAATAACAAATGCTGGTGAGAATTTGGAGAGAAGGGAACTCATACATTGTTGGTGGGAATGGAATTGTGTACAGCACCTAGGGAGAACAGTGTGCAGGTTCTTGAAAAATTAAAAATAGAATCTTCGCATGATCCAGCCATCCCACAACTGAGTATACAGCCAAAGGAAATGAAATCAGTATGTTGGAGACATATTTACAATGCCATGTATTTATTAGTCATCATAGGGTAACTATAGTTAGCAAGAGTTTAGTGTGTATTTTCAAATAGCTAGAAGAGAAGATTGTGAATGTTTGCGACATGAAGCAATAATAATTGTTTGAGGTGATGGATATGGCAATTACCCTGATTTGATCATTTACACATTGTATATAGGTATTGAAATATCATGGTTACCCTTAAATATGTAGTTATCATTTGTCAATTAAGTAAATATCTTCTATTGGGACTGTGTTCCATGACTTGCTTTTGCCTGGACTTAAAGGAATTTTGTGTATTTTTCTGGTTTTACAGTGCAGTAAAAGATTTCAATCAATTTATTATTTAAGAGACTCTCGGTTACCCATTTATTCACAAATTTTATTTCCAGTATCAAGATATGAGAAAAAATAAACATGGCCACTGCTCTTCTAAGAGCCACCCTATGTTGGGGGTACAAAGACATTGCAATATAATTACAACTGTGATACATGAGAGAAGTGGCCAGATTTTGTGAAAGTTCCTAGCAACATATCCACCCTAGCTTTGGGGGTCATGCAATGCCTAACCAAGTCAGGGAGACCCAGGAGACATGTAGGAGAAGCCTGTACCAAGAAGAGGAACACAGTGAGGCTTTGAAGACAATGGAAGGAGTAGTGCATTGGAGGGAGTTTTCAGAAGTTTGACACAAGTGGTGCAAAGAGAGCAAGAACAAGGGATAAGATTGAAAAGAAAATTGGTTGAGATCTTGATGGACCTTGTAACTCAGATGTTAGGATTTTAATAATTATTCTCAGAAGTGAATATGAAGCCTTGGTTGAGTGGTGAGCAAGAGACAATTATGATCAACTTGCATTTTTAAAGCATTGCCCTGGCTGCAGATTTGAGAACAGATTGGGGAGGAGACAATGGGGCAGCTGTGGGAGCAGAAAAGCCACTTAGAATAGACACACGGATCTGATTGAGAAATGGGGCTGGCTCAGACATCAATGCTGGCGACAAATAGATGCGATCCAAAAATATTTTGGATGTAGAAAACAGGATGTGGTGATACATTGGTGTGATGAAGGAGAGGCAGCGATCACAGATGACCTTATGGTGGTGTTTGCTGCAAGAAGTAATTCTGGAAGAGAAAATGATTTTGGAAAAATAAATATTTTACTTTTCTATATGTTAGGTGTAAGGGCCTTATGAGCTACTTGAATTAAGATGTCTGAAACACAGTAGGTTCTATAGGAAAGAATGGAGAAAACTTATGTAATACCCTTTACAACTTGCTGTTAGCTTTCTACAGTATAAATTTATCCTAATTTTAGAGTAAACAACGAAGAAAAACAAACAAAAATCTTGCAGAACAGAATATTGCCTTGTCTTTGGGTTCTAAAATGATGCCTGCTTTTCTTCTCTAAAAAGCCTGTTTGTGCAGCTACACACGATGCTCATATACACACCAGAGCCATAACATCTCGCTACCAACGACCATATACACACCAGAGCTACACCACCTCGTTACCAACGAGCATCAGTATTTTTCAGAGATAGTCTGAGTTGCTGTAACCAAGAAAGTGGCTCAGACAAGATGGAGGTTTATTTCTCTCTTACATAACGACAGGAAGGCCGCGAGCTGCTCAGGGCCAACAACAACTCCGCTTCCCGGGGAGTGTCCAGAGGCCAGTTCTTCCTGCCTCCCTGCTCAGCTTGACGAAGGCGCACTCATCACCTGAGCGAACTAATTGCATCATTTCCACCTTTGAATTGCAATCTGTGGGAAAAGAAAAAAGTGGAGGAGGAAAAAAATTCCTTTTTAAACAAGGGAGGATTTTGATTATAACATTTCTACTCACATTACAATTTCATTTCGACAAAGTGTTCAGTATAATTTACTAGCAAAGCCGTCTTGTCCTGAGCTGCTTTTGGTTGGATGGTTTTCTAATACGAGTCAATTGCCTTCATTTTAGGTCTCTTCGAATTTTTCTATTCTCCATGATTCAGCCTTTGTAGGTTGAGTATTTCTAGGAATTTAATCCATTTCATCTAGTTTACCTATTTTTTTTTTTTTTGGTGTACAATTATGCATAGTACTCTCTTATAATCCTTTTTATTTCTGTAAAATTTGTACTAATATTTCCTCTTTCATTTTTTATCTAGTAATTTTTAGTTAAGAGTCTTCTTTCATCTTTTCTTAGTCAATCTCATGAATAAATACATTGATTTGTCTATCTTTTTGAAGAACCAACTCTTGGTTTTGTTAATTTTCTCATTCTCTGTTTTATTTATCTCTGCTCTAATCTTTATCATTTTCTTCCTCCTGCCAACTTTGATCACTTGGTGAAAATGTAATTATCTTGCTGTTGCTACTCCTGGTCGGCTCTGTGCTAAACCTGTAGTACAGGAGAAGACTGACCTCATGTTGAAGTATATCAGTCGGCCTCCTTACATAGGTGGTTCTCTAAGCATGTGGTTCAATGTTCTTCGTTTATTTCTATATCCTGAGCCTAAAGGAACTTATGTTTGTTCATGTTTTATTTGTTCAGAAACTATAATGTTATTATATTTAATAACACAACAAATCCTACATAGATCTTGGTTAAAGAAAAGGCAGAGCTGGCCGAGCACGGTGGCCCATGCCTGTAATCCCAGCACTTTGGGAGGCCGAGGCAGATGAATCTCAAGGTCAAGAAACAGAGACCATCCTGATCAACTTGGTGAAACCCCGTCTCTACTAAAAATACAAAAATTAGCTGGGCATGGTGGTACATGCCTGTAATCCCAGATACTCGGGATGCTGAGGCAGGAGAATTGCATGAACCTGGGAGGTAGAGGTTGCAGTGAGCCCAGATCATGCCAGTGCACTCCAGCCTGGGTGACAGAGGAAGACTCTATCTCAAAATCAATCAATCAATCAATCAATCAGACAGAGTCCTGCTCTCTGTGGAGTTTACAACCAAGTGGAACAGCAGCAAAAAACAAGTTAAACCAGCAACTAGATGAAGATTCACAATCCGCATACAAATTATTCTGAAGAAATTCAGGGTCCAGGTATAGATAACACACATGGGAGAGTGGTTAATGTAGGATAAGGAAGGCACCTCGGAAGAGACGAAGTTTAAATCTGTTGTTCCCCCAACATTCTTCCATAAGAGACTGAAGATGGGAAGTGAAGGGAGAATTTGGAAGTGCCTGTTGGCAACTAAAGTCAGAAGTGGATAGTGCATTCTGAAGGGTGTATAGAGATGAGTAAAAATGACTAGTCATCATCCTAGAGTTCAAAAATTGATGATAAAATAGTCTAGGGTTAGAGAAAGAATCACTTTATAAATACAAAGGTGAAAAATGAGTAATTGTATTGCAGTCATTTCTTTGATGCATTTTAATTTGCATACAAACCATTAGCTGGGAAAGGAGAGATTCTTCAAAGTCTGTTTTGAAAATATAACTCTTTCATCTACCCACACCATGCCAATTTAAAGAATCTTCTCTCCTACTCTACATTCCCATGAAAAGATAATAACTATGAAGAACCTATTTCTAGAAAGGGAAGCGTCACATTTTCCTGGTAGAAATCAGTGGGCTAGAGCACAGGTAAGTGGTTTGGCTCTACCAAGTATTTATTTAGTGCACTAAGCGGAAGCAGGCATGTACACATCTAAGCTTTACATTTTATAAAAATAATTTCACGACAGTAGATGACTCTCATTTATAGACATTTTATATCTGCTGAGATCATATCCGATGATGAACCCTGTGTATTCATTGGCGAAGGAAAGCGGAAAAGAATTAGGACCCTGGAGAGTGGGGGAGGTCCAAAAAACCTCTGAAAAGTTCTTGAAAAGAATCACAGGGGAAAGGAAGGGGCTGTGGGATTCAGCACAATGTCTCAACATTTTCCGTAAGTAAGGAGTGATGAAAATTGTCACATTTTTAAAAAGGCCATTGAGAGCTGGGTAGGAGTAAAAAAGCAACACACACACAACAAACAAACAAACAAACAAAACAAAAAGAATGTGTAGGCACACCATGAAACTTCAGTATGTATTTAAATAAAATGTATTAAAATTGCAAGAGATAAAATATATATAAACTAAAACCACCTATATTTCAATATGCTGTAGACAGATCACCAGAAAAATTAGATGTCAGAAGTCCGTGAAGTACGTCATTGCCAGATAAAACCGTTTTCTCCCCACATGCAGGCAAAATTCTAATCTACAAAAATAAAAGTTGGAAAATGCAGAGAAACAAGGCATCCCAGGCTAACAGGTTAGAGTGGAAACCGGGATTGCCATGCTGGAATGAAATTTGACGGTGTCTAGTTAAATTAAAATGTGCATGCTTGCACCAATTAATTTGATTCTAAGTATATACCCTGGGGGGGGAAAAAAAACCTCAGCCATATGTACAAGAAGACGAACACGGGCTGCTCATTACAGCAGTCTTTTTATTGGAGAAATGTTTGAGAAGAAGGGAAAGGTCCCCTGGGATGGTAAGTGATGTATCAATTATGACAAGTGCATATGGCAGAATATGATATACAGCTATTGTGATGGTTAATACTGAGTGTTAGTTTGATTGGATTAAAGGATACAAAGTATTGATCCTGAGTGTGCCTGTGAAGGTGTTGCTGAAAGAGATGAACATTTGAGTCAGTGGCTGGGGAAGACAGATCCACCCTTAATCTGGTGGGCAAAGTCTAATAGCTGACAGTGAATATAAAGCAGGCAAAAAAATGTGAAAAGGAGAGACTGACCTAGCCTCCCACCTACATCTTTCTCCCATGCTGGGTGCTTCCTGCCCTCGAACATCAGACTCCAGGTTCTTCAGTTTTGGGACTTGGACCGGCTCTCCT